>NC_057404.1:26444188-26773607 GCF_019320065.1 Cervus canadensis | reverse complement strand
AAAAAAAAAAAAAAAAAAAAAAGAAATTCACAGCTCAGCAAAGTCTTCTACCCAGACCAAGAAAGAAGAGGAGAAGTGTGTAAGCTCAGCTCCTTCAAAAAGCAGACATTAACACAAGATTAAATACACAAGAATTTTATTAGGAAAAACGGCTGAAGGAGAGAAAGATGAGGGAGCTGGGTAAGGTTGGGAGAGCCATCAGAGTACTATGCAAGTAGGACTCCATGTGAAGAGAGAGAGGGAGAATGTAGCATGAAGCATGACAGACTGTCATGCAATTGAAGGAGGGTTGTGCAAAATGATCAGGAAGATGAGCCCAAGCTCACCCTTGGAGGAAAACTGTATCTCCTAAAGATGGGTCTGTCTTAATATGCGTGCCACACCCTGTGTGTGGCTGGTGATAATTCATGTGAGAAATGGCCTCACACAAACCCTGCTGAGAATTTCAGAGCTCAGTAGCCAGAACCGTTACCATTTACACTCCCCAAGCTGGGAGATCTGCAGAGTGCATTCTCATGGCTATGACAAACTGCATAGGCAGCTCCAGATGGTGGGTACCTAGGTGTCCCAGTGACCTCTGTCCAGGAGGAGTGGATTCATGGCAGAAGCACAGGATCACCTGCATCCAACAGGGTCGGGTACCACACCAGGTTTACCTGTGAAAGATGAGAAGAACTTCAGTAATGTCAACTCAATGCCCCTTTAACTTAAGTCTAAACAGACCTTGATGTTGACGGCCCTGCTCAGGTGTCAGACTGCACTCAACATCAGCTGCAGTACAAGGCTCACTGCAGATTCAGTTACACATAAGGCATCCAGACCATCACTGCATTTGCCATGATGTTAAAACTACAGAGGAGAGTTCTACTATCATAAAGGTGAAAAGTGAAAGTGTTAGTCACTCAGTCATGTCTGACTCTTTGTGACCCCACAGACTGTAGCCCCCCAAGCTCTTCTGTTCATGGAATTCTCCAGGCAAGAATGCTGGAGTGGGTTGCCATTTCCTTCTCCAGGGGATTTCCCGACCTAGGGATTGAACCTGAGTCTCCCGCATTGCGGTCAGACTCTTTACTGATTGAGCCATCAGGGAAGACCCCATCATAAAGGTGAGATGACTTTAAAAGTCATCTGAGAGGTTCCTGAAAGTGTTGTGTGTGTAACAGTGGTAATATATAATAATTAAGAGATTCATAGATAAAATTAAGTTGATAGTTGTAACTTTACTTTTGGATAGTTATGGATAGTGATACATTTCCAATTACATGGTGATTTAAAGTTTTTAATTTAAACTTATTAACCTTTAATTTTATTTAAATTTTAAAGAAAAATGTAAGAGATAGTCAAATGACTTGTGGATATGGCAAAAAATTAACAAGTGAGGAGGTTATCTGCTAGGCTGACACAGCTGGCAAATGATGGGGCCATGGTAAGAAGCAAGACATTTCAATTCTTTCTAAGACATTTTGTTTTCTCTCCAAGAGTGACTGGCTTTTAGAAAAGGAAAGCTAGCTAATCATGATCTGGGTGACATGGCTTTTAAAGGGATAGGCCCACTGTGGAGTGAAATCAAAGGTTTATTGAGTGTCCCAACTGCCAGTTCTATGTGCATATTCAGGAAAATCAAATGTGAGGAGGGAAAATGTTATTCAAACAATATCCAAGACAAAGTTGAGGTTGCAGTTTACACAGGTTGTGAAAAGAAGTGGAAAACACTCTCTGCAAAGCAGGAAAGAGTCTGGAGACATTGGGACAGAGCTAAGTGGACCTGAGAAGACAGAGTAGGAGAGAACCAAGGTTGGCTGGAATCCTGCTTTCTCCTTCTTTGGCACACCTCCAGACCATATTTCCCAGCTCTCTTGCTTGTGTGAGTGGGTGACTGACGTGAGCTACCTCTGTGCTGAGGTGAAAAGAGCTCAGGTGTTTTCTCCACACACACTCTTCCACACCCACTGTTTGAAGGAGAGGGAGCTATTTAGGGGAACAGGCCATTTCTGATAGGGACAATCACATTGAAGATAGGTTTTAAAGGTTTACTTTCTACTTCTACTTTGAACTTTGAGGGAGTTCATTGAAAAATTTAAGCTATGTTTTCAGCATGACCCTTACTACTGGATAGGGGTTGAACTTGAACTTGCTTGTACTACTTGTATAGTGTCTTTATGTTTTGGTTGTGCCAGGACAAGAGGTTTGATAGGCTTGCTTTCAGGGAGCTTGTTGGGTTACTGGTGTGCATATAGCACCAATTCTCAGACTCCCCTGACACATCCCCCTCAGTCAAGATATGTTGTCTGTCTTCTCCAAATATTCTGACAGCTGCATTGTACCACTATCATTAAACAATGGAAAATTCTATCACAAAAATTCTGTTTTGTCTTTATGATAGCTACTAAAAAATATTTGACTCATTGTAATATCTAATAAGTATCTGTTAATTAAGTGAATAAGAGAGTGTTTCTTACTCTAATGATTATAAATTGATTTTTATATGTATTTTTAATTATGATACTCATTCAATATCCCCCTAGAGTTCATTACTTTTTTGAAGGAAAGGGCTGGGCACAGTTAGTACAATAAATTCAAAGAAGTACTATACTCCAAGGGTTAAGAAAAAAGCAGTAGATGAGACATTATGAATTCTGAGTTTCTTAGCTCTAGCAAGAGTAGTTATTTTAACTAGCATTATTGAATACTTATAATATGCTAGGCACTTTACACATCCTATCTTATTTAATTGTCACGATAAAGCTCTGTAAAAGATATAGCAGGGTTGCCTTGTTTTCCATCAGGATTCACTATTGTGTTTTCTCCTTCTTTGGCACACCTCTAGACCATATTTCCCAGCTCTCTTGCTTGTGGGAGTGGGTGACTGATGTGAGTCACCTCTGTGCTGAGGTGAAAAGAGCTCATGTGTTTTCTCCACACACACTCTTCCACATCCACTGTTTGAAGCAGAGTTGGAGTCCTAAATAGTAGCAGAGCCATATGATGAAAGTTATCATTATTAACTCCAGTTCACAAAAGAGGAAATCAAGGCTAGAGAGATCAAGTAACTTACACATAGTAGGCAAATGGTAAAGTGGGGATTTGATTAAGTAGTTTAACTCAATATGTCTTCATCACCACTGAGTGTACAGTTAGTCTTGTAAACTCAAGCCATGGCATCTCTTCTAGGTGTCAATTTCTTTAGCTATAAATGGAATTATTAAGAATGTCTTATAGACGTGTTATTGGGATTAATGAGTTAATACATTAAAAAGCTAAAAAGATTATATACAAAATAACTAAAAACAGGATTCTCTGCGTGTGTGTGTGTATGAACATGTGCATAGGTGTACATGCTTGGAACTTTGTCACATCAAGGTTGCCGTTTAATAACAAGTCCAGAGTTGAAGCCTGAGAATCTCTTTATCACTTGAGGATTTATGTTCAGTGACATTTGTTGGATAGGATTTGACCTGTTGTATGAATTATGCTTTCTATCTAAGGAGACTGTTTGGATACTAATTTGCTTTTTTGCTTCTAAGCAACCATGGACCAGGAGAGGGTCAGGCAGCTCCTCAAGCTGTTTCAGGGCAGCATCTGTCACTGGGTCCTAGAGGAAGCTATGTTCATCCTTCCTGAAAAAGAAAGGCAGCCAGGTTTATGATGACAACACAAATGTACAGCAGTGCGGGCTCTCCTGAGCTTCAGGAAGATGAAGTCAGGGTCAAATTCAGAGATTAAGATTGTTTTGATTTTTATATTGAAAAATAAAAATCATTTTGAGGCAACATAGTGAGAGGACTGAGTCAGAAAAGTAGGATTTGAGCCTTTAGCTAATTTTTCAACTTGAATGTGCTTAATAACTTCTTGAAGTCTCAGTTTTTATCAGTGAAATGAGGATGACATTGGCTACCTTCCTAGAATTGTTCTGAAGACAGAATGCAGTTTTGCCTAAGAAAGTGATATGCAAATGCTAAACAATTGTCACTGTGACATTTTTATGATTCAGTTGTACATGTAGTTTATAACATCTGAAAGAAAACAAAAACTTGTTTTCAGTATGGAAAAAATGATGTGTCTGTTCACCAGTCCTGCCTAATTCTTTGATCACTGCATGTCTTTGTTTTAGCTCTCTTTATTGTTAGTTGTTTTGCTCCCAGGGTAGACCTATTTGAGGTACAGGTGTTACCATGCGAACTTAACTAAAAAGATCAGGAAAGATCCATTGGTTAATTAATTAATTAGCTTGCTTATTTGTTAATTCAACATTTTTAAAGAGCCTGCTAAGTATGTTGTGTATTGGGGATACAAAAGTGGAATGATACAGAGTCTTGATCCTGCTTCCAAGTTATAGCACAACAAAAACCCCCCAAAAAACCAACATACACCTTAATGGATATCACACAGTGATGCGGCAGGTGCACTAAGGGAATTAAGTACAGGGTACAATGGGAGAACAGTGAGGTGTACTTAATGTATCCTGTAAGTTGGATGTGGAGATCAGGGAAGGCTTCCTACTAGGTGACTTCTCCAATCTTAGAGTATGAACAGAAAATACTTAAGCAGAGTGATCTGGTGAAGGTGGGAAAAGAAGGCATATGGGAAGAGAGATTACCATGGTCAAAGTTATTATAAAAACAAGAAATAACACAGTGTAGTATAAGCAGTTTAGTGTTCCTGTATGTGTGCATGTGTAAGGATGAGAGAAACATGTTAAAATTTTATCCTGAATCGAATAAAGGGTTTTAAGCCAGTGGTGGTTGAGGATGGGATGAAATTTTTGGTAGCTATATCAGGAGAAATATCATTATAGTAATTTATGTGATAGGTGATGAGAATCTGAACTATGGCTGTGGTAGTTGAGATTGAAATTAAAAAAAAAAAAATGAGATAATAACCTGGGTAGAAAACTTAGCAGCCCTGCAAGAGAGAAGAGTTTTGATTGAATTCCAGGTTTATAGCTTGCGTTGTGAGTTGATGGTTTTTCCACCAACTGAAATGGAGAATGCAGGAAAAAATTCAGATTTAGAAGACAGCAAATTCAATACTGCACTTGTTGAGTGTGAAAGGATTTCAGGCCACCCAGGTGGGACTATAGCAGGCATCTGGAAGACTGACAGCACCCAGTCAGAGGGATCTTGTGACTTCCTGGACATGCGTGGGGTGGATTAGACTCATTTAGGGATAGGCTCAGTTCAGTTCAGTTCAGTCGCTCAGTCGTGTCCGACTCTTTGCGACCCCATGAATTGCAGCACTCCAGGTCTCCCTGTCCGTCACCAACTCCCGGAGTTTACTCGGACTCATGTCCATCGAGTCGGTGATGCCATCCAGCCATCTCATCCTCTTTCATCCCCTTCTCCTCCTGCCCCCAATCCCTCCCAGCACCAGGGTCTTTTCCAATGAGTCAACTCTTTGCATCAGGTGGCCAAAGTATTGGAGTTTCAGCTTCAGCATCAGTCCTTTCAATGAACACCCAGGACTGATCTCCTTTAGGATGGACTGGTTGGATCTCCTTGCAGTCCAAGGGACTCTCAAGAGTCTTCTCCCTGACAGGTTAATGGTAACTAAATGAGAGAATTTCATTCTTTGAAGACACTGCTCTTTGCTTCCCATGGCAGCTGTAATAGAAATGTCTTCTCTTGAAGGCTCCACTCTTAATTTCCAGTAGTGGCCCTTGGGCTCTCCTGACTAAGAAGTGACAAAACAAATGCATCTCATGGTGGCCAAGAGCTCTGGGAAGGGAGTTGGGAGTTTTGAAGTTAAGAGTTTGAGTTCCTATTTTGTCTCTAGGTAAGTCAGTTCACTTCCTGAGACTCTCTCCTTCCTTATCTTTTAAAGGATGAAATAGGGAGTTGTTGGCTTCCATATTTTAGTCAAGTCTTGAGACTCTGTGAACTACCTTCACTGTTTTTCTGTTTTATAACACTGACTTTTAATTCTGAAAGTAGTAAAATATTAAGCAATAGACTATATTAAAAAAAGTAAATGTGCAAAATCTTCTAAATTACTGAGTTCCTGGAAATGGGTCATAAATCTGTACATAGTACCTCTCTGCTACCTGGATTCCCATTAATCCAGAGCTCTAATAACCAGTTCTGCACACGCAGTGTAATCTCAAAGTGGGTCTCTAAGTTTATGCCCTCGGTATGCTGATGATTGATATTCATTGTGGTTGCCTTGAGGCAATGTGAAAATCCAAAGTCATCAAAGACAGAGGAAATTATGTCCAGCCTAGTTTCAAAGGTGAACTGTATTGCTTTCACATGATTTGAAAGTCATTAATCTATGCGTGGTGTATATCAAGGCTCTCTGACCTTTTTGTGGGGAGAATTTTTTTAATTTCCGTGAGATAGATTCTTTGATTAACCAGAATTTCCTCTTTCCCTGAATACATTAGATAAGAGGGTTTCATATTTACTTATGAGACCCATTGCTATATTCATCTTAATTTTATGCTCATTTGATGTTAAACAAAAGTGAGGATCAATCTAATCTTTGAGGTAGAGTGGAAAGACTTCTGGATTTAAAGTCAGGAGCCCCAAGCTGAAGTCCTAGCTGTGTCACTAATGAGCTGTGTGACTTTAGACAAATCACTGCATTCTCTGGGCTTCAGTTTCACCATCTGTAAAATTAGTTAAGTAGTAAGTAATCTTTAGGGTCCTTGATGTTCTAAATTGGCATGCATATCTATCTTCCAAATGCTTCATTAATGCAACATTAATTGACTATACAATGGTATTTTTCTAGTCAAGATAATGTTAGCTTAATTTTATAACTAAGGAAACTGGGATATAGACAGAATAAATACCTTGATAAGGGCAGAATCAGAGCATGAGTTGCAGTATTTGGTTTTCAAGCCCAGTGTTCTATCCTACACACACTGCTATGGCTCTCCTGAGAGCAGAGTCGGGTGATGGCTGTGAAAACAAACTGGGGACTTCGAGGGCAAGAGGCTTTGCCTGTCATTGTCTCTAGAGAGGATGATGTATATTTCACTGTCTTTCTCAGTTTAAGAAATACTCTGCATCACTTTTTGTGGCTTCTGATTGTTGCTTTCAATCTTTCTTGGATCAGATCATGTCTCTTGGCAGCTGCAATACTGTAATATGAGGATCAGATCTTCCTGCCTGTCTCAATAGCTGTCAGTTTATCTCTGGATATTTTTAGGTGCCTCAGATAAAGGTAATACAAATATAATGAAAGAATGAATTTCTTTCTGACACTTTGTGCCATTTGTATAAAAGAAAGGGCGTCTCTTTTAAAAATACTGTTTTTCTCAAAATGTGTTCTTTGCATGTAACTTGGTGTTACAAAACCGTAAGAACATTTTAGTGGGCACATGGATTTAGGAAACCGTTTAAAAAACATTTTTTTTTTTAAAATTGAAGGATAATCACTTTATAGAATTTTGCTGTTTTCTGTCAAACCTCAACATGAATCAGCCATAGGTATATATATATCCCCTCCCTTTTGAAACTCCTTCCCATCTTCCTTCCCATCCCACTTCTCTAGGTTGATCCAGAGCCCCTGTTTGAGTTTCCTGAGCCATACAGCAAATTCCCGTTGGCTATCTATTTTAATGTAAGTTTCCATGTTACTCTTTCCATACATCTCACCCTCTCCTCCCACCTCCCCATGTCCATAAGTCTATTCTCTATGTCTGTTTCTCCATTGCTGCCCTGTAAATAAATTCTTCAGTACCATTTTTCTAGATTCTATATCTATGTGTTAGAAGATGGTATTTATCTTTCTCTGACTCACTATACTCTGTATGATAGGTTCTAGGTTCATCCACCTCGTTAGAACTGACTCAAATGCATTCCTTTTTATGGCTGAGTAATATTTCATTGTGTATATGTACCACAACTTCTTTATCCATTCATCTGTCCATTGACATCTGAGTTGCTTCCATGTTATTGTAAATAGTGCTACAATGAACAATGGGATGCATGTGTCTCTTTCAATTTTGGTTTCCTCAGGGTATATGCCTAGGACTGGGATTTCTGGGTCATATGGTGGTTTTATTCCTAGTTTTTTTAAAGGAACTGTCTTACTGTCTTCCATAGTGGCTGTATCAATTTACATTCCCACCAACAGTGCAAGAGTGTTCCCTTTTCTCCACACCCTCTCCAGCATTTATTGTTTATAGACTTTTTGATGATGGCCATTCTGACTGGTGTGAGGTGGTATCTCATTGTAGTTTTGATTTGCATTTCTCTAACAATGAGTGATGTTGAGCATCTTTTCATATATTTGTTAGCCATCTGTATGTCTTTGGAGAAATGTCTGTTTAGGTCTTTTTCCCACTTTTTGATTGAGTTTTTGTTTTTTTGGTATTGAGTTGTATGAACTTCTTGTATATTTTGGAAATTAATCCTTTGTCAGCTGTTTCATTTGCTATTATTTTCTTCCATTCTGAGGGTTGTCTTTTTACGTTGCTTATGGGCTTTTTGGTGTGCAAAAGCTTTTAAGTTTAATCAGGTCCCACTTGTATACTTTTGTTTTTATTTCTGTTACTGTAGGAGGTGGGCCATAGATGATCTTGCTTTTTTATGTCATCAAGTGTTCTGCCTATATTTTCCACTAAGAGTTTTATAGTTTCTGGTCTTACATTTAGGCCTTTAATCCATTTTGAGTTTATCTTTGTGTATGGTGTTAGGAAGTATTCTAATTTCATTCTTTTACATGTAGCTGTCCAGTTTTCCCAGCACCATTTCTTGAAGAGGCTGTCTTTGCCCCATTATATAGTCTTGCCTCCTTTGTCAAAAATAAGGTACTCATTGGTGCATGGGTTTATTTCTGGGCTTTCTGTCTTGTTCCATATATTTCTGTTTTTGTGCTAGTACCATACAGTCTTGATGACTGTAGCTTTGTAGTATAACCTGAAGTCAGGAAGCTTGATTCTTCCAGCTCCATTCTTCTTTCTTGAGACTGCTTTGGCTATTCGGGGTCTTTTGTGTTTCCATATGAATTGTGAAATTTTTGTTCTAGTTCTGTTAAAAACGCCATTGGTAATTTGATAGCGATAGCACTGAATCTGTAGATTGCATTTGGTAGTATAGTCATTTTTACAATATTGATTCTTCCTACCCAGGAACATGAAATATCTCTCCATCTCTTTATGTCATCTTTGATTTCTTTCATTAGTGTTTTATAATTTTCTGTGTACAAAAGTTCTTTTGAGACAAAATTTCTTTTGTCCTGTTAGGTAGGTTTATTCCTAGATATTTAATTCTTTTTGTTGCAGTGGTGAATGGGTTTGATTCTTTAATTTCTCTCTCTGATTTTTCATTGTTAATACATAGAAATGCAAGTGATTCCTGTGTATTGATTTTGTATCCTGCAACTTTGCTAAATTCACTGATTAGCTCTAATAATTTTCTGATACTATCTTTAGGGTTTTCTATCTGGGTATCATATCATCTGCAAACAGTGAGAGCTATACTTTTTCTTTTCTGATCTGGGTTTCTTTTATTTCTTTTTCTTCTTTGATTGCTGTAGCTAGGACTTCCAGAACTATGTTGAATAATAGTGGTGAAAGAAAGTGGATACCCTTGTCTTGTTCCTGATCTTAGGGATATGCTTTCAATTTTTCACCATTGAGACTGTTTGCTGTAGGCTTATCATATATGGCCCTTTCTGTGTTGAGGTAGGTTCCTTCTATGCCCATTTTTTGAAGAGTTTTAATCATAAATGGGTCTGAAACATTTCTTAATATGATGAGGATTCTATGAGCCTTTAAAACAGTAATGCTCATAGTGGGTCTAAAGCAGGGAGAAAGCATACACTCTTCCCCAGCCACAGTTAACTACTAATTTTCCTCCGGCCTCTCTCCCCACTACAACAGCAGGATGTTTCAGGGCACATTTTCTGGAACTGACTTTGTGTAGGGAGTTGTACACACTCCCTGTGCACCAAAAGGGAAGGTAACTATCAGTTATTAAACACCTCCCATGTGTCAAATATTTTCATGAAAGTTATTTTATTTCCTTTTTTCAACTCTATTTGATGGTCCTTTGATCCATATTCATACAGTGAAGAACCTGAGGCTCAGATAGGTTAAGGAACAGTTTGTAAGAACAGAGCCTGGGTTTAAAGCTACATCTCACTGTTAAGTCCTGGTTGTTTACAGTACTTCACCACATGTCTTAGGGTGAGGGTGCTCCAGTCCAATCCCCTTGGCTGAGGGAGCAATGCTGTCATGGAGAGATCACTCTCGTTGTACTCAGACCTGTGAAAAGCCAGCTGGAGGCAACATGAGGCCTACCTCTAGTGAGAGCTTTCCTATCCTTGGCCTTTTCCCTCCCTCTGGGTAAAGGGTAATCTTCTGGGTAAAGGGTTATTTCTGGGTATAGTAACAGACTTTATGGAGTTACTATTTTGGGGGAGGCTTGATTCAGAACACTATATCTTCCAATATTTGGTGCCACTTTTGGAATGGGAAATTTCCCAGCAGAGAGAAGAAGCCTAACTGTATGGCAGGTTTGACAGAAAGTTGCTATTACCCACATCATGGATGCATTTCAATGACATATGATTGATGTGGAGTGTTTTGTTTATGCTGTTCATTTTGTGCGAGAGTCAATGGGGTCATCTGGAAAGAACTGAGGACACTGGAATCTGGCAGTCCTCGGATGAATTTCAGCTCTAGCACCTATTTTCTGCAGGCCTTGGACATATTATTTTATGTTCCTAACCCTCACGTATCTTGCAGGGTGCTTGGAGGATTCAATTAGGCAATGGATGCATGATCAATGGCACATGGTTGAAGTTCAATGGATGGTAACAATTACCACTACTACTTTTGATGTAATTTGTGTACTTGAGTCCTTTCTTTATACCTCAGAGTAGCTGTTCTTTGCTGTCCTTGGTAAAATGGAGATCAAAAGAATATTTCTCATGATTACTTATAGAAGGGAGAGTTGGCTGGTAGTCTGTAATCTCTGACCCATATCTCTCCACAGGGAAGGGCAGGTTCTTAACCAGGTGATACAGAGCAGGAGACTCTCCTGACCCTATTCTTCCGTGCACTGAGCATAAGTGAAGTATGGTGTAGGTTTAAGCTCTTTTTCTACTATAAGATGCATATGAGTAAACATCAGTCAATTTCAGGAACCAGGAATTATGGCTTTACCTAGCTAATCTATTTCTTGTAGCTTAGTAGAGGAGGGGAATATCATCAGGTATTAAGAAAATATCTCATGGTTTAGGATAGCTCATGGGGACCATTATCTTTTACCAAGAACACCCCACACCCAGCCAAAGCAACAATAAAACTCCCATGATTTCCTTTGTAAACAGTTCTTTAGAAGAATTGAAGGGGGGGATTATTACCATTGAGACAATATTTATAAGTGCAAGGATTATTTCAAAGCACAAAATTAAAATATAAAAAGCAGGACAAGGGAGAAAGGATAAGGGACTTAAGAATAAGGGATTTTCCTTTGTTTAGTAATCCGTTTTGTTCAGAGTGGTGATAGCATAACTGTAGTCCTGGTGGGAGGCAGTGAGAACAGAGTGTTTTAGCTCAGGTTTCACTGTTTTTCAACAAAGGCGGCTATATGTACATTTGCCCAAATTACCCCAAGATGAAAATCAAATGAACTTCTCTGGAGAGAGGCATTCTAAGGATCCAGCAGTCACAAAAAAAGACCAGTGAGATATGCAAACAGAACATGTGTTTGAAAAAAATCTGGATGATAATATAAATTAAAAAATAATAATATAATAAAGGAGATTCAAATGTGGTACATACACATTTTTTTGTCATGGAATAACACCATCACCACCAATAACACCCCACCCCAACCAAAGCAACAGTAAAACTCCCATGATTTCCTATGTAAACAATTGTTTAGAAGAATTGAAGGAGGAGATTGTTATCATTGAGACAATATTTATAAGTGCAAGAATTATTTCAGAGCACAAAATTAAAATATAAAAAGCAAAACAAGAGAGAAAGGATAAGGGACTTAAGAATAATCTATGAGACTTGGATAGACATTTCAGAAGAGAAGCAGTTAAACAAGTCTATACCTAAAAGGGATCACTGGGTTTTAGGGTGAGTTGATGAGAAAACAACCAATACCTAAAGGAAAGTGATGTTAAGGAGAGGAGCAAGGGTGCAGAGTCAATATGTTTCTCTTTCTCGCTAAAAATTAGGTTGAAGAGGATAAAAACAGATTGGGAATATGTGATGTAAATGCTAAATTAAAGAGTCCTAGAAGAAACATACTGATTTACTGTAAGGAAAAATCAAATAATAATATAGAACTAAGAAAAAATAGAACTAAACACAATAATCTATTTTAGCAAAACTAGGATCCTGGGATGGAGGATGGGGAAGAAATAGCTTTTCTTATTGGAGTGGAGCAAAGGGAGGAAACAAATCATCTTGGTGGAAGAAATAGTTGGTATCTTGTAGTTGGTACCAAATAGATACCAAATAGTTGATATCTTTTCTTATAAGAGTAGAGGATTCTGTGATTATGAGAATAGGAACAAAGAAGGTAGTCACTATGAAATGCAAAATATTAGAACTTCCAAATTAACAAGGGGAAAAATAGAATAGTACTATTTTTGAACAAATATATATTTTTGACCAAATAAATATACCATTTTTGACCAAAAATATATTTGACCAAATCATCAAACACAAAGGAAAATGAGGAAATAATAATGTAAAGTAAACATAAAACTAAATTATCATGAAAAGAAAAGATTAGATCATACAGAATATGAGCATACTGACTTTTCCCCTTTAAAGGAGAAACATTTTCAATTGGGTTAAATCACAAAACTGTTGTTGTTCAGTCACTCAATTGTGTCCAATTCTTTGTAACCCTGTGGACTACAGCATGCCGGGCTTCCCTGTCCTTCACTGTCTCTTGGAATTTGTTCAAACTCACATCCATTGATTCGGTGATGCCATCCAACCATTTCATCCTCTGTTGCCCTCTTCTCCCCCTGCCCTCAATCTTTCCCAGCATCAGGATCTTTTCCAATGAGTCTGATCTTTGTATCAGGTGGCCAAAATCTTGGAACTTCAGCTTCAGCAGTGATCCTTCTGATGAATATTCAGGGTTGATTTCCTTTAGGATTGACTGGTTTGATCTCCTTGCTGTTCAAGAGACTCTCAAGAGCCCACAAAACTGAGCTATATACTTTAACAAAAATCTATGTCTCTATGTCTTTATCTATACTTAAAAAATGGATCAGAGAGATACAAAAACAAAATGAAAATGCAAAAAAAAAAAACAACCCCAAAATAAAACCAAAAACCCCCCAGCAACCTAGATGGCCTGGCATGCTGCAGTTCATGGGGTTGCAAAGAGTTGACTATGACTGAGTAAATGAACTGAACTGAACTGAGATGTCCATCAACAGATGAATGGATAAAGAAGTTGTGGTACGTATGTACAATGGATTTTTACTTAGCCATAAAAAAGAATGCATTTCAGTCAGTTATAGTGAGGTGGATGAATCTATAGCCTGTTATACAGAGTGAAGTAAGTCAGAAGGAGAAACGCAAATATCGTATACTAATGCGTATAAATGGAGTCTAGAAAAATGGTACTGATGAATCTATGTGCAGGGCAGGAATAGAGATAGAGACATAGAGAATAGATTTTGGACACAGTGGGGGAAAGAGAGGGTGGGGCAAATTGAGAGACTAGCTTTGAAACATATACATTAACATGTGTGAAATAGATAGCTAAGGGGAAGTTGCTATATGACACAGGGAGCTCAAGGTGGTACTCTGTGACAACCTAGAGGGGTGGGATGGGGTGGTGGTGAGGCTCAAGAAGGAGGGGACATGTATACTTGTGGCTGATTCACATTGTTGTATGGCAGTGGCCAACACAATATTGTAAGGCAATTATCCTCCAATTAAAAATAAAACAGGCATGGCAGCATTACTTTATGACATAGGGAAATTCAAGGTTAAATACACTGAAGGAAATAATAAGAGACATTATATAAATGCAATAATTTATGAGAGTAATATATTTATATTTATTGTCTACCAAACATTTACAAATATCAATCATTTACTTGACATGAATTAAACCTTCAAAATAAAAAGTAGATTTTATGAGGTAAATTCAATGATCATAATTCAATGAAAATTGAAATGAATTATAAAAATGTGACCGAATCTTATCTTTTTGGAAATTATGAAAACTCTTAGTAGGTAAACTTGGGATAAAAATATTTTAAAAAAGAAATTATAAATTACAAAAAAAGAGAACAACTTAGTAGTAAAACCTATGGGACATAGAACTGTACGCTGAGAACATTTTAGACTTTTAATACCTCTATTGTGAAGTGAAGTCGCTCAGTCATGTCCGACTCTTTGCGACCCCATGGACTGTAGCATACCAGGCTCCTCCATCCATGGAATTTTCTAGGCAAGAGTTCTGGAGTGGGTTGCCATTTCCTTCTCCAGGGGATCTTCCTGACCCAGGGATTGAACCCAGGTCTTCCAGATTGCAGGCAGACCCTTTACCGTCTGAGCCACCAGGGAATACCTCTATTACGTCTTCATAATTAAAGAAGAAACAAAAATATGAATATTTATTTTAAGAAATTACTAGAATAACAGAATAAACAAGAAGAAGCTAGGAAGAAGGAATCAAAATTTTAAAAAGCAAATTAAATGAAATAAGAATAAGCATAGTAGAAATAAGAAATCAAAGAACTTATTCCTGAGAAGTCCACTAAAAATAGATAAACCCATTGCAAATCTGATTAATGGAAAGGAGAGATCAAACATTAAAGAGAAAATCAAGTCAGTTCAGTTGCTCAGTCGAGTCCGACTCTTTGCGACCCCATGGACCCTCCATGTCCATCACCAACTCCCGGAGTTTACTCAAACTCATGTCCATTGAGGAGGTGATGCCATCCAACCATCTCATCCTCTGTCGTCCCCTTCTCCTCCTGCCTTCAATCTTTCCCAGCATCAGGGTCTTTTCAAAGAGAAAGTAGGTAGGTGTAAGCGAAGATGCAAGAGATGAAAAGAACAGTGGTGGAGAATACCACACATAACCTCTAGTGGGCACTGTGGTGTGCTACCAATGTTCTCTCCTTCAGGACCAGAACACCCATTTCCTCACTGTGGGAAGTGTTGGTGACTGACAACTCATAGCTGTGCCTCCCTGCAGGAATTGTGTTTGGTCAACAGGGTTATCTTGCCCAAGTTACTGTCCGAAGAAAATGGTCCAATATGTAGTGGGGACAGCTTACATCTCCAAACTGATTGACAGAAATATAAAATCTCTACCCTCTTGTCTTATTTTGGAGTAGCTTGAAGGACCTTAGATTGTAGTGGGATAGCCACTGTCTCTGTTGCTTCACAATTCAACTGGTTCATCTGCTCAATCCAACCTCCCATGCTTTCTTATAGGTGCTTTTTCCCACTCGAGTCTCCCAATAAATTCCCTTTACACAAATCTCCATTTCAAAGTCTGTTTCAAGGAAACCTAATTTAAGATACAGTCCTATGACAAGCATGAAAATTTAGAGAAAATGGACAATTTCCTAAGGAAAAAATAAATTACTGAAAATGGCTGATTATCTTTACCACTGTCATGTTTCCAAATAAACTTTACTGATGTATGATTTACATTAAAAAATTGTACCCATTTTAAGTCCACAGATTGGATGAGTTTTGACAAATGTGTATATTTCTGTAACCATCACCAAAATAAAAATATAGGATATTCTATCACCCCCAAAAGTTCCCTGTGTTCTGTTCCAGCCAACTCCCATCTTCCCACCTATGGCCTCAGATAACCACTAATCTGCTCTCTATCATTATAGACAAGGTTTCTAGAGTATGGTATATACTCTTACCATAGAGTATGGTATATACTCTTCAGTGTTATAGTTTGGTTGCTTAGCACAACATTTTTGAGATTTCCCCCCACTTGCTACAGGGCTTTCTTTCTTTCTTTCCTCTCAAGGAGTCATGGTCCTTCACTGCTTATTGTCTGTTTATTGATAACAGTTGTTTCATGTATTTTGTCTAGTTTTTAAGTTTTTCAAAGCATGATGGTGATGATGACTCTGGTGTCTGTACTATTCATGGATAAAAATGCAAGCCTTTGCTATTCTTGTTAAATATTTGCTTTAATGGTACAGAAAATTAACTATGAAAATAAAAAGGAATTAGTGGTGTCAATATAGGTAAAAAAGGGATAAAGTTTATTTGCTGATGTTTAGTTTGTTTATCTAAAAAAACTCTACCGACTGACTAATAATATTTTGCATAATAAGAGAATATGGTAATTTGCCTGAATATAGGATAAAACATAACATTAATTTGTTTTCATTGGCTTAGTAATAAACAACTAGACAAGGAAATGGGGTAAATATAAGTATTTTTAGTAGTAATAGTATTTATTAAAATTTAAGAATAAATCTTATAGGCAGGACCAGGATTTATGTGAAAAACCAAAATATTATTGGTAGATTAGAAAAAAAAAAGCTACACACTTCAGTTTCATCACTATTCTAAATACTTTATATCTGTTAACTATTTTAACCTTCCTAGAAACCCTTTAAGGTTAGTATTATTCTTCTCATTTCATGGATGAAATAACTGAGATACAGCTATATTAAGTAACTTGCCCATCATCCAGCTTACAATTGACAGAAACAATATTTGAAATCGGGGATGCACAAATTGAAAGAAATACCCTATTATTCCATGAGGTATTTCAGAATACCTTTTTAAAATGTAAATATGATTGTGCGACTTTCCTACTTCAAACTCTTTATTCACTCTTTATTTATGCTGCTTTTAGAATCAAGTTAAACCCTTAAGGATTTCTCAATCTCCAAAATGTTTCTCCTATCCATCACTACTATTACTATGCTAGTTTATACCCTCATCATACATTCATTCACTCATTCATTTATTCAACAAATAGATGATCTTGGTGGCAGAAGGTAGTTTTGAGGAGGCCAGAAGCAACAGGAATGAACTGTTATGAGACTTTCATAAAATAGGCAGAAAATGATGAGAAGTCTAGGAGTAGATAGGATGAGATTTATTTGAAATATATTTTAAAAGAAAACAGTGGCAGCATTGAAGGCTAACTGGGTGTGAATACTGAGAGAGTTGGTCCACTCCAGCATGGTCTTCAGGTTTCTAACTTAGATGTCTGTACTTTCTAGGCTTTTGTCTTGCTGAAGAGGTTAGATTAAGTGATTCAGCCCTCCTCTGGTGTTCTTTAGCCAGGCTGACATTAATCTGTAAGTAAATGTTTTTGGCTTAACCTAAAAACTAGTTTTTTTTCCATCAAAAGTTATGGTCACTTTTTATCAGCTTCAGAACTTTTACTTTGAAAGTCCAAGCAGTAGAAGAATATAGTGGTCAAGAAATCTATAGGTATGAGGAATTGTTTAGATGTAATGGCTAGAATCTAGAATGGAATTGCCTGGGCCTCAGTCAAATCTCAGTTACCACTTACCAGTCATACTAACCTCTCTGTAAATCAGCTTCCCCATCAGCAAAGTGAGGATAAAGTCTATAGGATTTTGTATAGATTAAATCATATAATGAGTGTAAAGCACTTAATAAAATATCTGACACACAGTTTAAAATTCCTGAAATGCTATTATTATTTATAATTGTATATTATAAATTGTATAAATTATAAATACATATATAATATATAATTTGGGCTTCCCTGGAGAAGTTCTATACAGTCAAATAGTCAAAAAAAAAAAAAAAACAAGACCTGGAGCTGACTGTGGCTCAGATCATGAGCTCCTTTTTGCAAAATTCAGGCTTAAATTGAAGAAAGTAGGGAAAACCACTAGGCCATTCAGGCATGACCTAAATCAAATCCCTTATGATTGTACAGTGGAGGTGATGAATAGATTCTGGGGATTAGATCTGACAGTGCCTGAAGAACTATGGATGGAGGTTCATAGCATTGTACAGGAGGTGGTAAGCAAAACCAGCCCGAAGAAAAAGAAATGAAAGAAGGCAGAAAGGAAGCCTTACAAATAACTGAGCAAAGAAGAGAAACGAAAGGCCAAGGAGAAAGGGAAAGATATACCCAACTGAATGCAGAAAGATATACCCAACTGAATGCAGGAAAGATAAGAAGGCATTCTTTAATGAACAATGTGAAGAAGTAGAGGAAAACAGTAGAATGGGAAAGACTAGAGATCTCTTCAAGAAAACTGGAGATACCAAGGGAACATTTCATGCAAGGATGGGCACAATAAAGAACAGAAATGGTAAGGACCTAACAGAAGCAGAAGAGATTGAAAGAGGTGGCAAGAATACACAGAAGAATTATACAGAAATGTCTTAATGACTCAGATAACCACGATAGTGTGGTTATCCACCTAGAGTCAGGCATCCTGGAGTGTGAAATCAAGTGGGTCTTAGGAAGCATCACTACAAACAAAGCTAGTGGAGGTGATATAATTCCAGCTGAGCTATTTAAAATCCTCAAAAATAATGCTGTTTGAGTGCTGTACTCTATATGTCAGCAAATTTGGAAAACTCAGCAGTGGCCAAAGGACTTGAAAAGGTTAGTTTTCATTCCAATCCCCCCAAAATGCATTCTTAGTTGCTCAGTCATGTCCAGCTCTATGTGACCTTATGGACTAAAACCCGCCACACTCCTCTGTCCATGGCATTCTCCAGGCAAGAATACTGGAGTGGGTTACCATTTCCTACTCCAGGGGATCTTCTTGACACAGAAATTGAACCTGCTTCTCTTATGTCTCCTGCATTGATAGGCAGGTACTTTACCATTAGTGCCACCTGGGTAGCCCAGAGAAGGGCAGTGCCAAGGAACCTTCAAGCTACCATAAAATTGTTCTCATTTCACATGCTACTAAGGTTGTGTTCAAAATCCTTCAAGTTAGGCTTTAGCATGTACAAGCTGGATTTTGAAAAGGTGGAGGAACCAAAGAACAAAAATTGCCAACATTTCTCGGATCATGGAGAAAGCAAGGGAATTCCAGAAAAACATCTATTTCTGCTTCATCGACTTTGCTAAAGCCTTTGACTGTGTGGATCACAGCAAACTGTAGAAAATTCTTAAAGAGATGGGAATATCAGACCACCTTACCTGTCTCCTGTGAAACCTGTATGTGTGTTAAGAAGCAACAGAACCTTGCATGCAACAACCAACTGGTTAAAAATTGGGAAAGGAGTGCATCAATGCTGTATACTGTCACCCTGCTTACTTAACTTATATGCAGAGTACATCACACAGGTTGGGTGAAGCTCAAACTGGAATCAGGATTGATGGGAGAAATATCAATAACTTTAGATGTGCAAATTATGCTATCCTAATTATAGAAAGTGAAAAGGAACTAAAGAGCCCTCTTGATGAAAGTGAAAGAGGAGAGTGAAAAATCTGGCTGAACATTCAAAAAACTAAGATCATGGCATCCAGTCCCATCACTTCATAGCAAATTGATGGGGAAACAATGGAAACGGGACAGACTTCATTTTCTTGGGTTCCAGAACCACTATGTATGGTGATGGCAGCCATGAAATTATAAGATACTTGCTCCTTGGAAGAAAAGTTATGACAAACATAAATAGACAGCTTATTAAAAAGCAGAGACATCCCTTTGTTGACAAAGGTCCCTATAATCAAAGCTATGGTTTTTCCAGTAGTCATGTATGGATGTGAGAGTTGGACCCTAAAGAAGGCTGAGTGCTGAAGAATTGATACTTTCAAACTGTGGTGTTGGAGAAGACTCTCGAGAGTCCCTTGGACTGCAAGAAGATCAAACCAGTCAATCCTAAAGGAAATCAGTCCTGAATATTCATTGGAAGGACTGATGCTGAAGCTGAAGCTCCAATACTTTGGTCACCTGATGGGAAGAGCTGACTTATTGGAAAAGACCCTGATGCTGAGAAAGACTGAGGGCAGGAGGAGAAGAGGATGACATAGGATAGGATGGTTGGATGGTATCATGGAATCAACGGACATGAGTTTGAGCAAACTCAGTGAAGGATAGGGAAGCCTGGAGTGCTGCAGTTCTTAGGGTTGTAGGGTTGTAAAGAGTCAGACATGACTGCCCAACTGAACAACAACAAAATCTCTTCTAATATGCTTCTAATGATAGCAGATTCATCTAAATCAATGATAGCCAGTGTGCATTCTCTGTATTTTTTTTCTCACACCCTGTGCCCCATTCAGTATTATTGCTACTGTAGTGATGGACACCAGTTTTGGCCAACATAGCATAGTACTCTGTTTTAGATTTCCTTAATTAAGGTGGGACAGTTGTTGGTGAGGATAAACAGTGACACTTTTCCTTGTCTGATCATTCCCTTAGCTACTCCTTTGGGAGCATATACAGACTCTCTGCATTTCCACATCTCTGGGCCTGGAAATACTATAAATAGTGCACACGTTATGCCACCACTGGAAGTAGAATTCGTGGGCCCAATCCTTCCTTTAGAATTCTTTACCAAGTAGACTTTTCACCTGATCTAGACGTGCAGCCATGTGCTAGTGGCCCTTTCATCCTCTACTACTGGGAGCACCTCATCTCTTCAGTCCTCAGAACTCAATTCAAAATGAGCAACAATTGTTGTTTAGTCACCAAGTCAAGCCAGGCATTCCATGTTAAAGAGCTCACCTGTAATACATGTGTAATACACAAATGGTTGGGCCAAGGCTGTGCTGGGCCAAGCACAGTCCAGCCCTTCCTCTCAGTCTGAGTTAATGAGGTAAGAGGTGTGAGATTACAGGTGGTTGGCCCTGCCTGGCCACCTACCATAGCTATAGGTCTGCTTCTTACATATGGACACAGGTATGCATAGTTGACTAAGAACAACTAACAATGTTGAGAGCTTGGACTGTCTGTACCTGTATTTAGAGTTTAAAATATCATTCTCTTGTTATACAGAACATCAGGAGCTTAGTAATTGTTTTGTAGTTATGATGGTTAATTTTATGTATCAACTTGACTGGGCATGGCCCAGATATTTGGCCAAAATTGTTTTGGAAGTTTCTGCGAGGATGTTTTTGGATAATATTTACATTTAAATCTGTGGAATTTCAGTAAAGCAGACTGCCTTTCATAAAGTGGGTAGGCTTCATCCAATCATATGAGGACCTGAATAGAACAAAAGATTGGATCGCAGTCTTGCCCTACCTTTTTGGGATACCATGACTTTAAACATTCTGCCCTTATGTCTAATATCATGAAATTGCTTACTGAGATTGTGAACCTTAGCCAAAAGTTTGTGTAGGTAATAGTGAGTCTCAAGGAGAGACGGGTAACATCTCATAATCAGGTATTTTTGCTTTTTCAGAAGGTCACTGAATCAGCTATAGGTAAATAAAATAAAATTAGCAGTTGCCCTAAACCTATTATATGCTCACTATGGTAATAAATATCAAGAGGATGTAAGGTTGCATTTTCTACTGTTGCTAGAGAGACAAGAGGTATAAATTGAGAAAAACCTGTATAATGCAAAATAATATGGCTGATAATTTATTGAGGTATTAAACTGTCTCTCCTAGACTCACCTCTCTCTGTCTCTATTTCTCTCTTTCCCTGTATATGTGTGTCTCTAAAGGCTTCATTCTTCCAGGAGTCATTTTACTGAGAATGTTGAAATAACACTATAATTAGATGGCATAATTAGGTGACTTAGTGTTAGGAAGAATTCCAGTGAATGTTTGATGAGCTAGTTTTTCTTTTATGAGAGGTAGTTTAATTTTGCTGTGTGCTGGAAAAGAGAATATGATCAGAAGGGACCCTAGAGCTTGATGCCATGAGAGAGAAGCTGTAAAGTCCACCAGGGCCAGTTTCGTCCCTTGCCAGCACCAAGAACTGCATGGGAGGTGAGCCATGGTGAAGTTGTTCACTGTTGCCTTCTTTAGATCAGCTACCAAGTGTAGGGACTCAGCCTGTGCCAAAAGGGTTATCTGTGCCCTGAAATTCTGCCTTAGCCTTGTATGACACACCATGTGGGAATGCCCTCTCTTCCATCCAGGTTACTGCAAACTTCTAGATTATTAGGGTGGGTGTTTGGACACTTTATAATTCAGTCACTCAGTCATGTCTGACGCTTTGAGACCCCATGGACAGCAGCACGCCAGGCTTCCTTGTCCATCACCAACTCCCACAGCTTGCTCAAACTCATGTCCATAGAGTCAGTGATGCCATCCAACCAGCTCATCCTCTGTCGTCTCCTTTTGCTCCTGCCTTCAACTTTTCCCAGCCTCAGGGTCTTTTCCAGTGAGTCCGTATTCGCATGAGGTGGCCAAAGTGTTGGAGTTCCAGCTTCAACATTAGTCCTTCCAACGAATATTCAGGACTGATTTCCTTTAGAATGGACTGGTTTGATCTCCTTGCAGTCCAAGGGACTCTCAAGAGTCTTCTCCAACACCACAGTTCAAAAGCACCAATTCTTCAGTGCTTAGCTTTCCTTACAGTCCAACTCTCACATTCATACGTGACCACTGGAAAAACCATAACTTTTACTAGATGGAACTTTGTTGGCAAAGTAATGTCTCTGCTTTTTAATAAGCTGTCTAGGTTGGTCATAACTTTTCTTCCAAGGAGCAAGTGTCTTTTAATTTCATGGCTGCAGTCACCATCTGCAGTGATTTTTGAGCCCCCCAAAATAAAATCTCACTGTTTCCATTGTTTCCCCATCTATTTTCCATGCAGTGATGGGAACAGATGCCATGATCTTAGTTTTTTGAATGTTGAGTTTTAAGTCAGCTTTTTCACTCTCCTCTTTCACTTTCATCAGGAGGCTCTTTAGTTCCTCTTCACTTTCTGCCATAAGGGTGTCATCTGCATATCTGAGGTTATTGATATTTCTCCTGGCAATTTTGATTCCAGCTTGTGCATCATCCAGTCTGGCATTTTGCATGATATACTCCGAATATATCTTGAATAATCAGGGTGACAATATACAGCATTGACGTACTCCTTTTGCAATTTGGAACCAGTCCGTTGTTCCATGTCTGGTTCTAACTGTTGCTTCCTGACCTGCATAGAGATTTCTCAAGAGGCAGGTCAGGTGGCCTGGTACGCCCATCTCTTGAAGAATTTTCCACAGTTTGCTGTGATCCACACAGTCAAAGGCTTTGGCATAGTCGATAAAGCAGAAATAGATGTTTTTCTGGGACTCTCTTGCTTTCCTGACGATCCAGCAGATGTTGGCAATTTGATCTCTGGTTCCTCTGCCTTTTCTAAAACCAGCTTGAACATCTGGAAGTTCACAATTCATGTACTGTTGAAGCCTGGCTTGGAGAATTTTGAGCATTACTTTGCTAGCGTGTGAGATGAGAGCAATTGTGCGGTAGTTTGAGCATTCTTTGGCATTGCCTTTCTTTGGGATTGGAATGAAAACTGACCTTTTCCAGTCCTGTGGCCACTGCTGAGTTTTCCAAATTTTCTGGCATATTGAGTGTGGCACTTTCACAGCATCATCTTTCAGGATTTGAAATAGCTCAACTGGAATCCCATCATCTCCACTAGCTTTGTTCGTAGTGATGCTTTCTAAGGCCCACCTGACTTCACATTCCAGGATGTCTGGCTCTAGATAAGTGATCACACCATCGTGATTATCTGGGTCAGGAAGATCTTTTCTGTACAGTTCTTCTGTGTGTTCTTGCCACCTCTTCTTAATATCTTCTGCTTCTGTTAGGTCCATACTATTTCTGTCCTTTATCGAACCCATCTTTGCATGAAATGTTCCCTTGGTATCTCTAGTTTTCTTGAAGAGATCTCAGTCTTTCCCATTCTGTTGTTTTCTTCTACTTCTTTGCATTGATCACTGAGGAAGGCTTTCTTATCTCTCCTTGCTATTCTTTGGAACTCTGCATTCAATTGGGAATATTGTTCCTTTTCTCCTTTGCTTTTCGTTTCTCTTCTTTTCACAGCTATTTTTAAGGCCTCCTCAGACAACCATTTTGCCTTTTGGCATTTCTTTTCCATGGGGATGGTCTTGATCCTCGTCTCCTGCACAATGTCACAAACCTCTGTCCATAGTTCATCAGGCTCTCTGTCTATCAGATCTAGTCCTTTAAGTCTATTTCTCACTTCCACTATACAGTCAAGGGATTTGATTTAGGTCGTACCTGAATGGTCTAGTGGTTTTCCCTACTTTCTTCTTTTAATTTAATTTAATCTAATTTAAGTCTGAATTTGGCAATAAGAAGTTCATGATCTGAGCCACAGTCAGCTCCCCGTCTTATTTTTGCTGACTGTATAGATCTTCTCCATCTTTGGCTGCAAAGAATATAATCAATCTGATTTCAGTGTTGACCATCTGGTGATGTCCATGTATAGAGTCTTCTCTTCTGTTGTTGGAAGGGGGTGTTTGCTATGACCAGTGCAGTGATCTAGATGTTATCAAATAGGGAAAACTACTCATTCAAACAATTTGAACATGGAGGTAATAGTGAAGAATAAACAGAAATGGACATTTTTATATCTAGGTTAACAGTTTTAATACAACTGGCCCACAACAGGGGATGTTTAAGCAAATTATGAGATAAAACAACAGCAAACAACCCCCAAAAAAGGTATGCAGAATTTACTTCATAAAAATAGAAACATGAGCAAATAAAGAGTCTTAGACACTCTGTATATATGTAAAGATATAGTGATTGATGCAGAGCCAAGGAGAACATCCAGATTTTTAAATTATGGGTTTTTTTCTATAAAGTTATTGAATCTGCAGTTAAGATTTCACAAGCTATAAAACTTTTTTTAAAAATAAAATTTATCACTTTGTGTTATATTACATGGATTCATTTTTTAACAAAATGCTTACAAGCAACTAAACAATATCAATATGATGAGTAATTACACTGTCCCTCAATGGTTTGATCATTATTTATTCATCATGTTATGGTCAGTGTGACTATTTTCTCCAGGGAGTATGTGCATCAGAAGGATGGATGCTAATTCCATGAGCCTCTGCCACTTAAAATATAAACAAAGTAGTGGGGTTATTTTGGCCTAGAGAGGTTCTTGATATAATTTTACCACAATCTGAACAGACAGTTGCATTAGGACATTCACTGTGAATTTCAGTGAAATAGATGGTGATGATAGTTAAACAAACCACCACTTAGGGGATAGCTTTTGAGCATGAACATAATAATGTCAAGAGGAAATATCCATGAAGATGTGTTAACTCCTACTTAGGTAAGACTTGGCCACCAAGAAAAACAATTTGTCTCCTGTAACTATATTCACATGAGCAAAATAGAGTCAATTATTAGCCATATGGAGCAAGTGAATATTATTAAATTCTGGAATTGTAAGGGTGTGGTGGAGCATAAGGGGTAGGAAAGAGAAAGTTAGGTCAAAAACTACTTCACTGTTTAAAACACAAATTAATTAAATCTATATATGAACTTAAAAATAATAACTCTTTTAGAAACAATGCAATTTTGAAACTATTTCTAGTTGCCTTACTTATTTAACCTTCATGACAACGCTTAAGCATAGAAATCATTCTTATCCTAAAATTATAGGTGAAGAAAGAATTAGTAAAAACTCAAATTTATATGGTATTTTCTAGTTTCCAAAGCGGTTTCACAAATATAATTTAATTTTTGAAATGACTAATCACGCTTAATAGAGAAGGAAATTAATCCCTGAAAGTTAAGTGAATTGCTGAAGATCTCATGCCTTCTAAGTGTCAGATCAGAATTCAGACCCCTCTCCTGACTCGAATGGTTATTCAGACCTGATTCAGACCAAGACTGCATCTGCACAAGGCAAGATCAACAGCATCACTGGAGACCCAAGTCTGATCTCGAAGCCTCTCACACCCACCTACTATTCACCCCATTGGAACTTACTGCCCATGAGGTGTACTCCATCACATTCCTACCTTAGTGGGAGACTTCTAATGTATTATAAGTAGTCTCCCTATGGGCAGATGCAAAAACTTCAGTATATAAACACCTTATAAAATGTCTATACATGGACATCACTAGATGGTCAATAAGGAACTCAGATTGATTATATTCTTTGCAGCCAAAGATGGAGAAACTCTATTCAGTCAGCAAAAACAAGACCATGAACTGACTGTGGTTCAGATTATGAACCATACAAACTCCTTATTGGCAGATTCAGACTTAAATCAAAGAAAATAGGGAAAACCACTAGACCATTCAGGTATGACCTAAATCAAATCCCTTATGATTATACAGTGGAAGTGAGAAATAGATTCAAGGAATTAGATCTGATAGACATAGTGCCTGAAGAATTAGATCTGACATAGTGCCTGAAGAACTAGGGATGGAGGTTCATGACACTGTACAGGAGGCAGTGATCAAGACCATTCTCAAGGAAAGGAAATTCAAAAAGGCAAAATAATTGTCTGAGGTGACCTTACAAATAGCTGAGAAAAGAAGAGAAGGTAAAGGCAACGGAGAAAAGGAAAGATATACCCATTTCTTTATCTTTGGGATAGTTTTGGTCACTGCCTTCTGTACAATGTTATGAATCTCCATCCATAGTTCTTCAGGTACTCTTGTCTATCAGATCTAATATCTTTAATCTTTGTTTTAGCTCACATTATAATAGCTAAAATTTTTCAGTCTCACAGTCAACATAATATAAATGGTAAAAAGCTGAAAGCCTTTCCATTAAGTTATGGAACAAGACCATGATGCCCACTCTCACCCCTTCTAGTCAACATACTACTGGAAGTCTTAGCCATAACAATCAGAGAAGAAAAAGAAATAAAAAGTTCAAAATCAAAAGGGACGAGGTAAAATTGTCATTATATGCAGTTGACATGATATTCTGTGTACAACCTGAAGGCTCCACACAAATGCTATTAGAACTGATAAAGGAATTTAGCAAAGTAGCAGAATATAAGATTAATATATGGAAAGCTATTGCATTTATTTACACTAATAATAAAATATCAGAGGTTTCCTGGGCTTGGGACGGAGACTAGGTTTTTGACTGGAAGGCTCGGGCTAGTGCGGGGCAGACGCCACAGTCAGTCATGGTTCCTGGGCGATAGCGGTTTCCGCGGGCACGCCAGCACCCGGCAGGGGAGGAGGGTACCTAGGTCAGCGCCGGCCACCGAGCCGCTCCATGCCTCACGGCGCCCGAGTCCGTAACCCGGCCTTCTTAGAGGACAGTCATGGCGTCTCAGCCGAATTCATCTACGATGAAGAAAGATGAAAAGGGGAAGCACATCGAGGTGGTGGTGAGATGCGGATAGGGTGAGCTTGCAGAGTTCCGAGCCCTGGGCTTTGCTGCCGGGCTCCTTCCTGCGCGGTCTGAGGAGAGGGATTTTGTTTGCAATTTTCTGAAGGAACCAGACCTTCCTGTTTCATAGTTTCCTGCGTTCTGTTCGGGAAAAATGACACCCGGTTACTGTGAGGAGTCAATTAGTGTTTTGTTTTGTTTTTCCAGAAGAAAGGATATCTGTAACTGAGTTTATAGTTTAAACTGCTATTGAGGAGAAGTTCGTCGCCGTTTTTTAGTGAAATGTGTTTTTTTAAAAAAATACTGTAGACAAAGATTTAGGTGTCATTCTGTATGCCACTCCTTGCAGTTGATCAGTTTGGAAACGACTCCACACCTACTAAACAGATATTTAGCACTTTTAAGTTGTTATTACCATCCTCTCCATCATCTCTAAAAAAGTAATCATTTACTTCTTCACTTTGTTCTAGAAGCAATATTTTCTTAATCCTTAGTAAATAAATAAACATCATTGTTGTTAAAAAAAAAAAAATCAGAAAGAGACAATCACTGAATACTTAGGCCAGGCCCTGGGCAAGGATCAGAGTTGAACTGTCCCTGCCCTTGCTCCCTTCCTTCTGACTTTTTGGAATCCAGGTCTTCACTTCCGTGACTTCACCCTACTGTCTTTTCTCTGGGTCTTATGCACAGATTATTCCTACTTCTGGAAATTTCTTCTGCTTCACCTAGCCACCAACTTTGAATCCTTTCCCAAGGGAGGCCTTCTCTATATCCAGGGGTAGGCTGGATTTCCCTTCTAGAGCAGTCATAGCACTTTTCATGTTTCTCACTGTAATATGTGTCATATTTGAGTTAAATGGCTATTTTCTTTGCTAGCTAACTAGTCCAAATCAAATCTGTCTGGCTTACTGCCTTTTTCAAGCCACTGGTTTACTATAGCATACATTGGAGGCACTCGTTAAATACTAAGTGAACTTAATGAAATTGAATCACTAAAGACTGATATGTGTGGGACAACAGGCAGCAGATATGTGCGGGACAACAGGTAGTACATAAATGATCAATTAGTTCACTTCCTAGGCCCTCAACTACTCAAATTGCTACCCAAGTTGATCCCTGAAGTTGACGAAAAAGTTAAAAAGAGAATTCAATTTGGGTCTCCAAGGAGCTCAGCAGTACTTGCCTTGCTGAGAAGTCTTGAATAGCTAGAAAATTCCACTCATGAGCCACTGGCCTTGCTCAGGGCTCGTGATGCAGGCAGTGCTTGTTGATAACATTTCCTGGAATTGATGCCTCTCTGCTCTTTGTGTGGCTCGAGGGCCTTGTCTTCTTCACAGAAATATAGAGCCCCTGGCAGTGCATCATAGCCTTGAATCCTGCTTATCCTGGAAGGAGAGGCAGCAAATGGCTGTGTGAGGGCCACTGCTCCCGTAGCCCAGATTGGGCCCTGGAGGTATGGAACCACAGCATCGGGCCCTGCCTGCTCAGACGTTGTCTTTTGTCTTATTGTTGAGAGGCTACTGCCTGTTTTCTGTCTGGTGAAATCACTCAGTTCCCTCTCCTCCTTGCTGTGAAGAATAAAAATATGAAAAATTTTACCTCCTAGAACCAGATATCCTGTAGTATCTAGGTGACAATTTGAAAAGATTGCTCAGAGTGAAAAGGACAATTTTGTACTCAGAAAATCATCTCCACATCCTCAATGAGTTTTTTAGTTATCGTGGCCATGTGGCCATATGGAATCATGCATAAAAATGGCAGGGTTTTCTTAAAACCAACTTCCCATCACCACCTGCAGAGCAGTAGCTTTACTGATTCGACAGGGATGGGCAGATGGCTGGAGCTAAGAAGAGTCTTTACCTTTTTATATGGTTACCAAAAAAGTCAAAAGAGGACTAATATTTCTGGAAAGGGAAACTTAAATGACATTGACGTTTCAGTGTCCATTAATAAAGTTTGCTTTGGATGGAGCCTCCCTTGTTTGTTGAGGGTTTGTTTGGCGCTGCTTTCCTGTCCCAAGAGCAGAGGTGAAGAGTTGGACAGAGACCAAATATGACTAAGAAAACCTAAAATATTTACTGTCTTACAGTTTATAGAAAACGATTGCTGACCCCTGTATTAGAGGGATATGGATTTGTTAATTGACCCATCCTATATTTACCAGAGACTTGCCCAAAGCCTTGTTTTGTGTTTCCAGTAGGCTGAACTGAATTTCTCTTTTGAGGAAAGATATGTGTCCAGAGAGCTGTTTGTTTCATCTGCCCTCCTCCACCCTCCTTCACATTAGGATATGTGTGTGTGACAGTCATAACCCATAGAACAGAACTGCCCCTGCAGGAACCCATCTCCTGATTCGGCAGAGATGGTTGAACTAGGGCTCAGAACTGCTGCCTGCACATCACTGAGGTCATCTTCCTTTCCCAGGGTGCTGGGTTCTCATGATAACCCAATGGGAGCTTTTTTCTTTTTTAAAGGGCCTCACACCTCTGGGAAGAACTATTAAGCAAAGACTCTTGTCTGGGGCTTCTCAGTGCCCCTTTGATAGGTCTTGCTGCCCTCCACTGGTCTCCCACACGTTATTCTTTCCTCTGCTACAGTGCACCACATGCAGAAGTAAGACTGTCAGTTTTTCCATATCTTCCAGACAGTGAGTTCCTGTAGGGCGGGTTTTATGTATCTCTGCATTATGAGCATTTGTCAAGGGCAAGACACATGGTCGATGCACACAAAATCTCCAAGGAATCAACAAAATCCATGCTTCTCATTTGGAGTTACAAGTCTGGGGAGGTCATGGCAGTGTGACAGGAGGTCCCTGCAGACACAGATGATGCATGGTGTACCTTTCTGGGTATTAATAGTACTTAAAGACCTATGGTAGAAATCACAATTTTTATATTTAAACAAGCATGGCCAGGTTATGTAGTAAAGACTCTGAATATTTAAAGATAGAGTGCAGGTTCCAAAGAAATTGACCTGCTTGTAGTAGCCATTTGAGGGTGGAGTCTACCTCAGGTCCCTGGAATAGGAAGGAGGGTAGCAGTTACAAATTCATTCATTCCTACACTTAGAGGTCTTTGGGTAGAATTGTCAAAGAAGGACTAAAATATTATATTTCTGCAAGTCCTGAATGTGGCATTATTAACAGTGGGGTTTGGGGAAGTCAAACCAAACCTTCTGGTTTGTGGAGGAGGCAGAAAGGTGGAAGAGATAGACCTTTGGTTGGACATGGCTAATTCGATCAGTAATGACAGATACATCATGCAGATGCATCATGTCATGAATCCTCAGACATCCATGTGGATCTTTAGCCCAAGGGGTCCTTTGAAAATCTGCTAAGGGCTGTAGATTCTGAGAAACTGTGCTACTAACTTGAGTATAGAAGAATGATACTTTAACTTAATGTTTATCATAATCTTTGCTGCCAGATGGGGCAATTTAATCTCAGCCAGTTTAGGGTTATTCCCTGGGAATGATTATGGCCTCAGGAATATGGGGAAGAGTAAAAAGTGAGTTAATGTCTGCTGGGGCATGTGGTCTGGATTGTTATCCTAGATGCCATTGTCCTTGATTCCTTCTGATCTTCAATGGCTTCTCTAGCAGTCACTCAGAATCTGTCCCTCACAAGCAGTCTCTCCTGTATGTCCTCTTCGTCTATGCTAATCCCTTTTGGGGTTTTTTGTTCCTTCCCTGATGCACTGGGCCACTAAAATCTGGATGGAGCTGGTTACAGTCCCTGTCCACTTCCTTGTTAGTTTCAGGAGTATTAGGAATCCTACAACATACACCAAACTTTTGCACAACTCTGTCATGTCCGTGGATCCCAGGTTAATAACCCCTCCCCAAGTCTTAAGTCTGAAAAAGGAGGTATACTATTTTCAGGGTGAATGGAGATGAGGAGGAGAGGGTGAAAGGAACCATTCCTGTTGTCTGAATTCCCAGTGAGGGAAAGGAGGGGAGAGACAGGCTGGGCACCAGTGTGTAGACCTTCACTGGCGGCAGGCAGCAGCTAGCATCCAAACAGTCACACGCCTACTGTACCGTGTAATTCTATAGCTCTTTTGGCAGTGCTTACAGGCACGCTCTCTCTGAGTGCTATTGATTTCTTGGAGAAAAGAGATAAAAAACAAGTGTTCTACTTGGTGTCCTGTGTTTTCTGGGGGAAGTAAATAGATTAGCCAAATTGGACAGACAAGATCAGGGAAGAGAGAGAAGAGGCTCTCTGGAACTGTCTTCCCTGAAATGGGATCTCTTATTTCCACAGGGGAAATAAAATGATTGGGTAGGGCAGGGATTTGTGCTGTACTCAATATACATTTTGTTTCTGTCTCAGCTTCATGTTGTGAGACGCAAACCTTTCTGCTCTCCATTGAATTGCTGTTTGATAGCCAGCAATTCTAGTGGCCTGTATCTCAACCATTCCCATTCCCCAAGCTTCCAGGACTGATTGTCCCTGTGTTTCTGGATATTGCTTGAGAACCAAACTGTCCAGTAAAACTTTTTATAATGTTATAAATATTTGAACAGTTCTCTGATGTTAAATACCATAGCTACTGGCCTCATGTGGCTTTTGAGCACTTGATATACGGTCTGGTATGACTGATTAAAATTTTACTTAATTTAAATTGAAGTAGTCACATGTAACTATTTGCTATCATCTTGGGCAGTATAGTTTTTGCGATACCTCTAGTGTGAATTAGTGGCATTCACACATACCACTTGGGATTGGGAGATTGTTAGAAAGATAGTATCTTGGGGCTTACCCCAGATCTACTGAACTAGAATCTGTGTTTTAACAATGTCTCCAAGCAATAGCCTGCACATTAAAGCTTGAGGAGCAGTGCTTAGAATGACTGAGTCTCGGGAAAAGACGTGGTATCAATTGGGGTGAATTGGCTTATGCTGTAGTAACAAACAATCTCCAAATCCTAGTGGCTTAAAATAAAAATGTTTTACTTCTCGCTGATACTTCATGTTTATTATGAACCTGAAGGGTCTCCGTTCTACATCATTCTCTCCAGGCCCAGGCTTATGGGCCAGTACTCTCTGGATCATTTTTCATTGCTGCGACAGAAAGGAAAACAGAGTGCTGTGAATTCTGTCATTTCTATTTACATTTCATTGGGCAAAGCAAATCCTATGCTATGGTGTGGTGACCAACACATATGGTGACCACACTCACCATAACTCTAAGTGGGCAAGGGGCAATCCTATGAATCATATGCCCAGAAAACGGAGAAACAAATATTTGGTGGACATATTTGATGAGCAGCACTAATGACTGCCATACGTAACAAGCATAATTAGATCTTTTTTGTTTTAACACCCAGTTTTAAGCATCACCATTTCAAGTGATAGCTTTGGACTTGTGATAGCTTTCTAATGGTTCTCTCTGTTGTCCTTCCTTTCTGTACCTCTATGCCACATTAATCCTCCTAAGGCATAGCTCTAAATATGTCATTTCTCCACTTAAAATCCTTCAATGACACTTCATTGTCCACCCAGTTAAGTAAATTCCCTTTAGTATGATGTAGTGGAAAGAATGCTGCTAATTTATCTGTGTGGCCTTGGATAGCATTGCTTAAATTCTCTGAATCTCAATTTTCTCACCATGTAAATTGGAGATAAAAATACCTACTTTCAAGGGTTGCTATGAATCTTAAATAATATGTATAAAGTGCCCAGTGCATTAAACATTTAGTAAATAAGAGCAGAATCATTATCATGAGTTCTTAGGGCATACTGTGTGTAGCTATATGATAATATGTATCTAAAACATACTGAAATGACCTATTTTGAGTTTCTCCTAGTAGATTTGATTGCTTTAAGTGTAGGAACTGTGCCTTTAACTTTACAACTATTGAATCTAGTGTGACACTCTGTATGTGAAAGGTTCTTATTAAATGTTGTTCTATTAATGGTACATCATCAATCACACATTTAGAGCTTGCCTCACAAGGATGTCTTATGTGTGTATCCAGTGTTACAACTAAGCTGGACTACTTGCTGCTTCTTAAATGAACAGTGACTTTCTCACCTCTGAGCCTTTGTGCATGATATTCTGTTTCTGAAATGTACTTTTTCCTTCTGCTACCTTAGCCTTTCAAATGTTTACTTATCACTCAAGGTCTTCTAAAGTGGCAACTTGGAAACAAACATTTTTCTAATTCCTGCGCCTGAAAGCAGCATCTCCATTCTTTGAACATCTATAATATTCATAGAAGAGTTCACCCAAGAAGGCTGTTCTCTGGGAATTTTCTCTGAAAAAAAAATGGCAACCAGGGAGTTCTACTAGGAGGGTAAATATGAGAGCAGAGACAGGGGGAACACTCCAGACTGATTAGGAAGGAATTATGTGCTTTTAGATGGCTGAAGTGTGGGGATTATGGGGAAAGAAGGCAGGAACATGGTGAGAGAATCAGGAAGGTGCTAGAGGAGACTGGTTTTGCAGGCCGTGGTAGGGAATTTGTCTTTTATCCTCAGTCAGTGGAGATGGCTTTAAGCAAGGAAGTGACATGGTCATATCTGTGACTCAGAAGAATCAGTTTATTGAGGATGACTTGGAAGAACCAGTTTTTTTTTTCCATTTAAGATGCATGCTTTTATTGAAGTTAAACAAATTTGTAACTAGACAGAAAGAATAAAATAGACAAAAATGTTATAATCTGACTATATAATATTCTATCATTCTTGGTGAATCACTAACATATAATAAAGGATTGTTCTCTATGCTAATTGTTAAGGGTGTCCAGTTAAACCATTATTTTCTGATGTGAAAATAGATATTTAATCACTGACCTCCAGTTCTCTATGTAAAGTCAGTTGGCATTCTCTGTGTTTTCTGATCATGGTATTTTTCTAGTGTTTCTCCTTTACTTGTGTAATTTATTTATTTCTACTACCTACCTGTCTAAATTTGTCATAACTTTTGAAAAAAGCTAGCCTGCATATTAAAAAGCAGAGATATTACTTTGCCTACAAAGGTCCATCTAGTCAAAGCTATGGTTTTTTTAGTAGTCATGTATGGATGTGAGAGATTTGGACCATAAAGGAAGCTGAGCGCTGAAGAATTGATGGTTTTGAACTGTGGTGTTGGAGAAGACTCTTGAGAGTCCCTTGGAGGCTCAAATAAGTCAATCCTAAAGGAAATCAGTCCTGAATATTTATCGGAAGAACTGATGCTGAAGCTCTAAAACTTTGGCCACCTGATGTGAAGAACTGACTCATTGGAAAAGGCTCTGATGCTGGGAAAGATTGAAGGCAGGAGTAGAAAGGGAATGACAGAGGATGAGATCATTGGATGGCATCACCGACTCAATGGATATGAGTTTGAGCAAGCTCTGGGAGATGGTGATAGTCAGGGAAGCCTGATATGCTGCAGTCCATGGGGTCGCTAATAGTTGGACACAACTGGGCGACTGAACTGAACTGAACTACCTACCTATCTCTGGAAGATATGTTCATTTTCAGACCTTTTCTTAAGCTTTCATTCCAAGCATCATCATCATCTTATAGCTTCAGTCATCTATCAATTAGAAATTACATTTGACTTTTTATAAAACGTCCCTTATCTAAATAGTGGCTTCAAAAAGATAGAAGCTTAATTCTTATGTAAAAGAAGTCTGGAGGTGGTTTTCACTGTTTTATCAGGGACTAGGACTTGTCTTTATTTCTTCTGCCATCCTTGGCCAGTGACTATATTCTCAAGATTACCTGTTGCAAAATGACTGCTGGAGCTCCTGCCATCACATTCCTGCTTCTGGCAGAAGAAAGGAAGAGGCAGGAAAGAATGAATGCTTCCTAGAAGTTTCAATAATACATATTCTTATAATCATTGGATAAAAGTCACAGGGCTACACAAGAGGTGAGAAATGTAGACTTTTATTCTAAGTGGCACTGTGCCCAGCTAAAAATTTATTCTTTTAACTGAGAAGGAAGAAGAGACTGTACAAGTAGGAAACTGGCAGCCTATAATATCATATGTTACTCCAGGCTTCATTATAATGCTTATTTTTTTAATTGGAAGGCTTTATATTCCATTACCATATATTTGTTAAGAATTCCATCCTACTAAGTCCTCCTGGTGTCTTTTTGTCTTGCATTTAAATGTCAATTTCAACTTACGTATTACTTGCACTGTGTAATGCATGCACATCTGCTCATCCTGCATATGATAATTCTTGGTTAGAGTCCACCCTTCTTTTTCTTGACCTTCAATCCTCCATTTCAACAAGGGCGAGAACGAGCAGGAAGTACTGTGCAAAGTGAATGCACACACCCCAGATTTATTTGAGTAGACGTGCCTCAGTCAATACCCATCTAAAGGAGGAAGCCATTATTTTCTTTGCCCAAATTTATTTGTTCCAAAAGTACTCTGTTTAGATGGTTTGTGGTCAACTTTGCATCTCTTTGACCCCTTCTCATGCTTTCTCTGTGTTGCAAAAGGGAAGTCAGAAACTACGTCTATCCTTGTCCCCATCCCTATATCGCTCCAGTTTAGAATTTGCTAATGAGGGAATTTATACAAGATTTGCAAGCAGAAGAGTGGGAGAAGCCACTCTGTTCTCTGGAGACCTTTGCAAACCCAGAGCAGCTTCCTGGGAGCTATGTGCCCTACACACTTTACTGCCTCAAGCTCAGCTCTAGCTGCTGACCAGGCTGCCCTTGGGTGGCAGTTCTCTGATTTCACTGGCAGCTTCCTATTCCTCTGTTCCCTTGGATCTTCCAATGGCTGTATAATTCCTTAATTCCTACATTAAATGCTTTATATTGGTATAATAGATTGGCTTCTCTTTTCCTAAATGAGCCCTGTTTGATATATCTTCTCTTCCCTGAGTCATTTGGTTACAAAAACTTTGAAGGCTCTTTTGTTGGTATACTGTTTTTATTGTCCAGCAGATATATTAATTTACATTGCAGATATCCTTTAAAACTATATATATATGAATATTGAAATATATAATTGTACCTTATGTGATTATATATTATAGTTTATAATATTGCCACCCTATGGACCGTAGCTTGCTAGGCTCTTCTGTACATGGGATTTTCCAGGTAGGAATACTGGAGTGGGTTGCCATGCCCTCCTCCAGGAGATCTTCCTAACCCAGGGATCGAACCCATATCTCTTACATCTCTTGCTTTGGCAGACATGTTCTTTACTACTAGTACCACCTGGGAAGCATACATATATATATATATATACATACATATATATATATATATAATTATATATCTTATGATTATATATTACAGTTTACAGTGTCTTATAAATATATTTCTCTCACCATCAACCCCCTGCCCCAGCTTTGAAGGTTTGATTTCCCAGAGTACTAGAGAATACCTAATACCTGTTACTTTAATAACATTATGATAAGAAGTTCTCCCACTTTGGTCTGTAAAAAGGCATTAGGAGTCAATAGTGAGTTAAGGGGTAACTGCGGTAGTGATGGAGTCAAAAAGTGACGAGGTTGCTCCAAGCCTGGTGGGACTCCAACCTGAGTTTCCAGCCCTGCATTCCTACCTCAGCTAGAGAGCTCAGCTTCCATTGGTTGATGTATGAGTGATCCACCCAATATTGCATTTGACAGAAAGTACTCACTGCTTAATTAAAAATAAAGTTGAAAACTGCTACTTTAAAATCTTAGATTTTAGATGTGTATTGCAAGTCTCAGGCCCTTCACTTATCAGCCATGTGACCAAGTCATGAGAACTCTCTGAGTTCACCTTCCTTGGTGGTACAGTAATACCAATACCAAATAAATGCCCATAAGTGTGAAGACCTATACCAATCAAGGGTCCAGTCAATGCCCGTAGGGTTAGGCCAGGGATATAAATGAACGACATAGACCAGCATGAATGGGAAAGCATATGTCCCAATGAAAAGGGGCATCCTCAACTTACTGTTTTTGTTAACATTAGGAAATGTGTGATGAAATCTTTCCATTTTTGAAGAAAATCTGGAAATATAGATTTTTGGAGGGGAATCTCAGGATTTTAAAATATTAATACTAATTCAACTTTTAAAAGACCTGTCAGAGCACCTGTTAGCTCATTTGTGTCTTCTTTGTTTGATCGTTAAGTTACACAAATGTCAATTATTATTATTTTTAATGGGCCTTGGAAGCTGTTGTTTAGCTTTTCCTGTGAGCCTGCCTGTCCCCTTGCTCCTGGTAATATAGCTTCCCCTTGACCCAGTCTGGTTGATAGTAATTTCCCATCCACCAGGTGGGTATTTGACTGAAGTTGGGCTAATCAGTTTCTTTCTAGGGATCAGTCTGTGGACTTCATGGGAATTAGAATAACCTTCCTCACTTGTGTTACTCAACTGAGTAACACAACTGTAACTACATCAGTAGTACAGATGTAACTGTACTACATCAGTAACTCAACTGATGTAGGCCTAGAGATGCCAGTGGCCGTATTCCTTAGGGAGTGGTAGACCTTCAGCTGTGTGAGAATGAAACTAAAAAGCAGAGATGAAAGAGACTAAGTCTTGGCAACACTGAGTCAGGGAGAACTTTTTTTTTTACAGCTCTTCTTTAATCCTAAGAATTATTAAAAAACATTAATATTCCTTCTAGCCATGAGGGCCAGAAGATTGCCTTTTGGTTTGCTTATAATGATTTGAACTGAACTTTTCTCAGTAATGCCTCACCAAAAGACCTCATAATTCTAAGTATTATTAGAGGTAAAATTTCATTATCCATCATTAGTTTAAAAGCAAGGCAAAAGTAAGTTTTTTTATTTTGAAAAACTATACTTGAACTAAAATTAGTTTTGAAGAGTTTAAGAATTGTAGTAAGAGACTTGGTATTTGGAATAGTGCAAAGGATAAGCACAAAATGAGGCTTTCTATTCTCATAGGCTGTGGTATGCACTGGCCCTTCATATGTTCTCTGCAATCTGTTGTCTCTTCATAGACTTGTTGAAAAAAATGTAAACAATATGTGAGTTGTGAGTTAGGAAGTTTCCTGGTACCATTGTGTGAATGGTTCAATAGATATTTTTTTCCCAGGGTGGAAACCAAGAGCACAGATCTAGAAAAAAAAGATTTACTAGGCAGTGACATTATCCATCTGAGATAAGTATCAATTTGATGAGAAGAAGAGAAATAATGCCTCAGAGCACTTTGCTAGATATGTGTGATGTGTGTAACTAAATAGGTGTGTTTGTCTTTTGCTAAATATATCTTAATGGCACTTAAAGCCAAGCTTTGAGGGAGAGAATTAGAAGACATTGAATAATCTATAGGATTCACACATGAAATAATATACAGGCAAAACATAATCAAGAGTTGAAACGCCTCTCACTTAGTATAGTGGGAGTTTATAAAGCCTGGAAGGTTAAAGAATTGATACTGGTAGGAAAAATTATGCATTAACTCTATGACACTTCATTAAGATGTAGTGTTTTCTGAATGTGGATGGTTACTTTTATTTTAAATACTGTCAAAGTGAGCAGAGATTTTATAGAGAAAAACTCCCCCAGAGATAGGCGAGCATCCTGCTGGGAGCACAGTTACACAAATGTTCCTCAGAGCTGGCAGAAAGCCCAGCAGCGTGCTTCTAAGCATTGTTTAAGGTGCCTCAAGCTCCTTCTTCATTCAAGCCCATGTTTTTTTTTGAAATGAGGCTTTACAGGGGAGGAAATCTTAGATGTCAAAACAGAGTTGAAACAGTGAATTCTGTGGGCACTTGGGTTAAAAAAAACCTCTCATGATACTGCTCCCTAATTGGGATTGTTTTTGTGAATTTAGTCACATTAATCCATGTCTCAGTTAATTATGCAATAACATTTACATGCCTGGAGGCAAATTTACAATTTCTGCTCAGACTTTTTTTGAAAATGTGTTGTTACACTTTGAAAAGCAGTGCCAAGATACTAACTATAAACTGAATTTTGAGAGGGTTAGAATGCCTGACCTGTCTTTACTGCACGTTAGAATGTGAGGAGGTGGTCCCTGCCATTCTTCTCATCCAGGATGCAAGACTGAATTTTCCACGCAAGTTTCACATTTTGTCTGCTGACTTCTCTTCTGAAAAAGTTCCTTTACTCTTGTCTGTAAGTAAGATAAAGATCTAAGCATTTCAATCTAGCATTTAATATTCAAGCTTCACCATTCAAGAGTATGCCTCATGCTAGGCTGGAGTGACCCTCTTAATGCTGATGGTAAGTGCTTGTTGGAGGTATGAAGCATGAGCTAGAAGCCCAAGTGTGATCTTTACTTCACTGAGCTACAGTGTGGCCAGGTGAAGAGTTAGGTGTATTTCAGTTTCCAAGTCTTTCTTTCAGAGTCTTGAGATTGTAGAAGCCTACTGATCACTTAAATGTTGCTAGTGATGCTATTAGGCCTGGTAGTTCAGTGGTAAAGAATCCACCTGCCAATGCAGGAGATGAGGTTTGATCCCTGGGCCAGGAACATCCCCTGGAGAAGGAAATGGCAAACCACTCAAGTATTCTTGCCAGGAAAATCCCATGGACAGGGGAGCCTCGTGGGCTATAGTCTATGGGGTCGCTAAAGAGTCATACGTGACTTAGTGACTAAACAACAGCAACAATTAAAATTCCACAAGTTTCTGTGTTAATATATTTTGATTGGTCGTGGTTTTGACAATCAGAGGATTATTGAGTCTGGGAGGAGAAGGATATTTAATTCATTTGCTTTCAACTGAAGGCACAAATCTCTTCTATCATGTCTTTCACGCATTCACTCAGTTGAGAAATACTTATTAAATACTATGCTGAGCCAAGATTGTTCCAGATTTTGTGAAAGACTCAGAGAAAGGTAAAATATGCTCTGTCCTCAGAGAGTTATAGTCTCATAGTAATTATGCTACATGTTTATAGATATACTAGCTTATGAACAAGTATAAGTGGCTTAATAGAATAATAATCTAGAGTTGGAGTGCTAGAGGAGTTTCAGGTGAAGAGAGATTAACTTTGACTGATGGAATAAAGACAGTATTAGAGAAAGTGGTTTTTCAGCTGAGGAATAAAGAAATGCAGTTAGGTTTGAGCCTGTAGGGATCAGAGAGAAAGTAATTCCAGTTGGAAGGATAATGTGAGAAAAGGGATTTTATAAAAGGGACATGGAGAAGTTAGGTGTGGCTGGAGCACAGGACATGATTAATGGGAAAACTGATTGGAAGCATGGTTAGAGGGATACATAAGGAAAACTGGATTTTCCCCACATCATTGGGAAATATGAGGTCATATTTCCCAAATATATGTTGTGTGCTACTTTGTAGGAACTGGGAGGCACTGGCAGTTTTCAAGCAAGAAAATGAATTGATCAAACTGGCCAACAGGAGGATGACTGTGGGGACTGAATATTAGCTGGATTAGGGAACAAAGATAAAAATCAGGGAAATGAGCTGGGGACCATTACATGGTTCAGGTAAAAAGTTGTTAGAGCCCTAACTAGAGAAGTACCTGTGGTAGCTCAGCTGGTAAATAATCTGCCTGTAGCTCACGAGACTCTGGCTCAATTCCTGAGTCGGGAAGATTCCCTGGAGAAAGGATAAACCCACTTCAGTATTCTTGGGCTTCCCTGGTGGCTCGGATGGTAAAGAATCTGCCTGCAATGTGGGAGACCTGGGTTCGATCCCTGGGTTGGGAAGATCTCCTGAAGGAAGGCATGGCAACCCATTCTAGTATTCTTGCCTGGAAAATTCCCAGGGACAGAGGAAGCCTGAATGACTACAGTCCATGGGGTCTCAAAGAGTCTGACACTACTGAGTGACGGCTGCTGCTGCTGCTAAGTCATATCAGTCGTGTCCGACTCTGTGTGACCCCATAGACAGCAGCCCAACTGAGTGACTAAGCACGCCTAATTGTTGAGGGCAAGGGAAAGAAAGAGGTAGAAGTTACCTTAGCAGTTTTTATTAGGTACCTGGGAATGCAGTGATGGTGAGGAAGAAGAGATCTGGTGGAGGTAACAGTGGGAGTTAAGATGAGTGTGTATAAGAAGTTGGCAGCTTATCAAGGTGGAAATGTCCAGAACATAATGGAAAATGTGACAGTGAAAGTAGGAAGAAGCATTAGCAGTATAAGCAGAGACTTGTGAGTAGAAATGACATTTGATGACATGAAATTATAGGAGGTCACCCAAGGAAAGTATAGAGAAGAATAAAAGAGAGACGCATTCACACATTCAAAGATTTATCTTGGAGAATTCATACAAGAAAGAAGCAGGTATTCCACAGAGTGAGTATGAAATAGAGAAGGAATAGTTACAGAGAAGGAAGATAATCAGAGAAAACACGTTTTAGACCCAGGGATGTGCTTAATATGAAATGTCCCGAGAAAATCACTAAGAAGTCTTGAGAGAAAGCCAGTTTATCTCTTAGATGAAGTAGCTAGATGATCACTTAAGAGAACCCTTTTTTGGAAATCTCTGTTGCCATAAATCTGCTTGTGAGGGCTTAAAAAAAGAGTTGAGACATCTGTTCAAGATGGGACAATGAATTCATGCTGTGTAAATACTTTTTTGTTGTTAGAAGCCTACAGTAATAGATTTATAAAAGTAAAAAAGGGTCTAAAAGGCTTAGTGGGAGATTCTAAATTCAAGACTAATAAAAACACACAGTGTTGGTGACAGCTGTAGCACAGACCTATTTGGTTTTCTATTTTGAAGCAGGGAGTGTATCTTATTTTCTACAAATGTGCTCCTTGTGAAGTGGGGGAGCACAGTCATGCCATTGATTTAAGGCTACACAGTCTCTACCACTTGGGAAAGAACATTGGAATAAAATGATGCCTCATGATGTGTAATTGGTAATTGACTTTAAAAAGCTGTGGGTTTTGGAATTGGGAGGAGTTTGGGAAGTGGAAGTGGGAGAGGAGACTCAGAAGGACAAAAGCATGGTCTCATTACTAGGAACTAGAACTAGGAACCTACTAGGAACTAGATTCCAGCTGCCAGCTGGCTTTGCACCTGTATCTGTACTTTCCCATTATAAGGGAACAGGCTTAGATCTGGACAGGGAAATCAGGTTGAGATAACTGCAAAACTTCTATACAAAGAAGGGATGAGTGTGAAAAGCTAAAATGGGCACACACACAAAGATAACACTTAAAAATTCTACTCCAATCAGGCTTGTAAACAAAAATTTAAAAACATGAAAAGTTAATTCTGAAAATAATAATGAACAAAAGTTTTAAAAATCAGACCATGAATTCACTCCAAATGAAATTATTTAGGAATCAGTCTGATGGGTTTTTGTATATATTTAAGACATCAAAGCAAAAAACAGAGACATACCTTCTATTAAAACCGGAAGTATTACAAATAAGATGAGCCAAATAACCCAATACAACAACAACAACAACAACAAAAAACCCCAAAACTGTACTATATGATTCCTGTTATATAAAGTTTAAAAACTGGCAAAACTCTTGTGGCTTTAGAGTTCAGGATAAGTATAATGTTATTTTGTAGGATGAGGAAGAGAGAGGGTACAAGGGGACATTTGAGAGACCTTTGGGATAAAGATAATTATATGTTGGCTTGGTTGTGATAATTCATTAAGTTATATATATTTAGGATTTATGTTCTATTCTGTATGTATATTATTATACAAAGAGTTTATTTTTAAAATGGGAAAAGAAACGAAGAAAACTAGGCTAAGGACAAGTGGCTTTGTAAGTAACCCCTGGAGGTTAAAAGCATAGTTATTGAAAGTAAGAAGTAGGAAATTATGTAGGGTTTTGTGGGCTCCATAAATAATATCCTTCTTTATACCACATTTTTGAAACCAATTGAGAGGTAGATTCAGGAGCCAGATAGAGAGTAAAAGTGAGCTTTATTAAATGGAAGGAGCCAGACAAAAATGCCATATATTTTATGATTCCATTTATACAAAATGACCAGAGCAGACAAATCTACAGAGACAGAAAGAAGATTAGTTGTTTCCAGGGGCTGGAAGTTGGGTAGGTTGGGGAGGATGAGTGTGACTGCTAATATATACAAGGTTTGTTTTTGTCGTGGCGAAAATATTCTGAAACTAAACAGTATGATTGCACAACTTTGTGGATATATTGAAAATAAATAAAACAGTACCTTTTAAAGGGGTGAATATTTTCGTATGTGAATTGCATCTCAATTTAAAAAAAGTAAAAAGTAAGATTTATTACTGATAAAAAAAAGTTGGAGGACAAGGCCAAACTATGCCACCAAATGCTAAACAGGTTTACTGATGTTTCCTGCTTGCCCTACCTCTAGCTTTCCCCCTCAGTGCAGTCTGTATCCCACCCAAGGAAAATATGGGGGTGGCACTACAACCAGAATTGCTCACACCAGTTCAGAATGCAGAAGGAGAGAGACTGAACTCCCAGGCTAACAGCCTTTATGATGTATTAGCTCTGTACAGTCAAGGAATGTGCAGTAATGGTTGTCACCCAGCAGTCAGTTGGGAGGAGTATAGAAGGGGTGGAGCAAGAAGAAGGAGCATCCCTCCATATAAACACCTGAGATGTGGTATATATAATAAAGCTTGCCCCCTAATAAAATCACCTCTAGACTTGACACAAAGGGAGAATCATGAATTAAAGATAGTACTGAGGATCTTACTCTGTGTTCAACGCTGTTTTCTCATTGTAAGGAAACTAAAAAATATCAGAGAGAAAGGAAAATCTTAAGTTCATGACAGAAAAGACCTATTACCTATGAAGAATCAGCTATTAGACTCACAATTGAGTTTTCAATCAATAAAAACAGAGGCCAGAAAATTCTTTAAGTACAGTTGCAATAAAAAATAATAAACTAGCTGAGTTACTATTCAAGAATGGAGACAAATGAATATATTTTAGGTATATACAATTAAAAGAATTTACTACATCAAGACTGTCAATGTAAGAATTATTTAAGATGGACATCTAGGTTGCTTCCATGATTGCCAGTCCAGGTTCAATGCATGAGACAGGGTGCTCAGGGCTGGTGCACTGGGATGACCCTGAGGGATGGGATGGGGAGGAAGGTGGGAGGAGGGTTCAGGATGGGGAACACATGTACACCTGATTCATGTCAATGTATGGCAAAAACCACTACAATATTGTAATTAGCCTCCAATTAAAATAAATAAAAAAAGAATTATTAAAGATATGCTATAGAAGGTAAAAAGGTGAATGCAGAGGGAAGCCCTGGGATATAAGGTACAATGGAGGGCACTGAAATTAATAAACTGTGGTGGGAAATTTCATTAAAAAACAGAATTTTAAAAACTTTCATATTTTTCTAAAAACTAAGTGGGAGTGGAAAGGTATATGATAAATACAGACTATCAAATCCTCATTGTGCCTAAAAGGGAGATAAAATACTATAATCTTTAGAGTATTGGAATATGTATATCTAATTATGTTTGCTAAACAGTTAACTAAAACCATGGAAATACAGTCTCCATGTGGATAAAAAAGGCATGTGGAAAAACATTATCCACTTACTGGAGACAAGAAAAGAAGAACATATGAAGAAGCGAAGAGAAAAAACAGCTGGCAAGCTTTAAACACAAAGTAAGATGCAGGAATAATTCCAGATATACCAGGTATTACAATACGTGTAAGTAGATTAAGCCCTCAAAAGACTGAGATTATTAGATGGATATAAAAACAAAACAAAATCCAGCCATATGCTGCTGATGAAGGACACCACAAAAACAAAACCACACAGAGAGATTAAAAACAAAGAGCTGGGAAAATAAATGAATTAGTGTAACAATATTAATATGATACCAACTAGTTAAAACATTACTAGAAAAAAAGGACAATTGTGTAAAGAACAATCATAATCCATTTACCCTAACAGTGTATTCTTGGAAAATATAAAGTACAAATGGACCAAAATATAAGGAGAGATGGTCAAATCAACAATTTTATTGGGAGATTTAATCCCTGTTAGGTACTTACAGAATAAGCTGAAGAAACAAGTCAGAACAGGGGAGATTTAAGCAACACAATTAAGAGGCTAAGCCTAATAGATAACATACAGCTCTGAGTTGAACAAAATGAGAATACTAGATGCCTTTCAACTACACATGGAGTATTTATACAATGATCACATTAGGACACAGAGGATGTCTCAATAAATGGCAAAGAATCAGTGTAGTAAATTTCATGTTCTCTAACAAGAAGGCAATTAAATTATAAATCAACAAGAAAATATTAAAAAATGACCACAATGTTTCAAAAATGAAATTATACTTGAAAATAATTAATGAGCTAAAGAATAAAACCCAATGAGAATTAACTAAATGTTCAAAGTTTACATTAGTGATAGTACTGTAAGTGCCTTTTTGACAAATAAATGAAAGATGAATTAAGTGTTTGGTACAATAAGCTAATAATTATGTGTATACACACACACACACACACACACACACAGACATGAAGATCACAGGAAAAAGAGACAAGAGACAAAAAAATTATACAGAAAATAAAAGAACTGTGCAAAGATCCAAGAAAATACAAATGTTGTTCTTTGATTAAAAAAAAACCTAATAGATAATTCCTTAGCAAAACTGACAAGAGTACAAAGGTACAAAGTAATAAAAAAGAGTATGTAACTATGTGTACAGTGGGATATAGAAACACCAGAAATATACTATAAACATGTGTAGGCTTATAAATTTCAACCCAGATAATATAAACAATTTTTTTAGAAAAATTTGTTTATGATACCAGTTTGAATCAGAAGGATATAGATAACCTAAATGGAAGAATAATCATCAAAGAAGTTGGGAGAGTATTTAAAAGTCTCCCTCTATCTGTTAACCCCGAGTCCCATTGCCCTCACCACATGAGGATTAGTCATTTGTCTTCTGACCCAGACTGTCTTTACCAGTCCTTTGAGGAACAGAAGATCCTCATTTTATAAAACTACATCAAATCATTAAAATAGAGGGAAAACTACTCAGGTTATTGTGTGACAATATTCTAGTCTTGTTTTTCAACCTAGACCAAGAAAGTAAAATTACAATTGCAGCAATCCTAAATGAAATATAAGCAAATTGAAGTCAGTATATGTGTGGACTACATATATACTCTCACATATAAGTAAAAGTTATTCCAGCAGTATAAGGATAGCTCTATAAGAGAAAACAGAATTATGTAATTCATTATATTAACAAATTAAAAGGTAATATCATATGCTATGTCAGATGGTGAAGGCAGCCATGAAATTAAAAGACACTTACTCCTTGGAAGGAAAGTTATAACCAACCTAGAGAGCATATTAAAAAGCAGAGACATTACATTGTCAACAAAAGTCCGTCTAGTCAAGGCTGTGGTATTTCCAGTAGTCATGTATGGATGTGAGAGTTGGACTATAAAGAAAGCTGAGTGCTGAAGAATTGATGCCTTTGAACTGTGGTGTTGGAGAAGACTCTTGAGAATCCCTTGGACTGCAAGGATATCCAACCAGTCCATCCTGAAGGAGATCAGTCCTGGGTGTTCATTGGAAGGACTGATGCTGAAGCTGAAACTCCAATACTTTGGCCATCTGATGTGAAGAGCTGACTCATTTGAAAAGACCATGATGCTGGGAAAGATTGAAAGCAGGAGGAGAAGGGGATGACAGAGGATGAGATGGTTGGGTGGCATCACCGACTCAATGGACATGGGTTTGGGTAGATTCTGGGAGCTGGTGATGGACAGGAAGGCCTGGTGTGCTGCAGTCCATGGGGTTGCAGAGTTGGACATGACTGAGCGACTGAACTGAACTGAACTGATGTCAACAGATGGAGGAAAAACTTGATAAAAATCAATACTCATATGTATTATATATTTTAAAAATTCTTAGCCAATTGGGAATAGATGAAGCTTCATAAAATTGATTATTTTTATTAAAAATTCATAGCAAATATTCCTAAATTATAACAATTTATAAACATTCTTACTAGTGTCAGAAAAAATTAAAGAAGGCATTTTGATCATTTCTATTACTTTTATTTTAGGAAACATATCCAATGCAGTAAATCAAATATAAAGAGGGGTTAGAGTTTGAAAGAACCCTAAGGAACACATTTTTAAAAAGATTTATTTATTATTGGATGGCCTAGGTCTTGGTTGCTGCACACAGGCTTTTTGTAGTTGCAGAGAGTGGGGGCTACTCTTTGTTGCAGTGCAAAGGCTTTCTAATTGCAATTTCTTCTCCTGTTGCAGAGCACAGGCTCTTAGACACTTGGGCTCAGTAGTTGTGGCACATGGACTTAGTTGCTCCAGAACATGTGAGATCTTCATGGACTAAGGATCAAACGTATGTCCTCTGTGTTGGCAGGTGGATTCTTAACCACTGGACAACCAGGGAAGTCTGAGCAAATATTTTTAATCACAGTGTGATTGTCTCCATAGGACAATCCAATAAAAATCTTGAAGCTGTTAGAAATATTAGAGCTCAACAACTTGTAAGTTATGAGATCAATGTTCAAACGTTAATAGCCATCTTAAACAAAACATCAGAAATAGCAAAGAGGAATATATAACAATGTAACACTGTACAGTATTAAGGGGTAAATATAACAAAAGGTACTTAATATCTTTATGGAGAAAATTACAAAATATATTTGAAAGAAAATGATATGAATAAATCGAGAGATATAGTATATGTTAATGGATCAAAAGACTTTATCATAAAGATATCAATACACAGAATTGTGTACTTGACAAAATCAGTACACAGAAATCAACTGCATTTTTATATACTAACAGTAAAAAAATAAGAAAGAGAAATTAAGGAATCAATCCCATTCACCATTGCAACAAAAAGAATAAAGTGTCTAGGAATAAACTTACCTAAGGAGACAAAAGAACTGTACACAGAAAATTATAAGACACTGATGAAAGAAATAAAGGATGACATAAAAAGATGGAGAGATAGTCCATGTTCCTAGGTAGGAAGAATCAATATTGTGAAAATGACTATACTACCAAACACAATCTACAGATTCAATGTGATCCCTATTAAATTACCAATAGCATTTTCCCCAGAACTAGAACAAAAAATTTCACAATTCATATGGAAACACAAAAGACCCTGAATAGCCAAAGCAGTCTTTAGAAAGAAGAATGGAGCTGAAGGAATCAACCTTTCTGACTTCAGATTATACTACAAAGCTATAGTCATCAAGATAGTATGGTACTGGCACAAAAACAGAAATATAGATCAATGGAACAAGACAGAAAGCCCAGAAATAAACCCATGCACCTATGGGTACCTTATTTTTGACAAAGGAGGCAAGACTATACAATGGGGCAAAGACAGCCTCTTCAAGAAATGGTGCTGGGAAAACTGGACAGCTACATGTAAAAGAGTGAAATTAGAATATTTCTAACACCACACACAAAGATAAACTCAAAATGGATTAAGACCTAAATGTAAGACCAGAAACTATAAAACTCTCAGAGGAAAACATAGAACGGTCAATGACATAAATCAAAGCAAGATCCTCCTTGATCTACCTCCTAGAGTTCTGGAAATAAAAACAAAAGTAAGCAAGTCATACCTGATTAAACTTAAAAGCTTTTGCATAGCAAAGAAAACCATAAGCAAGGTGAAAAGACAACCCTCAGAATGGAAGAAAATAATAGCAAATGAAACAACTGACAAAGGATTAATTTCCAAAATATACAAGAAGTTCATACAACTCAATACCAGAAAGACAAACAACTGAATCAGAAAGTGGGAAAAAGACCTAAACAGATGTTTCTCTAAAGAAGACATACAGGTGGCTAACAAACACATGAAAAGATGCTCAAGATCACTCATTATTAGAGAAATGCAAATAAAAACTACAATGAGATATCACCTTACACCAATCAGAATGGCGACCATCAAAAAGTCTACAAACAATACGTGCTGGAGAGGGTGTGGAGAAAAGGGAACACTCTTGCACTGTTGGTTGGAATGTAAATGGATAAAGCCACTATGGAAGATGGTATGGATATTCCATAAAAATGCAGGAATAAAACTACCATATGACCCAGCAATCCCACTCCTAGGCATATACCCTGAGGAAACCAAAAATTGAAAGAGACACATATATCCCATTGTTTATTGCAACACTATTTACAATAGCTAGGACATGGAAGCAATCTAGATGTCCATCAACAGATAAATGGATAAAGAAGTTGTGGTACATATACCCAGTGGAATATTACTCAGACACAAAAAGGAGCACTTTTGAGTCAGTTCTGATGAGGTGGATGAACCTAGAGCCTATTATATAGAGTGAAGTGAGTCAGAAAGAGAAAGATAAATATCGTTTTCTAATGCATGTATACTGAATCTAGAAAAATGGTACTGAAGAATTGATTTACAGGACATCAATAGAGAAATGGACATAGAGAATAGACTTATGGACATGAGGAGAGGAGAGGAGAGGGTGAGATGTATGGCGAGAGTAACATGGAAACTTACATTACTATATGTAAAAGAGAAAGCCAGTGGGAATTTGCTGTATGTCTCAGGAAACTAAAAAAGGGGCTCTGTAACAACCTAGAGGGGTGGGATGGGGAGGAAGATGGGAGCGAGGTTCAAAAGGGAGGGGATATATATATCTATGACTGATTCATGTTGAGGTTAAACAGATATCAAGAAAATTCTATAAAGCAATTATCCTTCAATTAAAAAATAAATGAATTTAAAAAAACTCCAAAGTTATTGTAGACATTCAGTGACATTTTAATTAAAATCCTAATTTTTCATAGATTTTGACAAGCTTGTTTTAAAAATCATATGGAAGAAGAAAGCAGTGGAATCAAGTTTTAGAAAAAGATGATGAATTGCCTGATAAATATCAAGAATTATTATTAAAACCATAGTAATTAAGACATTTGCACTGGCTAAGGGTTAGACAAATGGACCAATGCAATAAAAGAGGCTCATGATTATGTGGAAACTTGGTATATGACATAAATGGCATTAAAAAAATATTTGCAAAAAAAATAGTATGGCAAAAAACTATTTGGAAAAAAATAATTAAGATCAAATCCCTACCACACACCATACAAAAAATGGCTAAAGACAGAATGTTTAAATATTTTGAAGAAAATATAGGAGAAACTCTTCATGACCTTGAGTTAGGGTAAGATTTTATAAAAATAAAAACAAAAATCACAGACTCTATAGAAACAGAAATTTAAATATATTATAGTGAAAAATTTTCAGCTGTTCAGTTCAGTTCAGTTCAGTCACTCAGTCGTGTCCGACTCTTTGTGACCCCATGAATTGCAGCACGCCAGGCCTCCCTGTCCATCACCAACTCCTGGAGTCCACCCAGACCCACAACCATCACGTCAATGATGCCATCCAGCCATCTCATCCTCTGTCATCCCCTTCTCCTCCTACCCCCAGTCCCTCCCAGCATCAGGATGTTTTCCAACGAGTCAACACTTTGCATCAGGTGGCCAAAGTACTGGAGTTTCAGCTTCAACATCAGTCCTTCCAATGAACACCCAGGACTGATGTCCTTTAGGATGGACTGGTTGGATTGCCTTGCAGTCCAAGGGACTCTCAAGAGTCTTCTCCAACACCACAGTTCAAAAGCATCAATTTTTTAGCGCTCAGCTTTCTTCACAGTCCAACTCTCACATCCATACATGACCACTGGAAAAACCACAGCCTTGACTAGACAGACTTTTGTTGGCAAAGTAATGTCTCTGCTTTTTAATATGCTATCTAGGTTGGTCATAACTTTCCTTCCAAGGAGTAAGTGTCTTTTAATTTCATGGCTGCAGTCACCATCTGCAGTGATTTTGGAGCCCAAAAAAATAAAGTCTGACACTGTTTCCACTGTTTCCCCATCTATTTCCCATGAAGTGATGGGACCAGATGCCATGATCTTAGTTTTCTGAATGTTGAGCTTTAAGTCAACTTTTTCACTCTCTTCTTTCACTTTCATCAAGAGGCTTTTTAGTTCCTCTTCACTTTCTGCCATAAGGGTGGTGTCATCTACATATCTGAGGTTATTGATTTTTCTCCCAGCAATCTGGATTCCAGCTTGTGCTTCTTCCGGCCCAGAGTTTCTCATGATGTACTCTGCATATAAGTTAAATAAGCAGGGTGACAATATACAGCCTTGACATACTCCTTTTCCTATTTGGAACCAGTCTGTTGTTCCATGTCCAGTTCGAACTGTTGCTTTCAGCTGTAAGGCAACATAAATTTAAAAGACAAATCACAGATTAGGTGAAGATATTTACAATCTATGCAAATCTCAAAGGTTTAACTTCCAGAATTGAAAAAGTACTCCTACCTATTAGTAAGAAGAGGTAAACACTTCAGTAGGATAATGGATAAAGACAACACACAGGCAATCTGTAACAAAGGAAATGTGAATGGCTCATTGGATAAAGAATCTGCCTGCAGTGGGGAGGAGCAAACGGCAACCCACTTCTGTATTCTTGCCTGAAAAATCTCATGGACAGGGGAGCCTGGTGGGCTATAGTCCAAAGACTCACAGAGTTGAACATGGCTGAGCACAAGAAAAGACAACAGATATAAGAAGAGTGTAAAATAAAACAGTGCGATACCTTTTGCACAGTTATCAGATTAAAAAGAACAAGCTTAAAGTTGGCTCACTCCAAAGTTTGAGGATGATGTGGAAATATCATATGCCCCTGCTGGTGAGAGTAGACACCAGTTCAATCAGTTTTGAGAGTATTTTAGAAGTATTTGGTCAGTTTGAAATGTGCCTTAATTTTGATCAGGTTCTCCAGGAAGCTGACCCTGAGATGAGATTTGTGTACCAGTGATTAAGAAAGTGCTCTCAGAGGAGGCTAGTTAAGGAAGTGGGCAAGCAGGACATGGAAGGAGGAGAGGAAGACAAGTAAGTGAAAACTCAGGCAAAGTGCTGTGGAACCTGCCTCCCCCCGACCCCAGAGGGGAGCTCTGGAGTGAGAGTTATTGTGAGAAAATATTCTCAGGGGAAGCGGGGGGGAGGGGGGGGGGAGTTCGTCTTTCCCTCTTTTCTTTAGTCTACCTTCAAGGGCTTGGAGTTAGAATGCTTGATAGTTCAGAGCCAGCCTCAGATGCTCTGCATTAAATTTTAGCTCTAAGACCTGAGGTGGGGTGAACGCTACAAATGGGGGAAAAGATTTGGGTTGGATATCAACCATGAAATACATGTCTATACCACAGTCCAGCCATCCCACTTTCTTCCTGCTCATTGTGCACCAGGAGACACATATAGGAACATTTATAGAAGTGTTGTTGATAATAGCAAAACACCAGAAGTAACCTGAATGAACAGGATAATAGTTAAATAAATTGTGATGTGTAAATACTAGAAATGCTTTATAACAGTTAAAATGAATGAAATGATTGATGGTGATAATCAAGTGACATAGGTGGGGAGGATGTATATTGCTTTTTAGAAGGTTCGAACAATGATAATTTAAGAAAGTGATTTGATTGAATAGAGTATTGTTAGTTTTTAGATTCAGGAAGCAGTTTCCTGGGAAATGAGACATTGAAAACATAATAGAAAAAGGATAATTGATGAGTTTGTTTTAAATATTTCCCCATCCTTTATGTCTTCACTTGAATACTTTCTACTTACTCTTTAAGATTTGCTTCAACCGTCATCTCCAGAAACACTTGCCATTTCCAAAATGAGGTATTCCCTCATATGTACTCCTCAAAGAACCTGTGAAGACCATTTCACTGTTGTAATACTTGATAATTGTATGCTACATGCATGACTTTGCTTTGAAGATAATAACTATGTTTTAATTACTTTGTATTTGCAGTGCCAACCATGGTGCCTGGCACATCTAGGCATGGAATACACATTTAATTAATAAACTAAAAATCAATTTTATTTTAGTATCTGATGCCATTTGTGAGGTTGGAATTTAATGAATATTGGTTTATTTTTAGATAAATGGATAGTTAGGAAATAAGGAAATGGCAGCCCACTCCAGTGTTCTTGCCTGGAGAATCTCATGGACAGAGGAGCCTGATGGGCTACAGCCCATAGTGTCTCAAAGAGTCAGACATGACTGAGTGACTGATATGCACACAGATGGAAATCTTTATCAGGCTTTTTGAGATGTTTAGTTTGGAGCCATGAAAGAAGATGAAGGCATAAGAGACTTTAAAGTCAAGGAAGCAAGAAACAGAATTTCAGTATGAGAATAAATAATTAAACATTTATTAGTAAAATAATAGTATTTAAATAATTGCTCAGGTCACACAGCTATGAAATAAGGAGACCATATTTTAAACCAATGGCTTTTCCTCTCCAAATCTATGCTACTCACTACAATTTTTCAGGAAATAACCTGAAAAATCAATGTTAGGGCTTCCCTGTTGGCTCAATGGTAAAGAATCTGCATGCCAATGCAGGAGACAAGGATTCAATCTCTGGTCCAGGAAGATCCCTGATGCCATGGAGCAAGTAAGTCTGTACACCACAGCTACTGAGCCTGTGCTCTAGAGCTGGGGAGCTGCAATTACTGAAGCCTGTGTGTCCTAGAGCCTGTGCTTTGCAACATGAGAACCCATTGCAACTAGAGAGTGGCCCCCGCTTGCCACAACTAGAGAAAACCTGCATATCGATGGAAATACAGCACAGTCAAAAGTAATAAATAAATAATAACTAAAATTATTAAAAAAAGTTTGTCTTCCGTCAATTGGTATATAAGATTAACGAGTAGTGCTCTATCCCCTGTGAGCTATATTATGTGGTTTTTACTGGGAACAATGTGCTGGTCATTAAGTTATTGTCATTCAGCTCCACACCCACCTGCCTATGCCCAACCATGGGATATTGAGCTGGGACTCTGAAAATTGCAGTTGTCTTTTTCCAGCTGGATCCCTGCAAGAGATCCAGACACCAGGAGGAGGAGACACAAGGGATGGAGGACAGAAAAGGGACGTGCTTCTTACTGTTTGCTTTCCCTTCCTCTTAGTGTTGTCCCCAGAAGGCACTTTGTCTTGAGTCTGTGACTTCTCTCAGCAATCCCAGAAGTAGTCCCAGCTGTACCTCTCAGAAGTCCCAACGCCAGGTGGGCACCGCCCCCTCCTCAGAGACTGAACTCCAGCACCCCTGCACCCCTCCTCTGAGTTACTGGGGACTGGCACCTGGCAGGCAGCACCTTCTCTGTGGTCTAAGTCCCAGCCTGGCAGGGCTCTTCTTCTGAGCTCTGAGGTTCTAAACGTCTAAACTTCTTTCCTTATATACCCCAGTCTTGTGCGTTACTTCTGTGCTCCATCTTACTGTTTCCTTTTAGCATGTCTGATCTTTCAACCTGCTTAACCAATTCTCTATATTAAGTTCTCTGCCGAAATATCTAGGGTGCTATTTGTTTTCCTGTCTGGACCCTTATCAATACAAATTGCTCACTGGGTTTTCTCTCTCTGCTGTGCTGAGTCACTTTAGTCATGTCTGACTCTTAGCCTGACACATAGCCTGCCAGGCTCCTATGTCCATGGGGATTCTCCAGGGAAGAATACTGGAGTGGGTAGCCTATCCCTCCTCTAGGGGGTCTTCCCGACCCAGGGATCAAACCTGAATCTCATTTCTTTTGCATTGGCAGGCAGGTTCTTTACCACTAGCACCACCTAGGAAGCCCTCTCTCTCTCTAGGATGCTAAATAGAGCATAAACCTCATTGCTCCAGTAACCGATGAGAATCCTGTTTTACATTCGGAGAAAATGAGGTTCAGAGAAATTAAGCAAACCACCCAAGGTAAAATTACAGAGTTTTTAAAACTCAAATGTATATTATTCCAGATTCCATCTTTTCTCTATTGTCTCATGCTTTCTTGAATATAGTATATATCATTCTTCCTTTTCAATCTTGTTTATTTTTTTCACTGTGAAACTCTAGTTGATATTTGGTTCTGAATATCTTTTCTAAAACTTTAGGAATTTTGATGTGTGTGCCTATGAATTTCCAGTCTTTCAATAAAGCAGAAATGAAGGTTTTTGTACTAATGAAGTTCTGGGAAGAAGCGAAGGTAGAATAAACCCAGGTTTTGAAATTCAAATTGTCACTGTTGGTGAGGAGAAAGTGGAGGTGAGAGTATGAGGGGCCAACAGAACCAAGCCTTAGTTTTAAACAACAGCTGTTATCAACCATCTATGAAGCACCAGGCACTGACTTACCTGCTTTACACACTTTATTGCATTTAATACTGTGATGCAAGGTAGATGTAGTGGAATTGCCTCATACGATCCTATATGCTTTTAACTTGTGTGCATTTTACTTGCATGGGAAAAGTAGGCAGAGAGGGAGATAAAGCAGAAGAGGAAAAGAGAGAGAAGGAGGAAAATAGGAGGAGATAAGGGGAAGAAGGAAGGAATTTGCACAGAATTTATTTAAATGGTGCATTCAATTCTGATTAGCTCTCTACTAATTAGTGTTTGGCTTGGAGCAATCAAGATGAGCATATGAAACCATTATTCCCTAAAATGGTCTGTTTCAGATGCTTCTCATTTTGTGAGCATCAGCTGTGCTGAGTGCAATTCTAGTATTTAAGTCCGGGCAGTTCCCATTCAACATGGCGTGCAAATGCAAGCCAATCACTTCATCTGGTCTTTAAATGGAGAAGCAGCCATTTTTACCAACACTGGAGGAAAACCTGGCTTTGCTGGTCTTAATAAAATTTATAGTGGCATATGGACTCCAAAGTAGCCGTGTTGTTGGAGATTAAACAAACAAACAAAAAACCTGCATAGTTTTTGCTTTACAGTCTGACTAGAGTTAGACTCATTAGTTTGTTTTCTCTAATCTTAAATGCTGAAACTGATATTCTGAAAGGGTTATCCGCTTCCCCAAGGTCACATGGGGAATAAGCCCGAGTTGGCTGTGTTGGGATTTGAGCCCCTTTCCCTTTTTCTTGTTTTTTTTCTGGGGCTTCATACAAATTATAGAAAAACAAAGGTTGGCAGGTATACTTTGAGTGCCAGAGAGAGAAGAATCAATGTACATGTTTTCCAGGGATCTGACTACATCTAGGTGTTAGAATGAGCTAAAAATGCTGGATTCAAAACCAACACCACTGCATGTAAAACTTTAAACTTTAATTTCTGCAAAACAATCAGTTTCCTTAGATAACACTATTCCCTTGATGGAATAGCTTCTGAGAGCATGTTTCTCTTCCCTTTAGGGAGCTTAGTGAATTCCTTAGAAACAAAATGGGCCTATTTGTCACTTGAAATGACCTGGTGACTTAGAATAGCTAGGCTTATTTCTGCAATTTGTCTTTCCCTCGTCTTCACCATGGTCATCGGGGTTTAATATCCTGGGTGGTGGGAAATGAAAGGCAGGGTGTATTTTTCCTTGAGATCTTCAAATCTGAATTTCCTGCCGTGAGTGCTCTTGCTGCTTAGTTGAAATTAGAGCAGGATGAACTTCTTGAACTGTCACCAACTTGGCCGGGCTCACTCCAGGACCTCCTCCAGGGAAGTTCCCTAAAGGGACAGCATGAAATGTCTCTGCAGGAGAGATTAAATGGTTTAATAATGTCCTATTAAACCCCCAGCTTTCAAACAAAACTGAGTCTTTCGATACCACTTGTCACCCCAAAGCTCCTATTGAAGTGATTTTAATCTCAGATAAGGCTTTTCTATTAGAAAGAAGGCACTGGCAACATTATCACTTTTTAGTGTTTTACAGGTGAGAGATGGTGAACTTCTGTTAAGTGTTCATAAAGCTTGTTAGAATGGTTGCTTATGAAGGTGGGAGGAGAAAGAAGTGAGTTTTGTAAGCAGGAATAAATAATAATAAAATATAATAGAGGGGTGAATCAAGCACCAGTGATGACCATATACCGTGAACTAAGAAGTTTGATCGCCTCAACTCTGTTCATAAATTAAAGAGAAAAAAATAGAATAAAACAAAACAAGGAAATAAGCCAGATCAAACCAGAGTACAGTATGTCTGTGTTGTTTCCTTTTGCAATGAAATAATGAAGTTTCAAAGGTAAGTGTATCATCTCATTAGGGAAATCAGTAGAGAGACTCCAATAGATTTTTGATGCTCATTGTTCCTACTTTCTTACAGTGATTAGACATCACAGTCTTCTTTAAAATGCCATGTGTATTCTCACTGTAGTCAGATGATTTTTTTAAATAAACTTCTAATTTTAGAACAGTTTTAGATTTACAGAATTTCAAAGATAGCACAGACTTACAGTATACTCTGTGCCCTTGTTCCCCTGTTATTAACAGATTACATTGACATGGCATATTTGTTATACTTAATGAGCCTATATGATGTATTATTATTAAATAAGTCTATACTTTATTCATATTTCCTTAGATTTGACCTAATCTCTTCTTTTCCAGTAGTTCATCCAGGATGTCACGTTACATTTAGTTGTTGTATCTTCTTAGGCTCCTCTTAGCTGTGACAGTTTCTCAACCCTTCCTTTTCTTTGATGACTTTGACAGTGTTGATGGCTTCTGTTTGGGTATTTTGTATAAGGTACCTCAACTGGTATTTGTCTGATGTTTTTCTCATGATTAGCTGGGGTTATATATCTTTTGGAGTAAGATCACAGAGGTAAAGGGCCATTCTTACATCTCTTTCTTTTTCTGTCTCCATATTTCTCTATCTCTTGATATATCTATTTATCTATCTATGTGCATGTGTATACAGGACTGGGGATCTGAAGAGATTTTCAGGTTTCTCAATGAGGCAAGTTCTGTGCCCCACACTCACAGACACACCACTTCTGTGGTGGTCAGATGTGGTACTCGTGTGAGCTGGAAGCAGGGTGCAAGGCTTGGACACCTCTGGCAAACATTGAGAATAGACCATCACCCTTCTAATAAAGCAGAAGGACATGGACACTGAGCATTTCCACTCCAATTAGGATGGTTTAAAAACCAGAGGCCTTTCTCCATCTAGGTGCCATTCAGATTCTAGGGTTTTTATTGAAACTCAGGAGATAAAGAAGGAATTGAAATAGGAAATTTGATTTCAATTGATTTTCTTGTTACCCAGGGGAATAGAACCTTGGATTAAGCACATTAACTATAATTCAGAATAAGTAGAGTAATGGGCTGTACCTGATCTTTCATGTATGATACAAACCATTCTACTATAAAAACTTCAGTCTTTATCATTGATTTTCAGAGTTTTTTGGCAGTTAGTTTATTTCAGAATAACTATATTTTTAATGCATAAGGAATCTGAAAAATCTCATTTGAAAAGACTTTTCTTCAGTACTGTGGAAAGTGACTTGTTTGAGGTCACAGAGTGAAGAGAAAAGGCAAGACTAGAACTCAGACCTTCTCTGTGCACATATTTTCTCTTTATCCTGATTTCATATAAATCTGCTACTTTATATTATATAGCTCAATTATTTCATTTTAAAATATGAATTAGTTTTTTACTTTTGGAAACCTATATGAACTGAATTGTGTTGCCCCAAAATTTGTATTTTGAAGTCCTACTCAGCAATGTTATTGTATATGGAGAAGGAACTGTTAAAGAGGTAATTGAGGTCAAATGAAATCATAAGATTTGTATGCTAATCCAATAGGACTATGTCCTTACAAAAGAGAGAATAGGTCACATGAGGACATACCAAAAAAAGAAGACGACTGTCTACAGAGCAAGGAAAGACCCCTCAAGAAATATCTAACCTGTCCATACTTTGATTTTGGACTTCCAGCCTCCAAAACTGTGAGAGAGAAATTTCTATTGATTAAACCTCACAGTCGGTGTGGATTTTATCATGGCCTTAGCAAATTAATTCAGAAATCATTTTCTTCATCCTATGTATTTCAATACTTATTTGATTTAAAAATTCACCCATAAATCTACCACCATAGCACAATATTTCCCCTCTTTGCACATGTCCTTCTAGTACTTTCCATGAATCCATATTTTATATGGATAATTCATTTCTAAAACTGCTTATTTGTGCCATACTAAAATCTTAAGTGCTCCCTTAAATATTTTTATTCTTTAAGCTCTTCTATTTTGTTAGTTTCTGCTCATGCTCCATATTCTGTTCATTCCTCTACTATGGACCTTTGGGAAGTGCTGTATTTTCCCCTGCCTGCTACTTGGGGCTGAGGTCCTGCTGCTGGGGTATTTAGGTGGCAGCAGCCCCACTGTCCTGGGAGGCAGAGTGATGTCAGACACAGCCGATGGTTCTAGGAACATTGTCAGTGAATCATAAAGAAGCTTCTCTCTTCTCTGGTTCTTCGTGTTCAAGAGCTGTGGATCTCGTTCAGCCAGCTCCAGAGCCAGATTATTCTCATATTTAGTTCAGATAGTCTTGACAACACGTTATTCACTCAAGTCTATATCCTTGAAATGGCTCCTACTATTGAAACAGTGGGAAAGTGTATATTCCAAGGACAATGGAGTGAATGAAAAGCTTCCAGTTGCCTTGGTCTACCTCACAGGTCAATTGGAGGTCACATCTTGATGACCTCCTTCAATAGAGGATTGGAACTTTCAGTCCCCTCTCGACCTCTGGGGAAGGGAGAGGGACTTGAGGTTGAATCAGTCTCCAGGGACCAATGATTTTAAGTATGCCTATGTAATTAATTGTCCACAAAGCCCAAAAGGATGGGGTTCAGAGAGCTTCTGGGTTGGTGAACATGTGGAGATGTGGGGAGACTGGTGCTCTCAGACAGCATGAAAGCTCTGCTCCCTTCTGCACACACCTTCCCCTCTGCATTTCTTCCATCTGGTTGTTTCTGAGCCATATCTTTTTATAGTAAACTGGTGATCTCATAGATAGAATGTTTTGCAAAGTTCTGTGAGCTGCTCTAGCAAATTAATATAACCTGAGGGGGTTGTGGGAATCTCTAATTTATAGCCAGTTGGTTACAGGCTACAATCTGGAGTTGTGATGGGCATCTGAAGTCCAAGGAGGGGGTCATTGGGCCTCCAATCTATAGCTGGTTGTTTAGAAGCACAGGTGATAACTGGGTTTGGGACTGGCATCTGCAGTTGATAGGAGGAGCCCTGTATGACTGAGCCCTTAACCTGTAGGGTCTAATGCTATCTCTGGATGAACAGCATCCTAGTTGAGTTGAACTGTAAGACACCCATCTGGTGTCCAGAGGATTGCTTGTTGGCATAGGAGAAGCTTTCCTCCCCCTACACATTGAAATTGGGTCCAGGAACTTATAAAGAGAGTGGGAAGGGCATTTTAGGCTGGATAAAATGCATGAACAAAGGTGGGGAAAGTCATAGATTTGTCCTGGAAGTAGAAAATAAATGAATCTGGCTGTATCCAAAGCTCTACACTCATAAAATCACAGCACATCTGTTTCACAAAATACACCATGAGGAACACCTACTTTGAAAAATCATTATATACTTCCTTATATAAATATATATTTATTACACACATAAATTTACATTATATATGAAGGTATCCATAAAGTTCTTACGTAGTTTGAATTTGTAATAAATTTGCTTCTACATATGATGTAAATAATCCACAAAATGTGACAGGAGAGGATTTATTCAGATTTAAAATGTTGAAATGCTAATGTTCAACAAATCTACCATCATGTTGGGTACATTAGGATATGGCCATTATTATGCACAGGGTTTATTACCAAGAAAGTGGAGTATAAATATTAAAACAAATTAACAGTTTCTTTAAATCTTGAAAAATTACACTCTGTTGCAGTTTGCAAATTATTTTATATATAAAACAGACATGATTTGTTTACTCTTCACACTGAGCTAGGACTTTATGTACACCTTGTACTTAAGAGGACACATACACACAATAGTAGTTCTCAAACTTGAATATGCAACAGGATTATCTAGGTGGCTTGTTAAAACAGATTTGCTGGGTCTCATCTCAGAGATTATGATTTAGTTAACCTGGAATAGGACCCAACATTTTGTTTTTCGAATAAGCTTTTAGGTGATGCTTTTGCAGCTAGTAGAGAGCTGCATTGAGAGAACAACTGGTTTATGAAATACATTGAATGAAACACACTGGGAGGGTACATTCTGTTTCCTTCCTTTCTTCCCTTTCTCCCTCCTTTCCTCCCTTCCTTCCTCCCTGCTCCCTTGGCCCCTTGCTTTCACTCTGAGTCTTCTATGTATGTATGCATGTATCTGTGTGTTTCAGCCTTCCCTAGATGGGACTGATTTGACATGGCAAATGTTGCCAGTTTTTGGTGATCTTAGCTAACAGGAAAGGATGATATGATCACTTATTTCCTCTTTTCCTGCTAGTTTCCATGCTCTCTTTACCTTTCCTACTTCCCATCTCCTTTACCAAATGTCTTTCCTACACAGTTGCCAGTTGCTATCTGAAAACAGGTCACTTCTCGAAACTTCTAGTGACTTCCACCAATACTCAGGTAGAGAGGGAATTCAGACTCAGCTCTAACTTTGACGCAAGTAACACTTTTAACTGCTACAGTATCCTGTCTTCCTCATGTGTGTGAATATAACAGATAATTAAAGCATAAGCTTCCCAATTTAGGAAATAATTTAGACCTTACTACTCATTAAGTTACTAAATTTTGTACTGGAAAGAAATTGTTTGGTTGAAGTCTACAAACATTTAATGAATCCCTGTGATGGATCCAGCATGGTATGGATGAAGATCCTCTCTATTTTATGAACATGCCTTTGGATTTGAATAATGGCATGGCCAAAAAAGAAAAAGTCCAAAGGGCCAAAAAACAAACCAAAACAAACAGCATCCTTCAGAACAAAAGGCAGAACACATGAGGGAAGTGAGACAGTCATTCCCTGAGACTGCAAAGAGTGACTGCTTTGAAAAAAACTTTCATGAAATCTATCTCTAAAACTCAGGCCCACCTGTCCAAGAAGAAACTCATGAAAACTAGAAATTGTATAGAATTAACTTGAATTCTAGCATCAACTCTTCTAAAAGTAGTCTGTGTATTTTTATCAATTCACTTTAAATCTCTATTCCTTCATCTGTAAAATGAAGGGCCAGGCCAGGGTTATCTTCAGAGTTCCTTGCAATATTCTAGGATTGCATTGTCTGTGGACAAACTCACGTACATAGTCTTTAATTATAAGTTTGCAAAGGCATCTAGGGGGCCAACTCCATCTGCTCCTGAAGTCTTAAACCTTTATTAATTACTTATTTCCCAAAGCCATCTCTGTTGGTAGGAGTGGGCAGAGAAGCAGAGAAACCCCTTGGACCACAAGCTTTCCACTTCTGGTTTCTCACCACAAAGTATTCCCCAGGACTTGAGGGCCAGATGGCAACATTTTTGAAGATGCACTAAGGATTTGAATTCTGGTTCGTATTAAATATCACATGTAAATTATTAATCTGTGGCAGCTGTAACTTGCATATTATTACACTACATTAAACATTAATGTTGCAAAGACCAGCCTAAGGGCCACATGCAGCTGCTGGGGGACCACCATTGGTCCTCCAATTAAAACTCAAATGTAGAATCTAGGTAAATTAGGCTCGAGTCTTTACAAGGAATATTTATTACTAATGTGGTATGCAAAGGAAATGAGCAGTGTTTCAAAATAAGTGATAATATCTAGCATTCATTGAGGTCTTACTATGTGCTAAATAGTCTTCTAAGTGCTTAACACATCCTGATAACTTTAGTTTTCCTGACCCCTCTCTCAGGTAAGCATTATTACTTACCATTATTATGAAGCAACCTTTACTAAGTACGAACCCTGTAATGGGAGTTGTTTTAGGTAGTGCAGACACAGAGGTGAGATAAAAAATTGTCATGGTTTTATGGAGCTTACTTTCTGATTAGAGGAGACAGACAGTAGACTCCCAAACTAATAAATGGACAAAATAATTTCAGAGCTGGACAGTGCCATGAAGTAAATACTACAGAGTTATGAGATCACCAGAGACTGGTATGGAGTTATTATAGGTTGGCAGGTCTGGAGAATCCCCTCTGAGGAGGAGACTTTGGGGCTAGGGGCTCTAGTTCAGTTGACTTAATAGCAGTTTTCTGAAAACAACTGGATGTATATCTGTTCTTCAAATGACCAATGTGTTAAAATGTCAATTTGCCAAAACTTGTTTTGATAAACCACCTATAAATTGGATAACATTTCATGTTTCTCCAACATCACTTAACATGTGATATATTTTTAAGATGACAATTTCCCTAGTAGTGTGTATTTTAGCCATTGTGCATGCTCCTGATGTCAAGAATATTGTTAACAGTAGTGTGGGTTTTGTTTTCCAAAGTATTTTCGGTCTAGTCTACAGCTTTTTTCTTCTCTCAGTTTACATCTGTTTGAATTATTCCATTTTAAAATTTTCCATCAGCTTGTCTTTGAATGTCTTGAAAAGTGAGACTGCTCCAGTGAAAAAATAAATAACAAGTAAACTGGTGTCAAAATAAATATAAATTATATAATAGGTATAGGTCTAGAAATTGCTACTGTCACTTTAGCCTTTCTTCAAGTTGGTCCATCTTTTCCTCTCAGGATTCCAGTACTAGGTAAATGACTTGTTATTATCCCTTGAATAGCACCATCTTTGGAGCCCTGTCCTCTTTTGGAAGACCTTTTCTTTTTTCCCCTTTGTGTGCCTTAGAAACTAGTCAAGCCTGTATTCCAGGTCTCCTCAATTTTTATCTGTTTCCTTGATAACTAATAAATATCAAAAGCTGTATGTTTATTCATCAAAACTCTTTCTAACCCACTTGAAAATTGCCTTCCTTTTTTACAGAGCCTGGAAAGCCAACGCAATCTTGTTTAAACTACTTTGTAGGCAGAATGTAGGCACATGACCTAGGATCTGTCAATCAAAACACCTCAGATTTGGAGGTGGAAATAAGTAAAGGGAAGGGCAGTATGCTACAGACAGACCAGCCATGTAGGATGGTCCTATGGTGGGCTTGAATGGTTTTTCTAGATAATTTTACTTAGCTGATCTCTCCTGGGTTATGTAGCATACATCTGGTAATTTTGGTCTCACAGAGATTATATGAATCACATAATGTCTTTTAAGAAATTGCTTTATGTTTAAACTGACCAATGGATTCTGTTGTCTTTGATGAAGAACTCTGATCAACATAACTGATGTATTTACATTTTATTGAAATACTTGATCAAAAAAAGCTGGGCTTCTGTGGTAGCTCTGTTGGTAAATAATCCGCCTACAATGCGTGAGACCTGGGTTCTATCTCTGGGTTGGGAAGATCCCCTGGAGGAGGGCATGGCAACCCACTCCAGTATTCTTGCCTGGAAATCCCCATGGACACAGAAGCCTGGCGGGCTACAGGCTGTGGAGATGCAAAGAGTCGGACACAACTGAGTGAGCACACAGATACTTGATGATGACGGCTTAGTCTCTTTGGACTGCTATAACAATTACAGACTGGGTGACTTACAAACAACATTTACTTCTTATCATTCTGGAGGCTGGAAAGTCCAAGTTCATGGAGATTCACTGTTCTGTTTGGTAAAGGTCTTCTTCCTAGGCAGCTGTCTTCTTGTCATTCATGGAAGTGGCAAGGGAGTTTTCTTGGTCCTTTTTTATAGGGGCAATAATCCCATTCATGAGGGCTTCATCCTAACCTACTCATCTCACAAAGGCCCCACTTCCTAACTTCATCACCTTGGGGATTAAGATTCAACATATGAGCTTTGAGGGGGACACAAACATTCAGACCATAGCAGATGGAAAAATATCACAGGAAGGATGTTATAATAATAGAATGACCAGTGCTGAACTCACTTGGGAGATCTAATTCATACCACGTGGAGGGGTCACTTACTCTTTATCCTCATAAATCTAGTTGCTTTTTAATTTTCCTTTTGTTTCCCTTCTTAAACACATGTCCCAGTTTCTTCATCTATATGAGAATCATAACCATAACCAGAACTATCTCACAGACATGTTGTTTTAAGTTAAGTAAAATGCTCCAAAAAATTGATGCTTTCGAATTCTGATGCTGGAGAAGAGACTCTTGAAAGTCCTTTAGACTTCAAGGAGATCAATCCTGAATATCCTTTGAAGGACTGATGCTGAAGCTCCAATACTTTGGCTACCAGATGCGAAGAGCTGACTTATTGGAGAAGACCTTGATGCTGGGAAAGATTGAAGGCAAAAGAAGAAAGTGGCAACAGAGGATGAGATGGTTAGATAGCATCACCGATTCACTGGATGTGAATTTGAGCAAACTCCGGGAGATAGTGAAGGAAAGTGGAGCCTGGTGAGTTGCAGTCCATGGTGTTGCAAAGAGTTAGACAGGAGTCTGAACACCAACAATAAAAAGTGATTAGAATAGTATTGGTGCCATAGAAGTCTTCTAGTAAAGCTTGCCTAGCATTTTTATTAGTATTAGGAGGGGCTGATTATTTCTGCCTAGGACTGCATTAGAGCCGATGTCTTCAAACAAGGAATAGAAAGTCTAGGAGAAAGAAATAGGGACAGGGAAAATTTCCAAAATGAGATACATAAAATAGAAGAGTGCATTCAGGGAGCCAAAAGGGTTCTAGATGACTACATTCTTCTAGGGCAAAGTGGGAATAGGAGGAGGGGTACTGCTAGAATAAGTGGTGGGACTGGAGAGTAAGGTGAGGACTAGATAATACATAAAAAAAATTATATACCCCTCTAGTAATAGGGCCTCCATGATCTCCATCCCTTCCCAGTCCACTTGGAAGGACTTCCTCCTCCTTCCTTTCTCGACATTAACTTTCGTAGTTACCTCCAGTTTTCAACCATGTGCTTATCCCTGTTAGCTACCTGAGGGCAGGATCCTGCTCTAATGATTGAATTCATCTCTCTGAGACACTGAGGAGATTGGATTAAATGCATTCTAAGGCTATAGCAGATTTAGGAAGAAGTATTTAAAGAAATTCTGTGATAAATATATGCTTGAAAACATCTGGTTAATTGAGGGGTTGGATCACTTGGGTTCTGGTGAATTCCCTCGTGTATTTATGCTGCAGCAAAAAAAAAAAAAAAAAGCCACACACTTTTGAAAAAGTTATGAATTCAGTCACAAAACTGAATCTTTCTGATGCCAGGATCTAAAGGATCACTTTTCTTCTTACCATGCATAGACTTGGCATAATAGTTTTAGAATTTCTTCTTTTTCTTTCCTACCTTCCTCTTTCTTCTCCTTCTCCTCCTCTTCTTCCTTTTTAGTTAAAATCAAAATATCTATTGAGGTTTAGAATTGACATCTTGGTGCTTATTCAGAATTACTTCTGCCAATTTCTGGAAGTGGTCTTTATTTCAGATGATTTATAAGGAACTGTTGAGTTTATCTGAGGTTTGCTCAAGTACTATTAGCACAAAGAAGAGTCATTTTATATAATCAGAAAAACTTTAGTAGTCATAGATCAGTGACAGGAAAAATAGTCATTTTTTTTGCAGATGAGGGCAAATCTAGTCATGATTTTTATTTTGTTTTATTTGTTAAAAATATGTTAAAAGTGGAAACATGTTTTGTCAGCCACCTCCCTCCTTGTCGTTTTCAAAGTCCGTATGCTCTTCAGGGAAAAATTGAATTCAGCTTCACTTGAGTCTTTGGAAAAATTTAAAAGAGCCATTTGATGTGCAAGATTTCTAGGTCTTTAGAAATCAGATCTAAAGTCAATTGCCTGGGCAAAATTCAAGTTGCATTTTCTCAGCACTTTAAAAAAAATTTGGGTCAGATTCAAAAGTTCAATCTTCTGCTACTTAGAAGTGGATGTACATACTGGCAGGGCATATTTACACAATGGTTATTTTTCAGTAGACTTTAAGAGTCTACTGAATTTTTAAGAGTCATAAATTAAGGGCCATAAATTTTGTTCACATTTAGTTTTCAAATGTCCACATTCATATTTAGTAAACATGTTTTGCTTTGAACTAGCATCTGGGTGTAGCCACTTTTGTGACTTCCCTGTCTCACGAGTAGAGTGGATTCATTTTCTTAGTAGAACATATTACTGTATGTATCAAGCAATGTCAAGAGAAAATAACAGTTGAGGGTTATCAGAAGGATCTGAACCTCCTAAAATCTATTTACATCTGCTCTGGATTGGGCTTCAACCTGCTTATCACAGTGTTTGAGTCCTGATTAAGATATTCTTCAAATGGGAGAAGCATGTGTGCTGAACTGAAGTTAGGAGGCAGTTGGGTGCTAATCCGTTGCATTCTCATCACATGACGGTGTGACCCCATGACCATTTTTTTTTCTCCTTGGGCCTGAACTTCTTCATCTAAAACAGAAGGGGTTAGTGCTTTCAAACTGGGTGGTCTCTTTGGATCTCTGTGGTTCCAAAATGCTGTCTCCAGAGCTTCCTGGCTTTTAGAGGATCTATATATAAAGATTTTGCAGAACACTGCTTTGGATTATGAGGATTCTGCTGCTTCAAAACAAAAATGAAACTACTCTCATATTTTAGATTTTTAAATTTGGTCATTTTACTTTAAATTATTTAACTCAGTGAACAATTACTATGTCTTGTCAAGGGTTTTAAATTACCTAGAAGGAATGATACCTGGATCTGAGTTCAGTAAATAGAAATTTGGTTTTACTTGTTTACTTGTGTCAACAAATGTGGAATTGCTTCTCTGCTATTTAAAACATACTACTGAGAATGGGTTTTAAAAGTGGCCTACATTTCAAGCACTCTGGAAAAGCTGGGTGGCAGTATCTCTTACAGCTAAACCTATGTACAACCTATGACCATTCTACTCCTAGATAAATGTCCACCAGGGTGAAGGTAGCTATTTCCCCAAAATGTGCCCAAGAATGTTCATAGTAGCATTATTTGTCGTAATTCTAAACCAGAGACTCTAAATGTTCATCAACATTTAGGGTATTTAGAGTGGATATTAGAGTTCATCAACATTTTAGATTTAGAAAGGATAAACAAATGTGTTGCATTGTCATAATGGAAATTTACTCGGCAATGAGAATGGTGGATCTACAACTACATCCAATGATATAGATGAATCTCGCAAACATAAAAGAACACATAATTAAAAATAATTGATAAAACATAAAAACAGGCAAAACTTGCTAAAAGTCAAGAGAGTGGATTCCATTGTAGGGGGAGAAGGAAATGGAAAGGGATTATGAGAGGGGACTTCCAAGGATGCTGATACTGGACAATTTCTTAACCTGTGTACTGGTACACATGTGTACTCAATTTATGAAATGTATTAAACTGTCACTTATGATGTATCTTTTAAAATGCATGTTATATTTATTTAAAAAAATCCTCTAGATTGCCTTCTCATATCTGCTTCCTAAGATTAGTTAGCACAGAAGGAAATGGAACAGACATGGGAAGCGCTATGCTTGTCCCGGTCTACTCTTTGAAAGGGGAACTAAAACAAGGTTAGTGGCCTCAAAGAGTTCAGAAGACAGAGGGTGGAGTTCAGGGAGGCTGAGGCAGCTAAAATTTGAGGACACAGCAGAGGAAGCTAGAGAAAGAGAGAGAGTTTGAGAGAGTCTCAGAACAACAGAAAGGTCCCTATAACCTTTGATCAAGTACTAATTTGTGTATGTATGAGAGGAAAACTATAGTGCTGGAGAAGACTCTTGAGAGTCCCTTGGACTGCAAGGAGATCAAACCCAGTTAATCCTAAAGGAAATCAGTCCTAAATATTCATTGGAAGGACTGATGCTGAAGCTGAAACTCCAATCCTTTGGCCACCTGATGCAAAGAACTGACTCACTGGAAAAGACTCTGATGGCAGGAGGAGAAGGGGATGACAGAGGATGAGATGGTTGGTTGGCATCACTGACTTGATGGACATGAGTTTGAGAAAGTTCTGGGAGTTGGTGATGGACAGGGAGGCCTGGCATGCTGCTTGCTGTCCGTGGGGTCACAAAGAGTCAGACATGAACGACTGAACTGAACTGATGAGAGGAAAATGCTAGAAGCTAGGAAAGTAATCACTTGAAAAAATAAGTTAAAACTTTCTGAAGCTTACTAAGGACTGATTGTATCCCTCAAGCCATAGCTTGTTATTCTAGGGCATTTGGTAAAATCTTTGGAAGGGTTATACTATTAATAATGGAGTTAAATTAGCCCAGCAAATGGTCTGCTCTGGACCTGTCATAAAACTAAAAACATGCATTGTAAGGATTAAGCTTGCTCTTCAAATTACTTAAGTGGGTGGTATGATAGGCTGAATAATGGCTCCCCAAAATGTACAGGTCCTAATCCTTGAAAACGAAATGGAACCTGATATTTTAAAAGGGACTTTGATGATATAATTATGTTAAGGGTCTTGAGGTGGAAAGATTATCCTGGATTACCTAGGGGATGCCTAAGATTTCATTATAGAAGAGGAGAAGGCGAGGTACTGATGGAAGGCAAGGTACTAATTGGAATGATGTGGTCACAAGATAAGGATTTCTGGCAGTTACCGGAAACTGTAAGAGTCGAGAAATGAATTCTTTAGGAAGAACCAGACTTCTCAACAACTTTAACTTCCTAAGACTCATTTTGTACTCTGACCTCCAAAGCTATAAGAGAATAAAGTTTTGTTGTTCTAGTCATTAAGTTTCCAGTGATTTGTTATGGCATCAATAGAAAACTAATACAGGGACCAAAATTAAAAAAAAAAATTAATAGTCCTTAAAGGAGTAAAAAAAGTAGCACCCAGCAACGTCAAATTCATGAAATCTGCCACTCAATAAAAATGACTAGACACATGAAGAAACAGAAATGTATGACCCATAACCAAGGGAAAAAAAATCAATAAATAGAAACATACCCCCAACTTGAGACAGATGATAGAAAGTCTCTAAGAACTATTTTAAAACAGCTACTATAAATCTTCTATATTTGCTCAAAGAGATAAAATTTTGAAAGACAGAATATGGTAAACAGAGAAATGAAAGATATAAAAGAGACACACATGGAAATTTTAAAGATGAAAATACAGTATCTTGAATGAAATATTCACTAGATGGGATAAATGGATTAGGTTGGATATTACCAAAGAAAATACCAGTGAATTGGAGGACATAGCACTAAAACTATCTAAATGGAAGACAAGTGACTGAGGAAAAAGCGTCAGTGAGCTGTGGGATAGTATCAGATGAATTAACATACAGGTAATAGGAATCTCAGAAGAAGGGAGATCGGAAAAACTGTTTGCAGAAATGATTGAAAGCTGTCCAAATTTTATTAAGATTATAAACATGCAGATACAAGAAACTCAAAAATTCCCAAGCAGAAAAAACATGTTAAGAGTCATACCAAGCCACATCAAAGTCAAACTAGAAAAAGCCATTGAGAAAGAGAAGAATTTCAAAAGCAGAGGAAAAGGACATATTATATAGAGAGGGACGAAGATGAGGAACTGTTGTCAAAAACATGCAGTACTAAAGAGAAATCTGTTAGGCATACCTAATGATAATATCTTTTAAAATTAAAAGCAAATAAATTACTTTTTCAAATCAATAAAATCTGAGAAAATATATCATTAGCAGACCCACACTACAAGAAATGTTGAAGGAAGTTCCCCAGAAAGAAGGAAAAGGAAGACAAATTGAAATTTAGCCATACAGAAAGGTATAAAGAATGCCAGAAATATAAAATATGTGGGTAAATAGAAAAATATTTTTTTTGAATCATTTAAATTTTTTTAAAAAAGATAATTGATTTTAGGGCAGTGAAACTATTCTATATGATACTGTAAGGGTAGATATATGTCATTGTACACTTGTCCAAACATCAAGAGTGAACCCTAAGGTAAGCTATGGATTTTGGGTGATCATGATGTGTGAATGCTGGTTCATTAATTGCAGCAAGTATACCTCTGTGGTGGGGGATGTTGGTAATCGGGGAGGTTATGCATGTATGGAGGCAGAAAATATGTGGGAAGTCTCTGTACCTTTTGCTCAATTTTGCTGTGAACCTAAAACTGCTCTAAAAAATAAGACTATTATTAAAAGTTCTGAAAATGGATAGTGGTGATGGTTGTACAACACACTGAATGTCCTTAATGTTACTGAATTATGCACTTAAATTGGTTAAAATAGTAAATTTTATGTATATATTTTGATACAATAACAATTTTAATTTTAAAATAATAAAGATAATTGTTTAAGGCAAAAACAAAACAAAAAATGAAAATTGCAGCCAATTATCCTTGAGTCACTTAAGCATTTGTTATAAATACATATTAGCAAGAGAAGGTTTTGCAGCTACCTCCCTTGGGTGAGATGGATCAGGCTCAGTAAGTGCAAAGTTGCTGTGTGAATTGCACATGAGGAAAATTAGATCCTGCAGTTATCAGGGCCACCACAGTAAAAGCCATTGATTCCAGGGATAACTGGATGGGATGCCTCATAAAAATTATGCTATCTATGATTGTTCAGTCCCACTTTCTGTATAGGTGGTGGCCAGGAGGCATGATGACACCCCATATCTTTGGCAGGTGTGGAGGTGGGCAATAGGTCTGAGAGGGCAGAAAGAGAAGTGGTTCCATGATGAAGACCAGACCTGGGTAGCTTGTTTGAAATGATGTCACTAAACATTATACATAGTCAAGATAGGGAGGAGCTGATGAGTACAGATTGAAATTGGAGTTTGGAAGGACTTCTATTCAGAAGAGTAGGTAGCTGTGGCGACTTTTTATTTGATTCCTGTGATTCCACTTGGTGCCAGGAGAATTTAGAAGTACATTTTCAATACTAGGAAATGCAAAGTAATTTATGGTGATAGAATGAAGAGATCAGCGGTTGCCTGGGGATGGCAATGGGTGGGCAGGAAGGACTGGAGGGAGGGATTTCCAAGGGGCATGAGGAAACTTTTAGGGGAGATGGATATATTCATTACCTTGATTGTGGTGATAGTTTCACAGAACTTTTTATAATAGTCTTATTAACATGTGTTAAAACTTACTAAGTTGCATACTTTAAACACATGCAGTTTATTATATGTTAAATAGATGTCATTGAAGTTGTTTGCTTTCTTATCCTCCTTGCTTAACTAAGTGATATTACAGGAGTAACTGTTCATGCCTTCATTTCATCCTAATTCTTCTGGAGTTAGACTGGTTATCATACTGAAAATTTCAGGCATATGAGATGGGTTAAGTGACGCAAGAGGCAAATCAGTAATTCAATTTAGGGATGCCAGCAAGTTGTAAAAGGTGAGGGGAAGTTTGGTTTTAGATACCTCTCCCCAGGTATCTTTTTTTGCCCAATTTTCTGCTCAGGTTTCTATCTAAGACTCTTTGAATACTTAGTTTCCGAAGCTGGCTAGATCTCACCTTCCCTGTCTCTACCCCTTGTTGACCTGGAACAAACACATGCAAATCACATTCAAATGAAGAGTATTCACACATTTAATCATTTTCCAGTGAAATATGGAACTGTTTAGTTTTTGACGTGACTTTTTATTGCAGTGATAAAAATTTCCAAGACTTGAAGTTTGTTATTTGCCAGAATAATATCTTATTATTGAAGTGTTTATTCAAACAGGGATTAAATTTTTAAAAATTAATATTCCTTGATTCCTTCAGAATGTGAAACACTGGAAAAGGCAGGGACTTTTAAATTAAATTTGGTAGACCTGAGTTCAAATCTTTTACAGAGAAAGATTGTAATAGTGGGTAAGTTGTTTAAATTTTCTATACTGCAGCTTCCTTCAGTGTAAAATGGAAATAATAGCTTTCTTTTAGTTTTCTTTTTTTGGTGATGATTAGAGATAATGCTTGTTAAGTGCCCTATGATAATGTCTGAATGGACACTTAATAAACAATTGTTAACTGTTAGTTTGTAAATACAACCAGATTTCATGACTTTTTAAAAATAACTTTTAATGATAAGATTAGGGCTGGGTATTAAAAGTCTGTTTTTTTCCCTTCCACACACACTCCTATATGCATAATTTCCTCAATTCTTTTTCACTTGACGAGTGAAACATTAATTTTCGCTTTCCTGAAGTTAGTCCTTTTGTGGTGAATTCTTCCCTTGTCGCCCTCCGCCATTTGGGTCTCCTTTTTCTTTGTTACCCAGCCAAGACAAAAATGTTGGCTATGGAAAATATTTATTGGGTGCCATTTAGACAAATATAAGAATGTGATTGAATACTCTCCACAACAGTCGGTTGAAACTAAACACGGAGTTGCCATGGATACTGGTTGCTTGGCCTCTGTTCCAACACATTAGAGCCTTTTTAGTTCAACAATGTGCAAACCACAGATGTTGCCATGCATTGTATTCATAATCAGCTTGAATCTCTTAGCAGAATATCTTGGGTTTGCTTTAGCAGAGAAGAATCTAAATTCTCAGAAGGAACAGAACACCCTGTACCCTCCATTCTTTCTCCAGGTATATAGGTAGTAACCTCTGCAGACACTGTTTTAACCTTTCTCTCTGCTTCATTTAATCTAGATAGACCACTCCTCTCTTGATACTTATTTGGAAATAAGAAAATCTACTGGATATATTATAGAACACAGCAGGGGCACCAGCTAGGAAAATTGCACAACTTTGGGTTATAGGACTTACAACAAGGCATAATCAAAGGAGAGAGAGTATGAGGAAGCCCTGGGATTCCTTTGAGAGCTGGAGTATTAGAAAAGTACTGACTTTACCACCTACTGGCTGTGTGTCCTTGGGCAAATTAAACAATGAAAGCTGTTTCCTCACTCCAGTGGCTCTTCCACTTGTAAGGACCTTTGTGAGTACATGGGGGCCACCTGGGCAATCCAGGGTAATCTCAATTACATAAGGCCAGTTAATTATTAACCTTAATTCTATCTGCAACCTTAATTTCCCTTTACCGTGTTACATATCCACATGCTCTGAGTATCCAAAGGTATGTGGACATCTTTGGTAGGGGAACATTCTTCTATAATGCAGTGGGACAAAGGAAATTTATATTTATTACCCACATATGTCTGTGAATTCCCTTTCCATTGCTCATAAATTTCTGTTTCATTTTTAGCAAAATGAGACATTTCTAAATATCTGTGTTCGGTATCCTCAGAATCTTTTGATAAATATTCAGTTCATTTCCCACCCAGGTCTGTTTGTCTCACTCTTTTCCATTCTCTTTTTCAAGTTGGTGTCCTGGGATTTGGTGGCTTAAATGACTTCATGTTGATGATGTGAGCCTGAGAGAGACAGTGACAAAGGAGCCTGGGGAGCACTTTCTTTCCCCTGCTCTACACAAATACTCAACATTACTACCTTTAGTCTGCTGAGGCTGCCTAGACTTATTAAAACAGGGAGGCATTCTCCCTTCTAATGCAGATGGTGTGTAAAACTGTTCTATATTTTTAATCATAAAATTTTAAAAAATGCTTTCATAAGTAATATGAACAAGGCATTGAACCCTCAAAATATTTTGTGTAAGAAATATTTCCCTTGCCTGCTCCCATCCCATTGGAGTTTGATGCCTGATGTCCACAATTATAGTCATGTTGTTCTAAGCTGGCTCTAATCGCTGGGTATTTATGGCTAAAACAATGATATGATTTTCTACCTTGTTGCTGAGTAGACAATTAGGCAAATAGAATTCCAACTGAAGAGTGTTTACAGGAAAAACTGATTGTTGTGTTAAAAAAATCTTTGGTTATTATAAAGACAAGGGGCATCCAATTCCCTTCACTGAAATCAAGTGGCCACAAGCCTACTGGAAACAGCATAATCCAAACATCATCTCTTTCTACAAATTTCTGGTTGTCAAGAATAATTATAAGTAAGAGAGATGTGTGTATAGCACTGTGAGGCAGTCTCACTTGGTTTTTCTTCTTTGTTGAGCTGCCTCACTGTGAATAGTGCATCATTTATTGTTAGCCATAGGCAGAGTTCATTGCTGGGGAGAGGTAAATTGAAATCAGATTTGTAAGTCAGCCCTGGGTAAAATATTCAGTGTTCCAAGTTTTGTGATTAGTGACCCAACCTTTCCTCCTTTGGCCCCCCACAGTGATGAGACAATGATATAATTTTAAGAAGAAAATATAGTTATTGATTTTAGCCCGGAGACAGAAATGCAGTGATGATTGGGAGGGTAGAAGGGAGAAGAGAATGGGAACCAACCTTACTGAAGCTTGAGAAAGTGATGTGCTAGATTCTTTTGGTGATAAGCTCTATTTATCCTCCCTAAAATTCTGCTGGCTGGTAATACTATTGTGTACATTGAGACAGTAGCTGACTCTCCTTTTCATACTCCCCACATTCGTCTATTGCAAGTTATAATGATTTCTGAACAGTTCTACTTTTATCATTATAGTTCAAGGCACCATTAATTCTTGTCTGAACACCTGTAACCACCCTTCAAATTATTTTTTCTCGGTAGCTATGCTTTGCCCTCTCAATATACATATTTATAAACTTAAATTGTATTGTTATACCCCTGATTAATTGCCCCAATGTCTTTTCAAAGAGCTTATAATAAAATATCACATCAGTTAAGATGGGTTAACTTCTTCTGCAGTAACAAAAAGAGTTTATTTTTCTTGCATGTTGTACATCCATTGTGAGTTGTTATACACTGGACTGAATTATGTTCCCTCATAGAAATTCCTATGTTGAAGCCCTAATTACAAAGTGATAGCATTTGGAGCTGGGCCTTTGAGAGGTAATTAGTATTGGATGAGGTCATGAGGATGGGACCCTGTTATTGAGATTTGTGGCCTTATAGGAAGAGACATCACAGAGTTTGCTGCTTCTCTCTCTCTTTACCATGTGAGGACATAGTGTGAAAGTAACCATCTGCAAGGCAGGGAGATAGTTGTTGTCAGGAACTGAATCAGTGGAAACCTTGATCTTAGGCTTTCTAGCCTCCAGGACAATGGGAAATAAATATCTGTTAAGTTATCCAGTTTGTGGTGTATGGCTGTGGTAACCTGAACAGATTAATATAGTATGCTTATGGTTCCAGTGCACTCAAGACCTAGGCTGACTGAGACTTTGTTCTAATCTTCAGTTCAGTTCAGTTCAGTCACTCAGTCATGTCCGACTCTTTGCAACCCCATGAATCACAGCACGCCAGGCCTCCCTGTTCAGCACCAACTCCTGGAGTTTATTCAAACCCATGTCCATCAAGTCGGTGATGCCATCCAGCCATCTCATCCTCTTTTGTCCCCTTCTCCTCCTGCCCCCAATCCCTCCCAGCATCAGGGTCTTTTCCAATGAGTCAACTCTTTGCTTGAGGTGGCCAAAATATTGGAGTTTCAGCTTCAGCATCAGTCCTTCCAGTGAACACCCAGGACTGATCTCCTTTAGGATGGACTGGTTGGATCTCCTTGCAGTCCAAGGACTCTCAAGAGTCTTCTCCAACACCACAGTTCAAAAGCATCAATTCTTCGGCGCTCAGCTTTCTTTATAGTCCAACTCTCACATCCGTACATGACCACTGGAAAAACTATAGCCTTGACTAGATGGACCTTTGTTGACAAAGTAATGTCTCTGCTTTTTAATATGCTGTCTAGGTTGGTCATAACTTTTCTTCCAAGGAGTAAGTGTCTTTTAATTTCATGACTGTTATCACCATCTGCAGTGATTTTGGAGCCCCCCAAAATAAAGTCTGACACCATTTCCATTGTTTTCCCATCTATTTCCCATAAAGTGATGGGACCAGATGCCATGATCTTAATTTTATGAATGTTGAGCTTTAAGCTGACTTTTTCACTCTCCTCTTTCACTTTCATCAAGAGGCTTTTTAGTTCCTCTTCACTTTCTGCCATAACGGTGGTGTCATCTGCATATCTGAGGTATTGGTATTTCTCCCGGCAATCTTGATTTCAGCTTGTGCTTCTCCCAGCCCACCATTTCTCATGATGTACTCTGCATATAAGTTAAATAAGCAGGGTGACAATATACAGCCTAGACGTACTCCTTTTCCTATTTGGAACCAGTCTGTTGTTCCATATCCAGTTCTAACTGTTGCTTCCTGACCTGCATACAGGTTTCTCAAGAGGCAGGTCAGGTGGTCTGGTATTCCCATCTCTTGAAGATTTTTCCACAGTTTATTGTGATCCACACAGTCAAAGGCTTTGGCATAGTCAGTAAAGCAGAAATAGATGTTTTTCTGGAACTCTCTTGCTTTTTCGATGATCCAGCAGATATTAGCAATTTGATCTCTGGTTCTTCTGCCTTTTCTAAAACCAGCTTGTACATCTGGAAGTTCATGGTTCACGTATTGCTGAAACCTGGCTTGGAGAATTTTGAGCATTACTTTACCAGTGTGTGAGATGAGTGCCATTGTGCGGTAGTTTGAGCATTCTTTGGGATTGCCTTTCTTTGGGATTGGAATGAAAACTGACCTTTCCCAGGCTTCTGTAATCACTGAGGGAAGGCAAACAGATTCAGTGAATTCCAGGCTGGCTCTTTAAGCTTTTGTGGCAGAAGTGACCCATTTTTTGGTTTTTCAACTTTTATTGGTAAAAGAAAGTATATGACCTTACTTGCATTCAGTTGGGTAGAGAACAGTTATTATATACATTTTACTAAATGAGGAAACTAAAATATTGTGAACAGTTCCAAAGACCACCATAGATACAAACTTTTGTCAGTTTGACAGCGGTGTATTTGATTTGATGTTATTCATTTGTGAATTTCATATCCTTTTATCACCCATGTTGCTTGTTATGTGTTGAGGCATTTACACCAGCTTGTCATACCCTCTTCCTCAGTTCTTTACTTGTCTGTCTCCTACTCTGGGAGTTGGTGATGGACAGGGAGGCCTGGCGTGCTGCGATTCATGGGGTCGCAAAGAGTCAGACACGACTGAGCGACTGAACTGAACTGAACTGAACTGCTCATTAAGATCTCAGTAAAAATACCACATCTTTAGATAATACAGTCTTAACAGGGCTTTCTCTTCTTTGTCTAAATTCTTACCAGTATGTCACCAAATTTTATTTTCTTCTCTTCTTTTTTAATTTATTATTATTATTAAGCAATGTGGCCTTTGGGGATTCTTTAATTCTTGTGTTCCTTTGTCAGTTTGTTCACTAATTCATTTATCTGTTGATGTCAGTTTTTAGAGATGACAATGACAAATGACACCATGTATACTCTTAAGGAACTCACAGTATGGGGGAGAGATAGATATAAACATTAAACATTGCAAACTGGCAAACAAGATGCTGATGACATCATTAGTCAATCAAAATCATGAGAATCCACTTTACATGCACTAGGATAGCTACAACAAAAACAATAAACAGTAACAAGTGTTGATGAGATATTTGTGGTTCCATATGAATTTTAGGATTATATATTCTACTTCTTTGAAAAAGTCACGGATGTTTTGATAGGGATTACATTAAACCTGTAGATTGCATTGGGTAATGTGGTAATTTTATTGTTATTAATTATTTAAAAATACAGTAATAATATAAAAAGTCCATGTAATGAATTTGTAAATTAAAAGCATGATGAAGGTGTTATCAAACATAATGCTGGTATTTATATTGCAATGTATATGTGTCAAATTAGCATGTTGTACACCTTAAACTCCCGCAGTGTTGTGTCAATTAAAATTGTAAAGAGTAACTTTTGCAATTACTGGTGTTTATTTATTTTAATTTTTATAGTCATAAAAAATTATATTCTTGTGATGAGAACATTTAAGACCCACTCTCTTAGCACTTTCAAATACGCAATACAGTTTTATTAATTACAGTGCTGTATATTACATGCCCATGATAATTCTTTTATAGAAGTTTGGGGTATAAATCTTTATATGGACATGTTTTCATCTCTTTTAGAAATACCTAGCAGTGGAAAGGCTGAGCTTATGGCAGGTATATGTTTATCTACTAAAGAAACTGTCAAACTGTTAGAAAGAAGTTCTTCCATTTTACTTTATTTTTGTGTTTTTGTATTTTTTTGACTTATTTCACTAAGCATAATATTCTCTAAATCTATCCACTTTGTTATAAATGACAGAATTTTATTCTTTTTATGGCTGAGTGATATTCCATTTTGTACTCATATATGTATGTACATATACATGTATATATATGTATATACATATACATGTATATATATGTATATCTTACGTCTCCTTTATCCATTTATCTTTGATGCATGCAGGGGTTGTTTCCACATCTTGACTACTGTAAATAATGCTGCTATGAGCATTAGGGTATATATATATTTTCAAATTAGTGTCTTTATATTCTTTGGATATGATATATATGTAGGAGTAGAATTGCTGACAACTCTCTTTTTAATTTTTTGAGGAATCTCCATACTGTTTTCCATAGTGGCAGTACCAGTTTACTTTCCTATCAACAGTTATTCTCTTTCCCTACATCCTTTCCAGCATTTACTGTTTGTAGACTTTTTAATGATTGCCATTCTGATAGGTGGTATCTCTTATATATGGAATCTAAAAAAGAAAACAAACAAATGCATATAACAAAATAGAAACAGGTCACGGATATAGAGAGCAGCCCAGTGGATTCCAGTGGAAAGAGGGAAGAGGGTAGAGACAAGATAGAGGTATGGGATTAAGAGATACAAACTACTATGTATAAACTAAAGCAATAAGGATATATTGTACAGCCCAGAGAAATATAGCCATTACTTTGTAATAACTTCAAATGGAGTTCAGTTCAGTTCAGCTCAGTTGCTCAGTTGCGTCTGACTCTTTGTGACCCCATGGACTGCAGCACACCAGGCCTCCCTGTCCATCACCAACTCCTGGAGTTTACCCAAACTCATGTCCATTGAGTTGGTGATGCCATCCAACCATCTCATTCTCTGTCGTCCCCTTCTCCTCTGGCCTTCAACCTTTCGCAGCATCAGGGTCTTTTCCAATGAGTCAGCTCTTCGCATCAGGTGGCCAAAGAATTGGAGTTTCAGTTTCAAAATCAGTCCTTCCAATGAACACTCAGGACTGATCTCCTTTAGGTGGACTGTTGGATCTCCTTGCACTCCAAGGGACTCTCAAGAGTCTTCTCCATCACCACAGTTCGAAAGCATCAATTCTTCAGTGCTCAGCTTTCCTTATAGTCCTACTCTCACATCCATACATGACTGCTGGAAAAACCATAGCCTTGACCAGATGGAACTTTGTTGACAAAGTAATGTCTCTGTTTTTGAATATGCTCTCTAGGTTGGTCATAACTTTCCTTCCGAGGAGCAAGTGTCTTTTAATTTCATGGCTGCAGACACCATCTGCAGTGATTTTCGAGCCCACCAAGATGAAGTCTGTCACTGTTTCCACTGTCTCCCCATCTATTTCCCATGAAGTGATGGGACCAGATGCCATGATCTTAATTTTATGAATGTTGAGCTTTAAGCCAACTTTTTCACTCTCCTCTTTCACTTTCATCAAGAGGCTCTTTAGTTCTTCTTCACTTTCTGCTGTAACGGTGGTGTCATCTGCATATCTGAGGTTATTGATATTTCTCCTGGCAATCTTGATTCCAGCTTGTGCTTCTTCCAGCCCAGAGTTTCTCATGATGTACTCTGCATATAAGTTAAATAAACAGGGTGACAATATACAGCCTAGACGTACTCCTTTTCCTATTTGGAACCAGTCTGTTGTTCCATGTCTAGTTCTAACTGTTGCTTTCTCACCTGGATACAGATTTCTTAAGAGGCAGGTCAGGTGGTCTGGTATTCCCATCTCTTGAAGAGTTTTCCACAGTTTATTGTGATCCACACAGTCAAAGGCTTTGGCATAGTCAATAAAGCAGAAATAGATGTTTATCTGGAACTCGCTTGCTTTCCCGATGATCCAGTGGATGTTGGCAATTTGGAGTACAATCTATTAAAATTTTGAATCACTATGGTGTATATCTGAAATTAATATCTTAACTATAATACTGTAAATTAACTGTGCTTCTTTAAGAATATAAATGAAGCAGAAAAGAGAAAATTTAAAAAATACATGTGTGAAAAGAAGGTTATTAAAATTATTCATCACTTCACCTAGAAATAATACTTGCTGGTACTTATCATTTTTGCCTGCTCCAATACTTTGGCTACCTGATGTGAGGAGCTGACTCATTTGAAAAGACCCTGATGCTGGGAAAGATTGAAGGTGGGAGGAGAAGGGGATGACAGAGGATGAGGTGGCTGGATGTCATCACTGACTCAATGGACATGAGTTTGAGTAAACTCCGGGAGTTGGTGATGGACAGGGAGGCCTGGCGTGCTGCAGTCCATGGGGTCGCAAAGAGTCAGACAGGACTGAGTGACTGAACTGAATTGAACTGAATGGTAAATAAAATGAATCCACCTGCCAATGGAAGAGATGCAGGTTCAATACCTGGGTTGGGAAGATTCCCTGGAGAAGGAAATGGCAACCCACTCCAGTATTCTTGCCTGGGAAATCCCATGGACAGAGGAGCCTAATGGGCTTCAGTCCATGGGGCCACAAAAGAGTCAGACATGACTTAGCCACTAAACAACAACAACAAGAACAACAACAGCAGCATATAGCTCAAACCAAAACAAATTTATTATTGAAAATGGAGTATTTTTCCTATCTAAATGATAAAAAGTATTAATATTATATTGATATTCAGACTCAATTTTCCCTTATAAAGTGTTTGACATAAGTATCTTTCAATATATAACTCTTGGCACGGTTTGCATTAGGATAGTAAGATCTTTAAGTTCATGTTTCCCTTTTTACATGACAATGTGTTTGTTATCAAGAGATTAGGTTCTGCCTGTGTCCAATCTCAACCCCTACCAGGCCCGCTTGCCTTCCTTCCCATGCTATGCTCCATCTGCTGTGGCATTCATTCAGTTTTCTGACCTCTTAACAGGACTCCTGGGTGGGGCTTTTCAGAGGATTCTCCCTCCAGGCTCCTTGTGTCAGAGGACTTCTCATGGTTCTGTTCATGGTTTCACTGTCACCTCCCCCAGTAAGGCCTGTTAACGCTACCTACAGGAATTGTCAACTCTCCTCATCTCTTACTCTTTGGCTCATCATCTGGTTCATTTCAGCACTTACCACCATTTGCAGCAATCTTGCTTCACTAATTTATGTATTAATTTTTCATCTGCTCCTTAAAGAATATGTTTGAAGAGGGCAGTGATTTTACCTTTCTTGCTTAATCCTGTATCGCCAAATGCTTGAGCTCTACCCAGCACTGCAGAGGTCTCAATAAATAGTTTTGGATGAAAATATTGAATAAGTTCAACTTAGAGTGTGTGTTTTTAAAAGCAGTCAGACAGGCGTGTCAGTCCCCCATTCTACTATTTAGTTGAGGTGAAACCCTTACCCTTGGGCAATCTTAACCTTTCTGTGTTTCCTATATTTAAAATGGACACAAGAATAGTTCTGTTGTACTTTTAAAAAGGAACAGTATACTGTATAGTGTTTAGTATTGCACCTGGCAATAAATCTTTAAGAAGTCCTATCTGTATGCTAAATAGTATTATCCTTTCATCATTTCCTTGTGACTTTTAGCCTTGACCAATAGGACATCTTATTCTGCTGTAAACAGCTGTAGTTCACACATAATGTATTTTGCCAAATGTCTGTCTGGGGGATATATATATGACTAGAAAATTACTTTTTAAATATTACATTAATCCATAATTCAGTTTTATATTAGTTTGAACAGAATTATTCAATTTGATTTATATTTTGATTAAATCAAAAGCATATTAAAAATCCTAGATATGGGTGTTTACTAATTGGTTTCATCATAGTTCTTTTTTTTTCGACACCTAAGATTTTTCAACTTGAAATAAATCTCTGAGATCAGACCCATGCCAAGATAGTGATAAATACCTTTTAACATATGGTTGTCTAGTTGTACATATTTTTAATCCTTGAAACATCCTTTGGAAGGAGACGTGAGATGGGAGATATTTTGAAGGGAAATAGAATCTTTCATTTCTACTTATATTAATCATTTCCCTCTAGATAAATAATGGAGAGGAGGTAATATATGCACAAAGACAAATCAAGTTGGTATGAATGAATAAACAAAAATGGAAGAGAAGACAAGAAGGACTTGAACACCCAGGAGATCTGTTTGGGTAAAAAGTCATTCAATTACAATGTCAGGAAGACCTATAGGATGCTGAAAGGAAAATAGACAGAGTATCAGAAGATATGAAAAATTATGTAGTTAACATTTGTATCAGAGTTCAAGTTCTGTGTGAGTGTGCATCACTGCCATTAATACATTTGCAGAAAATATACATCCATCTCATCATGAATTTATTTCCCACATTTATATGTTTTTAAAAGCCATCAGAGTCAACAATCTAACAATTTTTGACAATTAAGTTGCCTTCTAGTTTTCTCAGGGCTCTGTGCCTGAATTCTGGTGTGTTGTACACAGGGAGAATAATATTTCATTCCTTTATTTCTAAACTTTTCATAAATCTGCCTAGAATTTGCCATCTTTTGGGCTTTGTTGGTAACTGTTTTTTTTTTTTTCTGTATGAAGATATAAGCATCTTCCATTTTTTGTGTATTGCACTTATGTCTCTTCCCAGACTTCTTTCCTTCAGTTATTTTCATGAATCTGTGGATCACAGTTACATTTTGTACTCGGATAGAGAGTCCTTTGTGGAGTGTTGGTACACCCTAGGCGAGGAAGTCCTACTTCATCCAGCAGGCAGTAAATGTAAAGAATCCACTGGCAAGGTCACACAAAAACAGAAATTTGGGAAATTTTTGAATGCAAACATGGGGAAACATGTTCTTAACAGAATACTAATGAAAAGGAGAGATGCTGGAGATGTGCTCAGCTAAGGGCAGCGATCAGTTAAGGACAGTACTTATGTTCAGAGACTGCAGACCTATTGGGCCCAGAGCAGAATTTCTTACTCTCTTTACTAATATAGTGGATTCAAGAATAAGTATGAATCAGCAAGTTAGTATGTGTGAAAAAGTTACAGAATGTCGGGTAGGAAATTTAAGGTGTAGAGATATAATTTAAAATGTTCTGTTTTTAAAACCAAAAGACAGGGTTTACGCCTTTGTTGCTGCCTATGATCTTAGCAGTTTACTTAAGTTTTCCAAGTTCTCTTTGTAAAATGAAGATAATAATTGCTTTTATTTAATTATTAGTACATGGTAGGTACTATGCAAAGTTCTCATAAGAGCCTTATAAAGTCTATACTGTTCTTATTCCCATTTTACAAATGGAAAAAATGGGGGCTCAGAGAGGTTAAGTGACTTTCTCTAAGATACTCAGTTAATAGGTAGCTAAGCAAAAATTCTAGCCCAGCTTTTATTTTTCATCTTTGTATTTAACTATTCTGCCTTGCCCAGAGAGTTGAAGAAAAAAAATATTTATAATTGTGTCTGAAAGGTTTTTAGAGATGAAATTAAAATAATTATTAATCTCTCCATTGCCCATATCCATACGAGTAAAAGTGATTAGAATGTTAAGAAATAAAGCACACAATCAGTAATTTCCACTATTGTTTTGAATGTCATCAGTGTGCAAGGGAGAAAAATTTCTAGGGAGAGGACAAAGACTTTTTTGATTGGAATCATCCTCAGGTCAAACTGATCTCCATCTGTGCTTAGCAAAGAGAAATCATACATATTCATGGCAGAGGGAAGTCCAGCATCTCTGGAGCAAAGGTTCATCCAGCACAGAGATGATAACACTGTGCCTCTTATTCAAGGGCAGGGTACAGTTTCTGCAGCCGTGGCGTCAGCCACTGGAGCACATCACCCCAAAAGAGATGCTGCTGCTCTCTACGCACTGTGTGAGGTGCGCACAAACAGAGGAAAAAGGAGACCCTGATTTATTTCTCATCATTCTTTTACTCTCCTGTTTGTTCACAAGGTCCTGTTCTGAATCATTATTTTGTTCAGCCCTGGGCCCAACACTCAAACCAGTTTTTATGAGCGCCAGCTCAATGTCATGAAAGGTAAGGTCAGGCAGACTTAGGAGATGTCTAATTAGGAGATGTATAATTCTTAGCACTTAGGAGATGTCTAATTCTTGAAATAGGCACTAAGTTTATTGGAGTCTGTTTCTTCATCTTCATGTGGGCCTAATACACTCCATCTTCACAGGTGGTTTTGAGAATTAACTGAAATGGGATATGAAAAGTATTTGGTACACAGGTCACATTCTAGTAGATATTCACATTAGAAATTTGATATTTTTGGCTGCTCAACATTTAATCCTTCTTTTTGTTTTGGGAAACATCCCGCATGCTTCATTTCTACCCATGAAATCTAAAGAGAACACTGTGCCTCTTTCCACTACCTGATAGCTGGATGTTGGGCACGTAACCTAATATGATGCTTCCATCTAGGATCTGGAATTGAGAGCAAGTGCTGCAAAGGCCAGGAGAAGTTGGGAGATGTCCAAGGTGTCATGGTGGTGCTCTTGGTGGGAGAAGAGACCGCTCTTGCTAAGATGTGTTTGTGTTCTTGATCTTTCCTGTATTAAAGAAAATTGTTCTGACACTGCTAAAAGGTTAAGGAACACTTTGTCAAAGATTACTGTAATAGGAGTTAATTATGACTACTGTAATAAGGAAGAGAGATGGTTCTCAGCTCTGAATCCAGTAAGGAATAGCCTGGTATTTGCAGCCCAGGGGCAGGGTCAGAAGGTATCACTGGATAGAAAAGTGCTAGGAGGAGACACCAGTGGTAGGGAGTTTCTTGCTAAACTGACCTAATGGGATTATTGCTAAAGGTGGGCCAAGGACTTATATATTCAAGATCAGGGGTGAGGAACTTGATCAGATATGAAGGGTGACAAGACATTAAGGCTGGGGGACTCTTACAAATTGGCTGAGCAGGATTCTTGCTAAAATTAGACTAAACAGGCCAAAGACAGATTAAGGCCTAGTAGAGAACAAAGCTCAGAGGAGTCTAATTAAAATTTGGTCAAGGAGAGAGACCTTGTCACCTGCTACATTCAATGTCTGCTTTTTAAGCCTCTTTTCAATTCTGTACTTCTTTGATAAACTTTAAGTATATCGTTCTGTTGAAGATAGCCATTTGCTTTCTGCCAAGGCTGCAGATACACTGTAGTGTATTACATACACTATTATATAAGTATTACATAAATAAACTGCAGCCCAATTAATGGGAATATTTAAGAAATCAAAAATGCATTTCCTCTTGTATTTTGAAGAAAGGATTAATTGATCATACAAAAATCCATGCCATCATTTTACTTAATCATTGCTATTTTTAAATGAGCTGACATCGGGGTAATTTTAGTTTGAGTATCCATTCAATCAAATCTCTTTGCCTCATATCTTCCAGCATGTTTAAAATATATTGTTTGGGCTGATGCCTATTCTAACCCTGTGAGGAAGGTTCTCTCCTGATCATTTCCATGTGTATGGATGAGGCTCCAGAGCTTGAGTGACCAGCTCAGAGTCATATGCTTTGTTATAAAAGTGAAAGTGAAAGTGAAGTCACTCGGTCGTGTCTGACTTTTTGCAACTCCATGAACTGTAGCCTACCAGGCCACTCCGTCCATGGGATTTTCCAGGCAAGAATACTAGAGTGGGTAGCCTTTCCCTTCTCCAAGGGATCTTCCCAACCTAGGGTCGAACCCAGGTCTCTTGCATTGCAGGTGGTTTCTTTACTAGCTGAGTCACAAGGGAAGTCCATTTTGTTATAAAGCTAGGATTTAAACTCAGGTTTTCTGATGGCAATCCCAAGCTCTTCTAGTAATATTTTTAGTGACAAATCTAGGGCTATGCAGAATTCAAACTAAACACCTGAAATTTGATTTGATTAGTATCATCCATTCCTTTCAGCAAGTTGGTTTATGGGGGCCTCTGTTACTTGAATACCATCTATGGAGGAGTATGTCTGATGTATTACAGAGATTGTGTCCGAGTTTAGATGAGGGCCACCTAAAACTGGAGTTTGGTCATGGTCCTTGTCCCACACTGTATGACTGTCAGCTTAGACAAAATGAATCAGACTGGTGAAATGCTTGCTGAAGCTAACAGATGACTGATGGCCTTCCACCCTCCTCCCCCAAAACATTAACCCCGCCTAAGGGAGTTTGCTAACGGAACTACAAATAAATGAGTGGCAGGGCAGGAATGAAATGGGGATGTCCACGAAACCAGGCTCCACTGGGTAATTTTTCTCATCATGGCATGGCTCCGTGACAGGTGCAGGGTGAATGTGTTTTTATCTCAGTACTTTCCCAGTGACATTCTGCTCCACAGAGAGAAAATGCCAGACGCATACACCCCTCCATGGTGTGCATATGAGGTGGCAAAGCCAGGTGAATAGTTTCCTAAGATTTCTGTGTCATGGTAACTCTGTCGTTTGAATTGATTCAGGATGAAATCCCTAGTGGCGCTCTTGTTAATTCCAGTTAATCACTCTCCAGCAGGAGAACCGAAGGCAGACTTGTTCCCCTGGCGGGTCTTAGATCCTTAAATGCTTGTGACTTCAAGTACTAATGAGCTAAAGGAAATCTTCCCCACACAGTTTAACCTACTGCTTCTTAAACGACAATCCTCAGGGTCTTTCCTTCACATTCAATCTCTGATAAGCTATTTTATAATTTCCCGATGACAGTTAAATTGAGTCTCCTTGTTAGCCTAGTTACCCTATTTGCTTCCAATAATTCTGCCTTAAGAAACTTCTGATGAAGAGGTTGTAGGCATGCCACCTCTAGCAATCCCTATAGGGAGGGTAGAGGGTTGGTAGTGGGGGGTGACGTGCAAAGGAGGTTGTTAGGTTTTAAAGTAAAAAGAAGGAGAACTCATTTAAAAAATAATAATAAAAAAAAGCAAGTCTCTAAGTGCAGGGACCATTTCCCAGGATTTTCTGTGGTTAATGAAAAGTCAGACAAGCAGATGACATTTACCCTGCTAAATGTTGATGATTAAGAAGGAAAAGGTTATATTTTGCTTTTTTTCCTTCTGGAGCTTCTGTACGAGGGGGTCAACATGAATGTCGCACAAAAGGAATTGCTTGTTTGTGAACAACCAGGAGCCCAACTCCAGTATTGTTGCAATTGCTCTTGATGATGGTAATTACTTTGTGTCCCCCCCTGGGCATTCCCTTTCTGAATCTGGCTGATTGAAAGCCTTGCTCCCACTTCCCAGCCTCAGATAGAGAGCCAGCTCCCTCCTGGACACAAGCCAGAAGCCCATAATTAAAGTGTTTTCTGGAGGGAGCGTCTCCATGTACTACCCATTGTGAATGATGTCCTTGGAGTCTGGCTATAGTAATTGAAAAGAAATGAGACCTTTCCAATTTGTCTCTCTTTCTGCAGCCTCTGCCCCACCTCTTTCCCGGGACAAAAACATTGTGAAATGCCACACAAGAATGAAGGATTCATTTCTGTGAATTTGAAAGCTGAAGCATAATACATCCCCTTCTCCCACCCCGAGGAGCGGATGTTTCAAGTGTAACCTTCCTATTACAATTATTCTTGCATGATTAAATAGGAGCTGTCCTCCTGTTATGCTCTTTGTTGATAGATTAAATGTTCCAATGAGACATTAGACAGTACAATAATTAAGCATTTCTGGAACGTCAAATTATACATTAGGTATGTCTTTGTAGATTACCTTCAGTGAGATTTGATTATATGACTGTTAATCCTAGATAATAAACATTATCAACATTTTCACATGCATATTATCTCACTGGATATTGATAATTCTTCCATGAGGTAGTTAGCATTGGTATTATAAATCTATTTTTTACCAGTGAAAAAACCTGAACTCAGAGAAGTTTAATAGCTTCCACCAGGTTCTCTAGCTAGTAAGTAGAACTGAGACATGAATCCAGATTGATTTCCAAAGTGAGGTTCTTTTCATTATACTATTATTTATAAAGTCAATATTCAGAAGGTATATTTTGATTCTTAAAAAATTCTCTAAATTTTGTATCTCCAAATGCTAAGGGAATAAAATTGTACAATTATAATGGTTTGCAGAAAGTAGAGTTTTGATTGAGTTGTGCTCTTTTTTACCAAAGTATGCCAAACACACAGAGGAAGAACAATTACATTACCTAACCCCGTTCTCAACAATGCAACTTATATACAAAACTTGGAAGGAAATTAAAGAGGCTTGTTGGCTGCTGTTCCATAATGAACATGGGAAAAGAGATCAATGTTTGCTTAATGGAAACCTTAATTCAAATTTCTAATTGGGTATAATGAACAAAGGAGAATGTCCCAAATGCTTGAGAACTGTAAATAGTTCTTTTAATGATCACACACTGATTATCTTAGTGAATCTAAATTATGTGGGTCCAAATGCTGCTGTGAGAGGCATAACTTCTTCACTGTGTTTCCAACAAACTGTGGACAGTCACAGTGAGTGAATGTGGGGGGAGGGGAGGACTCTTACTAGCTGGCATCATGTTAGAGTAGCCAGACGTGAGGATGATCACTGTTCAAAGAATAATAAGAAAGGAAAACCTGTGCTATGATAATGATTTAAGGAGACTGTCTTTTAAAAGTTATATATGGTAATTAGTGTAGTTAATGTTTAAGAGTCTCCAGAGACTAAGCCACTGATTCTAAAGATGCTCAAGATTATTTTTAGAACCTACGCTAAGGATTGTCTTCTTTAGAATTTATGTAAAGTTTCCTTAAGTACTTCAGCAATTGCAAATCTTTGTCCATAGGAGACAACCTGATTTTGGAAAAAAAAAAAAGTAATAATGTTTTGAATCAGACAAAGTCTGGACCATTAAATGACTATTTTGGATCAAAGTGAAGTGTGGCAAAGTGTTGGGAATCATTTTCATGTGCCATGCCCACTCTCTGAGGGAAATTCCAGAGGCAATAGTCCTAAAATGTTTTTGGTGGCAGGAACAGCATTGAAATAATTCCACTCCTTGAATTTTTAAAAGATAAAATTATTTTTCTCATAAAATTTATATATAGGTATACATATGTATGGGCTTCCCAGGTGGCTCAGATGGTAAAGAATCTGACTGCAATGCAGGAGACCCCAGTTTAAATCCTGAGTCAGGAAGATCCTCTGGAGAAGGTAATGGCAATCCACTCCAGTATTTTTCCTAGAGAATTCCATGGACAGAGGCGCCTGGAGGGCTACAGTCCATGAGGTCACAGAGAGCTGGCCACAACTAAGCAACTTTCACACACATATTTGTATGTAAATGAATATATTATATATATATATATATATACACACACACACACATACACATACACATATGTAAAATATTTATATGTAGAGGTGTTTTTTGGTAGAAAATTTATAAAATGTAGGTATATAGAAAGAGAATCACTGAGATTACTGAGTAGACATTACCCACCTATGGGTGCTTACTCACTTTTCTGAGTCTCGTCACAGACACACATGTGTACATTAGAGAGGATATAGAATATAGTGGTTACAGGTTTAGGTGGGAAAACTAGGAGGCTTAAGTTTAAATCCCAACTCTGCAGTTTCCTAGCTCTGTCATTTTTGGCCATTATCCAAAAATCTCCCATCCTTCTTTTTCTCACCTAATAAATGCACTTGAGTTGTGCTAAATTTACTGGGTTATTATTACCCATTTACTTTTTATGAATTTATTCATTCATTTAAAAAAGTATTTATTGAGCACCTATTATGTAACCTGACTGTTTTAAGTACTGGGAACAATAGTGAAGTGAATACAATAGGTGTCCTGGGCCTCAAGGAATGTACTAGAAAGGAGATATAGAAAAAAATCTTATAGATAAATTAAATATGTAATATGGAATATCCATCTCTGAGCTTTAATTCTCACAGGCTAATGACAAAAGGAGCATATAATGCCTGCACACATAGTCGCTTACATTACAGGAGAATGGTGAGTTTAGGGAATCCTCATCTTTTATAATGGACAAGAGGTCTGCCTGAACTTTGCCCTGAGGAGAGAGACATTATTATCTTTATTATACAGGACAGTTAATAAACCTGCCTTTTACTATCTCCATCTTCTAAGGCTGTTCACTCTATAGATGTTCTTGAAAAGCAATCTAGAATAAAGGAAGTCATTGCCTTTGCAACTGACAAGATGTGAAGAGTTCCAAGAGACTAGTGGTGAATAATCTCACAACACTTGTCAGAAATGCAGATTCTTAGACCTCATTTATACAGGCTGAATCTGAGACTCTGGGAGTGGAACTGAGCAATTTTTGTTTTAGCAGGTGGTCTTGATGCAGCTAAAGTTGGAGATCCACCCTATAGGGAAAGAACTTAAGATTGACTGGGAAATTTGGGTAGAAGTGGATGTGGATCAGTAGGGCTGTATCCTAGGGCAGTGTGTATAGTAGACAGACAGGATGTGCCCGGGGCTGGTTGTCAGGGTAATACTTCCAAGTGGAGGATAGAGGGGAAGACCTGGAGAGACAGTATCAATATGCATGAACTGATCTGGAAATCAGGTTCTGCCATTACTTCTTCCATGTAAAGTTGAGCAAATAATTCAGTTTTAAAGACTTTTTTAAACCTGAAAAAGAATATGAAGAGCCCATAGTCTAGGATTTCACATAGGGATTTTTCTCTTGTGACAACTCTGATCTCCTGAAACACAGGCTTTGGAGAGATTTGCAGGTATCTTCCAAGGGTGAGGAATGAGACTTGGGGATACTTTTACAGCTGATGTCATTAATCTGTCCAAAGACTGTATTTTCTTTAGGATGAAAGAAGACAAGTTATCCATCTTTTGATATTTGCTAGTCTTATGTTCTCCATGTTGTTATCAGGGACCACCCCAGTGCTAACTTTCTTTCACAAGTTTAATTTATGTTACAATTTTGCATTGTTTGGTTGAATCATCATTGAGGTGACTGAAAAAGTGTAGGGCATCTGGATCCTCAGGCTGTGACTTTGTACTAAAATCCAGTCCACATTAATGACTTCTGAGGCAAAAGTCTTTGTCTTTGAAGTGTTACTTGTTCCAAAACCAAATGATTTTTTTTTTTTTCAGTGTACCTGCAAACAGCAACAACTAGAGGCGGGGGTTGGGTGGGGGGAGAGAAATTACATTTTGAAGTAGTTTCTTGGAAATCCGTTCAAAGGTTTTAGCAGTATATTTGGATATAGTGTTAACCACCATGTGAGTTCTCAAAAACAGCTTTGGAACTCTTAGAATCTTGTCTATTTTTACATTTTTAAATTAAACATTTTTAGTCAGCCAAGCACATTGAAAAAAAAATTGATTTGAATTGAAGCAATTTCTTTAAGGTGAATCTTTAATTTTAAATTTGACTAATTCTTCAAAATGGAATTAAACATCATTAGTGGGTAATGGTTTTGATTTGTTTCCAAGAAAAAATAATTCATAGCTGCAGATTTGTTACAGCGCTAATTAGTTATTGCACCAGCAAGCACAATATTCAAAAAGGTGAGAAAATACAAAATATTGTTAGCAGTAGTAGTAGTAGTAATTGTTCGGTTACTAAGTTGTGTCCGACTCTGTGCAACTCCATGGACTGCGACACCAGGCTCCTGTGTCCTCCAGGAGACAGTCTGGAGTTTGCTCAAATTCACGTGAATCATTGAGTTGGTGATGCTATCCAACTGTCTCCTCCTCTCCTCTCCCCTTCTCAGTTTGCCTTCCATCTTTCCCAGAATCAGGGTGCTTTTCAATGAGTCAGCTCTTCACATCAGGGTCAAGAAAGAGGCAAGACTAAATAGGAGAGAGAAAAGACGAAGGAAAGGGCATAAATAAGGAGAGAAAAGGGAGAGTGAAAGTAAGAGAGAGAGACAGACACACAGACATACAAAGATAGAAGGAGTAAGAATATGTGAAGGGTGGTTGTCAGCCTTTGCCCCCTCTACCCCACCCTTACTAAAATTGTGTCATTTCCAAGGGATGAAGCAGCTACTTTTCAGTTTTAAGCTAATGCTTTCCCAGAAAATGTTTTCTTTGCTCCCTAAATTATTGATTGGGCTATTAAGGGTCTAAAATGAAAATTTAATTTATTGTTAGCCTTCCCAAAGTGTGACCTCCTGGAAAACACTGATTGAGTTGCTACTCTGCTGTCTGACTAATTGAAGAGAGAGGATGGAAGTGCAGGAGAGCAGAAAGCAAATTCCTATGGGCAATTGCGGTGGACCCTCCTCAGGGGCCATCCTGCAGGCTGGGCTTTGTGGGGCTGTAAGACCAATAAGATGCTGGAAATTGTTCAATACTGTCCTTACTGAGGAGTATAGGATCTTCCTGCCAGTCTCCAGTTAGCAGAGTTGAAACTGTCACTGGACTCTGTTTAGAGGTCAAGAGCACCTACCCCCACCCATCTGTCACACCTGACAGCTGAGATTGGTGACCCAGAAGCTGAGGGTATTGAGTCATCAGCTCCTGTTAGGGCCTGGGAAAGTTCTGAGAGTCTTTCAGAACTTTCTGAAGGTGCAGTGGAATAGCTGTGGAAAGGGCAGTATTTGGCATCATCAGACCCTGGATTTCAATGTTTTAGAGAAAAGATTAGTGACACAATCTTGGAAAAGGCTGTATCTCTGTTACTCTGTGCTCTCATCTGTAAAATGGAGATGATGATAAGACAGGAAGGCCAATATGTGGAGGAAAAGATGTAATGTAAATAAAATTTAACACCATGCATGGGAAGCATCGTCAGTTTTTGCTGTCATTGTATTTGCGATTGCATTTATGTTGTCCATTGTCAGAATCAGGAAGATAAGGGCCAGATTGGGGTTTTAGTTCATTAGATCAGGAGCAAGTCAAAAGATCTGTGAGCAGGGAAGTGTTCAAGAAATCAGCCAGGTCTTGGGAGAAAGATGGGCAAAGTATGGAGATCAAAAGTTAAGTGATCACTTAACTCGTGTATTACCAATACTAGTACCTATTATTTGCTGCTTATTTGCCAAGTACTCTCTTTCTCTTGTATTATGCTATTGTTTCTAATCCTCATATCTGTTCTATGGAAGAAGAGAGTATTATTTTCCTGTTTTAACTGGTGAGGAACAAAAAGCTCAGAACACTTTTATAGCAACTAAGAACCCGAGTTCCTATCCCAAGGTCTGTAATCTTGCCATTGCACCCACACTTCAGATTACTGCTCTCTGGGCCACTGGAAATATCTGTGGGTTCTGGTTTTTCTTTTCTGCTTTTTTCCTTTGATATGGTAATGGCTAGGATTTTGGGCCCCAGAGAAAAATTCAGAGCTCTGCTCCTCACCCATATCTTTCTGTTCTCATCTCCCTTTAATTTCCTGGCTCCAGTTTTGTGTTGTATTGTTGTTAGATCTTATTGTACCTCTCTTTTTATTATGAATAAAACATCTCAGAGTAAAGAGTATATCAGTTTGATATTGCATGTAATAAATAAGTCAGCCGCCCACAACAACCACTTGTTATTTCTCACAGTCTGTGTGTTGGCTGGGGGTTGGTTGGTATAGGCTGGGTTTAGCTGCAGGTGGCTGTGCTTCAAATACCACATTCTCATTCTACTACCATCAGGCCAGCATCAGTATGATCTTGGCATGCAAATGGCAGAAGTGCAAGAGAGCATGTAGAAGCACACAAGTCTTCTTAAAATTTAAATTCAGTACCGGCACACCTCACTTCTACCTCATTCCTTTGGTCAAAGCACATTACATGGCTGAGCCCTGAGTAAAGTAGAGAGTGCTCTCACAATGGAGGAGAATTCTGTGTATGTTTGTATATTTTCAAAATGCTGTGTGTGTGCTAAGTCGCTTCATTCCTGTCTGAAACTTTGTGACCTTATGGACTGCAGCCCACCAGGCTCCTCTGTCCATAGGATTCTCCAGGCAAGGGTACCAGAGTGGGCTGCCATGCCCTCCTCCAGGGGATCTTCCTGACCCAAGAAATGAACCCAAATCTCCTGCAACTCCTGCATTGCAGGTAGGTTCTTTACCACTCAGCCACCCAGGAAGCCCGTATTTCCAAAATATATCTTTCCTACTTATATATATCCAAAGTACAATTCATTTATTTCCAAAGGATATGGAAATAAGGATGGGGTGGGAATTGGGGCCATTTTTACAATTTATCACAGAAATCTGTCAACCAAGCCACCACTTCGCAACTTACTGTTGCCTGTTGATTTCTCATCCTTTATCTGACTCTGCCTTGAGGGTTATCTCTCTTTTAAGTCCTGATAACAACCATGGATTTCAGATGTCTTCCTTGGAGTAGTTGACACTGAGTGTTACTCTTTCTTTGCTCTCTCTCCACCCCATGAAATTGTAAACCCCAGAGCAGAAGCAAGGGCTTTATACTTTTGCCTCACCAAGCAGGACACATTTGTGAAGTAACAGAGATTTTTTTCTTTGAGTCCCCAAACATCTTTTTAAAAAGTCTTCATTTTCTTTAATACGTTTAGGGACAACCCAAGTGGATAATTCATACTGTAATCTGATATTCTTGTGTTTTAAATGGTATAATATCCCTGTATTGCTTTTCTTAGTATTACTGCATTTTCACTGAAACTGTGTAAGACACAGTATCTTTTGTTCAATAATGGTAGAATCGCAAGAAAGAAATATGCTGATTGAGTAATAGAGGGGCTCTGAAATTGAAATGACTTCCTGTACTTGGGTGTGAATCCTGATTATTGTGTAGAATGGATGCTCCAACATGACACTAGTGGACCACATGAATAAAACTCTTTTTTTGGTTCTGCAAAATTCTATCCTTCAAAGGATGGAATCTGAAACTTTTTGACCAAGTTCTTGCGAGGGGTTATGCCATTTAAATCACTGTTAGCCTCCGAGCCTCTCCTTCTTTGCATTTTGTACTCTTCTTCTTCCTTTCCAACAACATTCTTAACACCCAAACCTCTTTTCCTCTTAAATGCCAAGTTACTCCATGCTTCAGATCTTTGCACCACCTCATTCCCACTGCCTGAATGTTCTTTCTTCAGCCATCTGTCCTTCACCTGGCTAAATTCCTGCACATCATTCAAGATTCAGTTAGCTCCTAACTTATTTGAGAAGCTGACCTGACTTCAGAGTTGTGGTAATCCTATCTGTTACCTTGTCCTGACACTCTCCATCTTTCTTCCGAGAACATTTCACTTTTCTAGTAAGTGGATGAATAATTGTATAGCTTTTGTTTCATGTCTGTTTTCCTCTCTAGTCTCTCAGCTCCTTGAGGATAAGAACCATTTCTTTTTTTAAAATTAATTTATTTTTTATTGAAGGATAATTGCTTTACAGAATTTCACTGTTTTCTGTTAAAACTCAACATGAATCAGCCATAGGTACACATATATCCCCTCCCTTTTGAACCTCCCTCCCCATCCCATCCCTCTAGGTTGATTCAGATCCCTTGTTTGAGTTTCCTGAGCCATACAGCAAATTCCCATTTGCTACCAATTTTACATATGGTAATGTAAGTTTCCATGTTATTCTTTCTATACATCTCACCCTCTGCTTCCCTCTCCCCATGTCCATAAGTCTATTCTCTATGTCATATCCTTTGCAACCACAGCTGTTAACCTGTAGCCTTGTCACAGAATCAGTGTTTTGTTACTTGTTAAACGAATGAATGAACAAATGAAACTTTACGGAGACATGAATGTTCAAATCTGGAAGAGACTCTTGAAACAGCTCACATCTTATGAGTTCCACAATAGCCCTCCCTGTCCCTGATTGCCTCTGCTTAAACTTTTCTCCCAACTGGAAACTCATTCGTCTTGAGGCTAACAAATTCCATCTTTCTGACAGTTATAAAATTTCTATGCCCATTAAACTAAAGTTTGTCATTCCATAATTCATGCATTGATTTTATGTCTTGCCCTTGGAATTTTAGAAAACAACCCTAATCTATTTTATTTGGCAATATTTTGAAATTTTAACACAGTGATTGTAACTCCCAAGAAGTCTTTACTGAATACCCACTGTTTGATATTCACACTTTATTACCATTATCTCATGTAATTCTCAACACAGTCCGCATTTTACAGACAAATTTAAACAATTAGCCAACAGCTTGGAGCTTGGAAGTGGTAGCATCTAGATTTGAAACCAGGGACCATAATTTGTATAACCTAAATATTCTTTTATGTCCAGAGGACTAATATAGATAATACATTCAACAAATATGAAAGGCTCTACAAAACTTAACATACTGGGAGGTTGTTCCTTTCTTACTTTTTAACTTTTATATTCTTTTGTATAGTTTTACGAAATTCTTTTGTCTGTACTTCCTTGGTGTTGGTGATCTTTGATTCCTTTCTGCATTCACCTAATGGGCAACTATTTGTGTGTGTGTGTATATACACAAATATATATATATATATGTATATGTATATGATGTTTCTTACCAACAGTGGAATGTTTGGCCTGAAGATGATACTAGTCATGTGGCTCCACCCAGTCATAATCCTGGATGGAGGTTATGAACCTGGTCAGAGTGTACAGTCCTTTCATGTGTGCTGACACTGGGGGATTAAGAAATATTTGGTTTATATTCAATAGCTTCCGTAAGACTAAAATATATCTTAGGGAAAATTTGATTGTATTAAATAGAAACCTACTCAATATAGCTCAAGTAAAATGAAAATTTATTACAATGAATCAAGGAATTTAGTGGAATCCAGGGATTAAAGTACAGTAACTATGTACTTCATAAACAATGAAGTATATAAACTATAGATATCCATAATTATCAGAAATTATGAATATTGAAAACTGGAAGTCTTCCAAGGACGAGCCAGGAATTCTGTTACTTTCTGTGTCTTTAGGAACAAACAGTCTCCTATCTCTGTTTACTTACACATTTGAATCATTCTTTTTTTTTTTTCCTGTGCAAACTTTCTCTCTCTGTTTATTTCTCAGCACATGTGTCCTTAAAGTTGATCATCCCAGAATGGGAGATGGAACTCTTGAGTGTTCGTCTTTATAGTTTCAGGGTCTGCATCTGGCTAACTCAGACTTTCTTGGATCCTTGTGTCAATATCTTTCCATAGCCCAGTTAGTAATAACTATCTTCAAGAGCAAACATAATGTCAGATGGTAGTTAGGAGTCCTGTCTCTAGAGAGCATAGAGGAGGATTTGATAGGCATCTTTATCACATTGCCTTTTCTAGCATCAGCTTAAATGACCAATAATTTATAGTTCCTGAAAAAAGAAATTAGTCATCATCTTCTCAAATAGTGTAGAACATTAGGCAGCCTTAGTGTTCTTGAGGTTTTGCCTTTTCCAGTTGATTTCTGCAATTCTCCCTTATCATTGTATCTCTTAACTATTAAGATTTAAATCTCACCTAAATTTAACATCCTCTCCCCCAACCACTCCATATAGTCTCATCTACTAATTAACTGATAATTAAACAAATGAATATTGAGTGGATGGTATATAGAGAGTATACTTCGTGTTGGATATGACCACAAAGGACTGCCCTCAAATTGCTTACATTCAAGTATTGACAGGTTTGTGTAAATTGAGATCCTAAAATCATGTTTCTGTGGGCAACAGATGACAGGCATCTGAGTATGGACAGACAAGAACTGACTTTTACAGAATATTCACTGTGTATCATCCACCATTTGCTGGGCCCTCTATAAATAATTTCTCATAAATCCTTGCAGTACAGCAACACAGATCAACATCATCATTATAATTTAAAGAAAATCAAGATTTTACATTCCAGAGTCTTTTTTTATTCTTAGGTCAAGCTCCCTCTAAGAATGAGGTGGTGATATTGGCCAGAGTTGATTAAATTGGATTAAGTCTTTGACTCTGTTCATTCTTCTTGGCTTGTAGCACTGGTTTTACAATCTTTCTTCTAAATCATTTTATGAGAAAATTTGCTTCTCATAGTCAATAAATAACTGAGTGGTTTTTGATTTGGGTTCTTTGTTATTATTATATTTATGTTCAAATCCAAGTAAAGCTTCATGATAGATGAAAAGGCCAAATGAGTGTGTTGATCACTGAAGCTGAAAAGGGATGATTTCTGACACTGGAGTGGTAGGAAATAAATTCTTATCAGAAACTGAGTTAACAATTGACCAGGTTGTCCCTGTATGAATGCCTCTCTTTATGAGGAAGCTGACCCTTGGGGAGGATGTAAGACCTGATTGCACTGTTTTATCTTAGAGTTGATAATTGTCTTTTCTATTTCAGAGGCTCATCCAGCAGTTTATTAAATGGTGCCCTCATGGCCTCAAAGAACTCTGTCTTCTATGAATTACCATCTCATTCTGGGTGAATTGCTTAAGTCCTGGTGGGATACTGAAAACTGTAAAACTTCTTGACTTCTCTGCTCTAAAAGGTATTCACTAACAATAAATTAAGGAGAGGTACAGTGGGGCAGTGGGAAAAATGCAGAGCAAGGCAGATCTGGGTTTTAATCCTGGCTCTTCAACTTAGTAATTATGTAGACATGGGTAAGTTATTTAACCTCATTGCTAGTCAAGTTTCAGATCTGGATTAAAGAGGATAATAGAATCTACCTCAGAGACATGTTGTAGGGCCTAAATGAGATAAAGCATGTAGAAAATATTCAATGCAATCGTGCCACTGTAATGTATTTATACAAGCCTGCCATGAATAACTGTGTAAACTGGGAACTGTATGACTCTAAGGAGTGCCATTCACATGTGGTCAGTAATGGGTCACCTTTTAGAACCATGGTCTAAAGGATGGAAGCATACTGAAGGACTGAACGTACTGTCCAGTGCAAAGGAAGTATGTTTTAAAAAGCAGCAATTCTATTTCCCCTATGGAATTTTCCTACCTTATACTCTCTCTTGACATGTTACTTTTGGATTATTTGTTCTACTGAGCAACCTGCCTAACTTCAGTTTTTTTACTCTGACTGAACATGTATTAGTTGTGTATTAGTTACTCAGTCGTGTCTGACTTTTTGCAGCCCCCTGGACTATAGCCCACCAGGCTCCTCCGTCAATGGCATTTTCCAGGCAAGAATACCAGAGTGGGTTGCTATTTCCTTCTCCACTGGCTAGACATAGCTTCTTCAATAACCCACTTCAATTTTGGACACAGAAGACTGTGACCTTGAATCTTGGAGTACTTTTCCCCATCCTGGAGGTAGAGATTAGCTTTTCTGGTTGACTAGAAGGTGGAATCAGAGACCATGAGTAACATGAGCTGGATTTAGACAAGACAGAGGGCCTGCTTTTGTGAGCGACGGTGGTAGCTTCCTACTCTTGGCTCTTGAACTTAAAAATTGTGGTTGTTTTCTTGAACTTACATTTCATTATCACAGGAGCACAAAAAGGCCTTTGAAAATGGTGACAAAAAGGGTTAAAGGATCAATAGAACTCTGTGAGTAGAAATTTGGCACTTTTTTAGAGAGTATCTGTGGGAGGCAAAATTTGTAATTGGGTCATCAGGCATTAATACAAATTTATGAATGCTGAACCTTAGGTGCAACCAAATTCCATTGTTAACTGGAGGAAAAGCAGGTTATGAATCTTAAAATGCATTGATTTTGCATAACTTGGAATCATATTCCTATTTTTAACATGCTGACTACAAAGTAATGTCTTAATCAAATTGGTGCTATTTGTTGCATTCCTTTGGAAGTGCATCAGAAAAGAAAAGAGAAGAGAAAAATGAGAAATTAACACTCCCTTGGGAATCATAAGAAGGCTTGTTTTTTATTCTTCCTATATAAGTGAATGTATTTGAAACAAATATTTTGTAGGTTGAAATTTGCATTGCTTAAGAGAAGGAAAGTGGGTATGTGATGGGTGGGATAAAGGATGGGATAAAGGAGGGAGCAATTAATATTTGTGAGGTCTACTCTGATCCAAATTCTTTCCATATTTGTTTATCCTCATGATATCTCCATGAAGCTGGGGTTATTGTTTTCATTTAACAATGAGTAAAATCAGGTTCAGAGAAGATAATTTGCTCAATAGCAAATCTTTATCCCACCTTTCATGTTGGCAGAGTTTGGGTTCTAACCCATATCTGTTGACTCCAAATCAGTTCTCTTTTCTTTAGACCAGGTCAACAAACATTTTGGGGAAAGGGCTATAGTGAATAGGTTTTGTGGCCATATGGTTTCTGTTGCAACCATGCAACATGCTTATGTAGTGCAAAACCAACACTGACAATTTGTCAACATGTGAACACTGCTGTGTTCCAATAAAACTTTATTTATAAAAATAGGCATTGAGTGGGATTTAGTTTGCAAGCCTAGTTTGCCAAGCCCTGCAAGCATCAGAATAAAAATCACATCAACAACCCCCCCAAGCCAAAAGAATAGAAAAGATCTAAGTGGAGGGAGGGAGATACTTTGTAAAGGGCATCATAAAATATATATATATATAGTTTTCCACATATATTGAGAGGAAAGGCCATTGAATATACATTGTGTCAGTTGTATGTGTCAGTCTTTGGAAGGCAAGCAAACTCTTCCTCAAATATATGCATGATTAGAATTTCAAATATTGTATCTTATTTAACTACAGAAGACCAGGTCACAGTATTTCCTGACATACACAACCTGACTGACTTGTACAGTTCCTCTCCAGCTGGGTGGCTGATTCCTTCTCTTCATGTCATTGACTAAATTTTAATGCAATCCTCAAATTCTATTATATAAATAGGTCATCATGATGTTGAAAGTGAAAGTGTTATTTACTCAGTCATGTCTGAGGCTTTGCAACCCCATGGGCTATAGCCCACCAGGATCCTCTGTCCATGGAATTCTCCGGGCAAGACTACTGAAATGGGTAGCCATTCCCTTCTCTAGTGGGTCCCAGGATCCTGACCCTGGGATCAAACCCAGGTGTCCTGCATTGCAGGCAGATTCTTTACCATCTGAACCACCAGGGAAGTCCTTATATTGTTGAAACAATTCTTCTAATATCATAAAGTCAGACAAATAAAATTGACTTTTAAGGTAAAATTGTAATGTTATTTTCTCTACTGAAGATACCAGGGATAAAACACCTATAAGAAATATTTCTTTGACATTTCTTTATTAGCTTTACATGCTAAACAGATAGAGACCCAAAACAAGATGCTAACTAAAATTTGGTGAAAAGGTACTTCTTTACAAACATCAATGAAGGTATATGAGAAATATGAAAAGAACAACTTCTTAACTCTTACTAAATTCCATAGGAAATCACCAACTTAGTACCCTATAAAAATATGCAGGGCATCTGATAGAAATTACCTAGTGTGGTAACTAAATCAAATAATGTGACTGAGGAATATGAAAAACTCAAAGGGATTTTGCAGTAGGTTTCAGGTTCAGTGGCTTAATATTCTGGTTCAGAAATCCTAATGCAGTGGTTCAGGCTAGAAAAGATTAAACTTTGAGTTGAGACAGTAACTCCTACTGTGCAAGGAAAGATGAATATGAGAAGTTTTTATATTATAGAATTGACAGAATGTGGTGTATTAGTGAAAAATCAGTATAATTGATGATAATAATAGTGGCTATGATGATGTTTGGTGGCAGGTAGCAGAAACTGACTGGTGAACTTAAGCAGAAATGGTGATATATTGGAAGGATACTGGGTAGCTCACATAATTGAAGAAAAGTAGTACGCATAATTGATCAAATCCTGGAAAGGCAGAAATCAGGAAACCTCTAGGGACATTAGCATTGAACCTCCATGTATCTTCTTTCTAGGGTGTTGTCATATGGTTATTGACTTCCAATCTGTGGTTGGTTAGTTGTGTTAAAGGTCCCAATTAAAGACCTCATTGAATCCATGCCCTTTGCTCTGTAGCTCTATAGTCTCATCACATTCTGATTTTGAAATTTGTCCTGGACCAGTAGCAAACAGAATGTAAGCAGAAACTTGAATAAGCACTTTAGATTTCTGATTCCTGGCTTGTTCCTTTTCTTTGCCGTGAGAATATGTCCAGGCTAGCCTGTAGCATGATGTGGCACATGGTGAAGGACTGGGTCATCACAGCTCTCTGAACTGAGCCTCTAGCTGGGACAGAAAGCTCACTGGAGAACTGCCTATCCCACCTGCAGCAGACTGATGCACATCATTAAGCCTCATCAAACCTAGCAGTTCAGCAGAACTATCTATCTGCCCCATAGACTTATGAGAAATAATGAATTGCTGTTTTAAGTTAATTTTGCGTGTTTGTTACATGGTAACAGCTAGCTGATACACCACTTCTGTGTCTCTTGATTCAAATTTCATTTTCTTGATAAGAGCATCTGTTTGATTCAGCTTAGTTCTTGTGTTATATTCCTGAGTCATTTATCTGTGACTAAAGTGTAGGTGGTTAATAGGAGAAAAATTGTGATTTGGAGAAATACCCCGGGTGGTAATTTACACATGGGGGAGGGACCAGGATAAAGAGAGTAAAATCTCCTAAAAGATTTGTAAACATTCTCAGGGTTTTACCAAACTCTTTTAAAAAAAATTATGTAATCTATTTTTTGAAGTATAGTTGATTTGCAATGTTGTGTTACTTTCAGGTAACACAAATAGCAAAGTGATTCAATTTCATATATATGTATGTGTCTGTTTGTGTATATGAGTGAATATGTATATGGACATATATTTTTTTCAGATTCTTTTCCTTTGTTGGTTATTATGAAGTATTGAGTATAGTGTCCCGTGCTATACAGTGTACACTAGATTTAAAAATTCAAAAATATCCACCAAAAATCCCATAAAGATAGAGTTAAAAATCCAAGTAAATTAACTGCCTTGTCTTCAGGGGAACTGCAGTTTTGCTCTTGAAGAAAGCAGGGGTGATGGCTCAAGCTAAAAATCTCCTGTCCAGGGGCCTGAAGCAGTCAGATAGGAGCAGCCACCAGGCCTGGTTTACAAGCCTTAAAGATTCAGGGTTCACTGTCATTGTCCTTTGCTGCTTAAAATTACAACAGAGGACTTTGCCACAATTACGATATTAGCCATTTTTAAGGACATATCACTTTATTTATTTTTTATGTGAAAAACTCTTTAAGATTTTATTTTTTTCATGATTGCAAAGTCTTTTTTTAAAAATTGGAATATAGCTTAAAACATTTACAGTGTTGTGTTACTTTCTGCCGTACAACAGTATGTATCAGCTGTATGTATACATATATGCCCTCCCTCGAACCTCCCTCCCACTCCACCCCCATCGCACCCCTCTAGGTCATCACAGAGCACTGACCCGAGCTCCCTGTGCTATATAGCAGCTTCCCACTAGCTCTATTTCACGCATGAAAGTGTGACAATGTTAGTCACTTAGTCATGTCCAGCTCTTTGCACCCCATGGACTGGGGCTCGCTGAGCTCCTCTGTCCATGGAATTCTCCAGGCAAGAATACTAGAGTGGGCAGCCAATCCCTTCTCCAGGGAGTCTTCCCTACTGTTGGGTTGAACTCAGGTCTCCCACATGGCAGGCAGATTCTTTACCATCTGAGGCACCAGGCAAGGAGAATTTTATGCATGGTCGTGTATATATGTCAATGCTCCTTTCTTACTTTGTCTCACCCTCTCCTTCTCACTGTGTTCACAAGTCCATTGTCTATGTCTGTGTCACTATTCCTGTTCTGCAAATAGAATCATCAGTACCATTTTGCTAGGAAAAAAAATGGATCCTTAGTGCCTAGCAAAATATGGCGGTAGAAAGCAAGATTTTTTTAGACAGGGGCTGAGCATCAATAGAATTGTCCAGAATAAAATATGAACTGTTAAATAGTGAGGAGTGACTGCATTACATTGGTTTTAGATATATCAATACATGATGCCAGACAATATTAATTACAAAAAAGTAATAAATTGTGCAAGAAAAAAAAAGCATTGACAGTATCATATAATAAACAAATGCATTTTTCCAGCAACCAGCCCTTGGAACATGACTGTGCTTCTCTTCTTTGCCATAATCATGGAAATCTAGAACTGGCAGGGAACTGAAATCCTTTGGTTTAGAGAGCCTCATGTGGTGTCTGGATACCTGACTTGTCAAGTCGGTGCCTTCCCATTGCCCCACATGTTCCTCCCTTGTGGAGGTGAGTCTGGCCTGAGTCCCCTCCCACTAAGTCACCCATTCATCCTGCACTCAACCAGCACATAGTTAATTACTGAACTCCCATGTGCCTGTGCTTATGTCCCGGGAGCCAGATGCTGCTGACTACTGTTCAGTCTGTGATTAATGGGATCTGTATCACAAGGAAAGCATTCATTTCCCCCATTTTTATTTCTCATACTTTATAACCCTCTGTATCACATTTGGGCTAAGTCTGGCAGCTGAGCTGAGGGGATTGCATTAACAGGAGTGGCATGTCGGAGCACTTTTCCTTGTGAGTTCTAGAAGTTAGTTAGATTTTAACCATTATCCTTCCTTCCTTTATCCTTCTTTCCTTTTTGTGCCTTTCCTTTCTCTTTGAACAAAAAATGATTAAATTTTGGTTTTTAAAAAGTGGTATGCAGCACTAGAGACACCTTTGCTAACCACAAGTTGTCCATACTCTAGCATATGTTATAAAAAAAGGAAAAAGGAAAAAACAGATTTGATTCAGATCTAAGAAGAAAACTAACAGTTGTGTACAGCTCTGGTTCCTATGTCATTCCAGTTGTTGAGATAAAATATATTATTTGATCCATACAGCTACTCTATAAACTAGGTGTTCTTATCCTTATTAGTATATAAATAAGGTGAGGATCATACTATTAGGTAATTTTCTTAAAGTCACACAGCTGAGGCATAGCAGAACTTGGATTTGAATTCTAGTTCTTAAAGTAGTGACTGCGTAGCCTGGACTCTTGTCTCTGTACATTGCAATAGCTTCGTTACCCTTCAGTCAAAATTCCTCTCAGCAAATGAGACATAGTCCTTGTATTTATTTAGTTATTACCATAATATTGCTGTGTAACAAACAACACCCCCACCCCCAACCCCTCAACACACTGGCTTATAGCAATAGCATTTACTTTTCTCACTGATGAATCTGCAAGTTGGCTAGCCTTTGGCTGATCTCAGCTGAGTCTGGATGGATTCAGCTGAGTTTGGCCCCCCATGCTGACTGGATGCAGGCCTACTCCAAATGTCTTCTCAAATTCCATCTACCAGATCCTTGGACATCTTCTCATGGTGAATGGTAGGGGTACAAGAGAGCCATTCAAGCCATGAAGACGCTCTAAAGCTGCTGCTCGTGTTATGTTCGTTAACATTTCATTGACAAAAGGAAGTTACATGGTTAGGTAAACATCAAGGAGGCAGGGAATTATAGCCCACCCATAGTGGGAGGAACTATAGAGTTATATAGCAAAGTGTTCAGATGCATTAATTCTAGGCTGTTGTTCAATGCTGCTGAAAAATTGGGAACAATAATTCAGTGTACTGCAGTTCCAAACCAGCAAAATGACCGAGCAAGTATGTGTTAGTGACCTATCTTTTAGTGATAGAATTTGAAATTCTGGCTTTGTCACTTTCTAACCATGAAGCATCTGGCCTATCACTCAACCTTTCTGAGCCCTTGCCTGTGCTGGGATGGTCATCATAATCCCTGTTCCACATTCCTCATGGACTTATTATTTATATCCAAGAGAGCAAACTGATGCTGAAGCTGAAGCTCCAATACTTTGGCCACCTGGTATGAAAAACTGACTCATTGGAAAAGACCCTGATGCTGGGAAAGATTGAGGGCAGAAGCAGAAGGGAACAACAGAGGATGAGACGGTTGATGGTATCACTGACTCGATGGATATGAGTTTGAGCAAGCTCCAGGAGTTGGTGATGGACAGGGAAGCCTGGTGTGCTGCAATCCATGGGGTCGCAAAGAGTCAGACATGACTGAGTGACTAAACTGACAGCAAATGTGAACTTCTTTATAAACTTCACTACGTACAGTATGCAAAGTTAATTGTTAGTATTGCTGTTTATTGTTTTTATCAATATCATTACCACCTAAATTAGAGTATTCTTGAAGTCTCTTTGGAGACTACCTACCAATCCACAGTTGGAGAACCAGGTGGTCTGTGGGCTGTGGCATCAGTGCTTGTTTATTTTATTATTATATCTATGGCTTGGTTACTGGTATTATTAAGTCATTTGTTTATAATATTTAATAAACGCAGGCATTGTCTGGTCTGCAGCCCATCAGAGGCTGTACCAGCCTTTCATTTCCTGGGGTGTGGTTTTCATCTGGGGAAGCCCCAAGTGGGAGTGAGGATGGTTGGTGGTTCGTAGGCATCCTCCATTTCACCAAAGTGGTCTGCAGTTTGCAGGAGGCTGAGAGCCCTGCTTCCCATAAGTGCACTGACTCTTGAGCTGAAAGCATTCACACAATTTCTGTTGCTTCATAATAGGCTGAATTCTCTCTTCATCAGACAAACACAAATAGTGCTTGAGGTGAGTGAGAAAGAGCAGGTGGCAGCATCTGCCAGAACTAACTAGCTGTAAGTATAGATGCAAAATAATAAGCATTAGTAGTGAGGGGAGGAGGGAGAGGCAGAAGTTGCTATTATAAGCCAAATAGAACATTCCTGAGATAAACCTATACATATTTTTACAAGGCTTGTATGTTTGTTCAGTTCAGCTTAAATCTATGAGCCAGTAGGGGAAGCCTCTATGAAATTCAGTTCTCTACAATTCAATTCAATCAATATTTCTAGAGACTATAGGATCAACAATTCAGGGACAGGTTCTAACTAAGAGATGAATAAAATATAAATGATGCACTAAAAACACTCCAGCTAGTCGTGAACACATATACCCATATAAGAAAAGTTAGGGGATATGAGCTAGAGTTTTGGAGTCAGGCAGGGCTGAGTTAGAATCCTGAAGCAAGGTCTTGACCTTGCCAAAGTCTCAGTTTCCTCATCTGTAAAACGTGGACATGCTTCCCCGGTGCATGCAAGAGAGTAGATGCAGGTTTGATCCCTGGGTTGAGAATATCCCCTGGAGAAGGAAATGGCAACCCACTCCAGTATTCTTGCCTGGAAAACCCCATAGACAGGGGAGGCTGGTGGGCTACAGCCTATGGGGGCCACAAAAGTTGGAAACGACTTAGTTTTTAAACCACCAGCACCAAAAAGAGGGCAATAATGAATATTTCATAGATTTCATTACTATTCATTCATTTATTTAAAAATATTAAGCCTCTGTTTTGAGTCAGGAGATATGCCAACTTCTAAGGGGTCAACAGGCTTACATGGGAGGCAGATAATTAATAATAATTTTGAGAAGTCCTGACAAAATCAAATTTAAGATATGTAGGATCTGGGGTAATGAAAGAGTAGGGTACAGGGTGTGGGATATTTAGGGGACTTAGACTAGGCAATCACAGACTGCTTTCCTTTTAAACAGAAAGGGAAATTATGCGTGTGATTTAGCATTCATGCACACACATCTCATATATTGGGGTTGAGGGAGCAGAATGTTTCAGGGAGAAAGACTAACATATGGAAAGACTTTTTGGTGACATGGAGAATAGCACCCTAAGCATTAAAAGTAGTGGATGTGGAGCTTGAAGGGTTGAAGGGACAGACCAAGGCTATGTGTGCGGAAATCATATTAAGGTTTGGACTTTGTTCTAAGAGCAATACAAAGCTATTATAGGGATTTAAATGGTAGTGAAGGCTAGGATAGGATTAGCTGTGTTTCAGTGTGAGTTATGGTTGGAAAGAAGGCAAAGGTAGATGTGGGGTGGCCAGTTGTTAGTCTACTGCCATCTTTAGGAAGTGATATTATCCTTCTTGGTGGGAGTAGAGATGAAGAAAAAGACAGTCTAGAAACAATCTTAGGAGGTCCTTGGTGTCAGGATCATGGTTGATCTCCATGTTACCAAATTCAATAGTCAATTCTCTGTCCTAATCTTGGCATGTATTTGACACTAATTGATCATGCCCTTATTGATCATGCCCTTCTTCTTCCCTTTGTTCTGGGCTGCCATCCTCCCTTCAATCTCCCCTGATGCCACTGATCACTTATTATTCTGCTTTGCTGTATTGCTGTCATCTTTGAGGCTTATAAATTATTTTCCTTCTGCAATTGACTGAATGTTTTTTCCTCCCAGCCCCCAAATTCATACATTGAAATCCTAACCCCCAGTGTGATGGTATTAGGATATGGGGCCTTTTGGAGATGATTAGATCATGAGGGTGGTGCCTCCGTTCATGACTGGGATTCATGACCTTATTATAATGGGGACCCCAGAGAGCTTTCTAGCTCTCTTTCTTCTTTTTGAGAATATGACGAGAGTTCTGTGAACCAGAGACAGGGCTCTCAATAGAATCCAACCAAGCTGGCACCTTGATCTCAGACTTCCAGTCTCCCGGACTGTGAAAAATAAATTTCAGTTTTTTATAAGCCACCCTGTCCTATGGTACTTTGGTATAGCAGCCTGAACTAAGATTTCTCCTTTTAGTCAATCCCTTACAAATTATTATTTCCAGCTGAACTCCTCCAGGACTTCTGTATCCAGTTGATATCTCCATTTAGCTATCTAACAGTTTTGAAAAGTATCAAATCCAAAGTGAAACTGTTAATTTTACCCCTTGTCTTCCATGTTTTGTGACTCTATTTTTCTAGTTACTCAAAGCAACTAGAGTTATCAGTGCTTTTCTCATAATTCATATCCAGTTCCTTAGCACATCCTGGATATTTGCTGTAGGTTAACTGCCTTAATGAGCTCAGTTTAATGACATCCTTGTATCCATATCTGTTGCAATGCAGCTTTGCAACTTTTTCCATGAAAATATAGAGTCTGTTTTCCAACCTTTGAGTATAAGCTAGTTTTGTCAATAGGATGAGCAACTGTACAACAGAGGTGGACAGCAGCCAGACTATGTTTAAAAGCAGAACTCTGACCCATAGCCTGCAGCAACCAGTCCAGGGAGCCAACATCCTACTTATAGTAAGCAAGAAGTCAAGCAATTATCTGGAGCAACCATACTAGGAAGTCAAATAGTCTCTGTAATGGTCGGCCCCAATGGCCAGGACATGAGTAATAACTAACAGCTTTTCTAATTTTTGACCTCACTTCTACATGGGAAGCAACCAAAGAAAGCTACATAGGCCTCCTAACCAATCACATGGGATGGATGCACCCTTCTGGTTAGCCCAGTGACCGCATCCTCAAGCCAACAGCCTCCAATCAGGATATACCTGAAATCTCCCCCACTTTTCCTCCATAATGTTTTCTTATTCCTCCGCCTGCCTTTGAGTCTCTGCCAAATGCAAATGATGGTGGCTGACTCCATTACTGTACTAATCTCTGAGTAAATAGCCTTTGCTTGGTCTCATTTGGGTGGTCTTCATTTATTTCTGCAAGAATATGGTAAAGGTAACAATGTGGCCATTCTACGTCTGTGTCTCAAGAGGTCTTTCTCTTGGTTTTCTGCTGTCACCATGAGAACAAGCCTGGGCTGGCCTCCTTGGAGTTCAAGGGCTTCTTACAGCTCAGGTGTTGTTTTGAAATGAGTATGCTTGGCAGTGGGGCTGCCTGAAAGTAAGAAGCCAAAATAAGGAAGCAGAGAAACTTAGTTATTTGGGGTTATTTGGACAACATGAGGGGAGTTGAAGGATTTAACTTTTCAGTCAAGTAATGCACAAGCTGGCTGGGAATAGTGCTCTTTTGGATTATTCTTTGATGTGTACAGGATGTTAAAGAGGAGGCAGGCTCATTTGGAGGCAGAACAACAATGCTGCTCCCAGAAACGACTGAGCCAATCAGCTTTTGCTTCATTCTGACCTCTTGAGGGTGGAAACTTCTCAGAAAGTAGCATAGACAAAGCAATAATATTTCCTGAAGCATTTTAAAACATAGCTTATGTAGGAAATATTTTCTTTTACAGAGTTGTGAGTGAAGACTTTGTGTTTATTAATCCTAAACAAGTATTATGAAAAAGAAGAACAGGGACACATTTATCTAGGGAAATCTGCTACATGTGATGAGCTTAACAACCCCCCTAGGTTGGGGTTTCTGCTGTGGGGAAGTAATGCAAATCAGCCTTCTGAGCACTCTCGAAAGGTCTGCAACCAAGGCCACAGTTTGCATTAACTAGACCACAGCTTACACCTTAACAAGAATATACCAACCAAAGAAATATTAATGAAATGAAATTTGAACCACATAAGCTAGGTTTTCAGCTTCCCAGGGTTTTCTTTTTCCCTTTGTACAAAGGATACTTTAATTTCTTTCATGACATTTCTTTTTCTTTGTGATTCACATCCAACACAGATCCCTTATACATGTGTTGTGTTTGGGGCCCAAGAATTTATAATCTCTTTACAAATCAGACGCTGAGAACCATACAAGTGAGCCCCTCATGAGAACAGGAACTATTTTTAAGAAGTTCACTAAGAAATATCCCAAGGGCTGTCTACTGTTCATTGTTACTCAGTAGGGTTTGAATGGAACTCAGACAGCCCTTTGGGTATTTCAATCACTAGCTTTTATTCAGCGCTATGATAGACAAGGCTTCCCAGTGGGTTGCTAGTGGTCAAGAACCTACCTTCCAATGCAGGAGATGTAAAAGATGTGGGTTCTATCCCTGAATCTGGAAGACCTCCTGGAGGAGGGTATGGCAACACACTCCAGTAATCTTGCCTGGAGAATCCCACAGACAGAGGAGCCTGGTGGGCTACAGTCCACATGGTCACAAAGAATTGGACACAACTGAAGCGATTTAACACACATGCACACAAGCTAGACACTAGTGGGATCTCTAGATGAAATAGACATGCCTCTTTGTCATGGAGCTGAGAGGCAAGCAGAGAAGTGTAGCCATTTGCTTACATTGCTCTTAGATACTGTATGATGTGACAAGTGGAAAAGCATAAACATACTTTCCTAGCCTTGCCAAGGAGAGAGAGTCATCAAGATCTGTGAGAATTGTGGACTAAAAGACTGAGGCAGGCTTGAGAAATGTCAAACTTCTCAACTTGGCTGGGATTTAAGGTGCTTTAATGATATTACTATCAATTATTGGACATTTAATATGTCTCAGACAACAGGCTATACTTTATATACTCTGTTCTGTTCAATAAGAACAACTGTGTAGTAGTTAACAAACTTGTTTGCAAATGAGCAAATTCTAATGATGAAAGTGAAAGTCTAAGTCCCTTCAGTTATGTTCAACTCTTTGTGATCTCATGAACTGTAGCCTGCCAGGTTCCTCTGTCCATGGAATTCTCCAGACAAGAATACTAGAGTGGGTAGCCATTCCCTTTTCCAGGGGATCTTCCTGACCAAAGGATTGAACCTGGGTCTCCTGTATCACAGGCAGATTATTTACTGTTTGAGCTGCCAGGGAAGCCCTCTAATGAAGAGAGGCCAATTAATATTCAGGGTCAATCAGGAGTGAGTGGTAGAATAAGGGTTCTTTAATTCATTAATTCAGTGAATAGTTTTGATGGCCACCTGGCTGGGTACTAGGCTTTCTGCTAGGGTCTGAGAAGACATGGCTTCTGGTCTGGGAGCCGGTATTGTCCACTGCTCCTTCATGTTGATTCTCCCTTGGTTGGGCTAGGTAAAAGATCTAAGTTATGAATGATCTCTTAGTTCCATCCAGTAGTCAATAGGAAGCCACTAAAGATGGAGAGGGAGTTTAGCCCTTTTGGTCAACATTAAGCTTTGGGAAAGGATGAATTTATGAGGCATTTTAAGAGGACAAAATGATAAGAAGGAGGCTTGTATCTTATCAAATTCAAAGTGAGTAAAGAGAAGGTTAGATACTTAAAGAGATCAGTTGAGATTCATGTTGATGTTTGGCAGAAACCAACAAAATTCTATAAAGCAATTATCCTTCAATTAAAAAATAAATTAATTAAAAAAAGATTAGTTGAAACTCCTTATAAACCAAGGATTGCTATAGCTGATGGGCTATGGTTGAGAAGGAATGTCTGCTCTGGCCACAGTGGCTTTCTTTCTGCTCAGACTGCTAAGCAAAGTAACATTGACTAGGTGGCTTAAATAACATGCTATTTCTCACAGTTCTGGAGACAGGGAGTTCCAGGGTTAAGGGCTGGTGATTTGGTTCTTGGTGCTGGTCCTCTCCCTAGATTGCAGATAGCCACCTTCTCTCTGTCCTCACATGGAAGGGACTGGAAACTCTGGTCTCTTCTGTTGCTTTTTTTGGGGGGACTGATCCCATCATGATGACCTAGCCTTATGACTTTAGCTAACCTTAAATACCTCCCAATGTCCTCACCTCTGAATACTATTACCATAGGGATTAGGGCTTTAACATAGGAATTTGGGGGAGGCATAAACATTCAGTCCGTAATGGTGACTTATTCAGTATTCTAGATTTCTTAGAACACCAGGCAGGTGTGTCCAGCTTTCACTTTGTCATTACTTAAATTTGTTGTTGATTTGGATTGAAGAGCATCAGAAAGGTTGTTAGGTTGTGATGACTGATTTGGATTGCAATTCAGCCTAGGTAATAAGTGCTTCATATTTATTTAATTCTTTATGCCTAGTAAAGCACATTTATGTGTGATATTTAAAAACTGTTTTACAGAAGAGGAAGATGAGGCTCTGAGAGGTTATATAAATTTCCAAAGTTTGCATATTTGCTAAGAAGCTGGAAGGAACACAGAATTCAGGACTTACGACTGAGTCCTGCATTCTTTCCAGGCTACCAAAGACTACTTTACTGACCTCAGACCATAAGGGGCTTCAACCAGTATCTCTAAAGCATAAAATAATTTGAGCTACCAGGGAATGTAGAGACCACCTAGTCCCAACTCTTTGTTTTGAGGTCCACAGAAATTACATGATTTGATAGATCCCAAATTTAGGATATAATAAGAGTTGAGATGAGAACTTTTGTCTTTCAATTGCTGATACAAGATCTTCTTGACCCTAAAACATGTTTACCAATTTTCAATCTACCTAGCACCTTCCCTTAGGAAGCCATGGTGGCTCAGCAGGTAAAGACACCACCTGAAATGCAGGAGACATGAGTTCGATCCCTGGGTCAGGAAGATCCCCTGGAGAAGGAAATGGCTATCCACTCCAGAAATCTTGCTTGGGAAATCCCATGGACAGAGGAGCCTGGCGGGCTATATAGTCCATGAGGTTGCAAGAGTTGGATACATCTTAGCAAATATACAACACCACCACCTAAGCACCCTCCCCCCCTTAAATTATTGCCTCCACTTATAAGAGCAGTCTTATAAAATAAAGCAGATGTCAGCCCATTTTATTGATGAGAAAGCAGAGGTTCTGAAAGATTAGGAAACATGACTCCTATTGTGTATGTGGTAAGAGGTGAGCTAAGTATTATGAACCTCTTTTGAGAATGGATTTACTAATTTCTGATAAGTTAAGCCATGTGTCTATGAACTCAGGCATGAAGCCAGACCTTATGATTGCACATTAAGTACAATTATGCCTCTTTTACTGTGTGCCCTTCTTTTTCCCTAAGGCAGACAGAGGGTGTCCCTTCTAGTTTTTGCCTTTCAGTGTCTGAGTATGATTGCTTCCTGGACATTCCATGGCATCTATGGCTGCAAGTCTACTGTCCTCACCCTCAGATACATACCTGTTAACACTCTGACTTTCCCTGCAGATTTGCTCCGTGGATTACCTTCTGTCTAGACAGTTTGTTTATGGAAGGAAGACATCTTCTTATTGTCTGTGTCATAAACTGCTGGTTATGTCCCATCCTTCCTCCCTCCTCATCTGTCATGTGGACTCCTGTCAGAAGCAGGGTCAATTAACTTCCTACAGAGATGTTAACTTGGCAGACACAACTTGATTGATTTGTTTTAATCTGACTCATTGTTGCAATGAGAATCCCAGGTAGGAGGGATAGTCAAGCCTGAGAACCAGGGTGAATATCAAGATTGATTGCTCTTTTATTTTAGAAGAAATACAAAGTAAATAGTAGATGGAGGCTGATGGCAGATTTGTCTGATAGATTTGTGTCATCAAAAGCTTGAATGAATTGCTTCCTTTTTATAGTATTCCTGCTTTACAGCATCAGACTCCACTTCTCCATGTCATCATCTTTCTCTTTAAGAGCACCTGCTCTATCTTGGGTGCTGTCTTCACTGTTCAGTTAATGGCTCAGTCCAGAAACCAGAAATCATCCTTATCAAGCTTCTTCAGTTCAGTTCAGTCACTCAGTCATGTCCAATTCTTTGTGACTCCATGGACTGCAGCACGCCAGGCCTCCCTGTCCATCACCAACACCTTGAGCTTACTCAAACTCATGCCCACTGAGTCAGTGATGCCATCCAACTATCTCATTCTCTGTTGTCCCCTTCTCCTCCCGCCTTCAATCTTTCCCAGCATCAGGGTCTTTTCCGTTGAGTCATAAGTCCTTCCAATGAATATTCAGGACTGATTTCCTTTAGGATGAACTGGTTGGATCACCTTGCTGTCCAAAGGACTCTCAAGAGTCTTCTCCAGCACCACAGTTCAAGAGCATCAGTTCTTTGATATTCAGTTTTCTTTATAGTCCAACTCTCACATCCATACATGACTACTGAGAAAAACCATAGCTTTGACTAGATGGACGTTTGCTGGTAAAGTAATGTCTCTGCTTTTTAATATGCTGTCTAGGTTGGTCATAGCTTTTCTTCCAAGGAGCAAATTATTTATTCTCAGTTCCCTTATCTGCATAATCATAATCCTTACATTTATCTCATTTATCTATGTGATATTTGCATAGCTTGTAGTATGTGTTTAATAAATAAGTGTTAATGTCATTTAATTTTATGGTCAGAGTTCTATGATACTATGGTAGAAAATGAAGTGCCTTTTGTGCCTAATGGTGATAAAGTGTGGGAGGTAAGGTTTGTAAACAACTCATTTGACTAGAGTCTCTGAGATCACTAAGAGTATGCCAAGTGGAAGAGAGCTGGCAAGAATCAGTGATAATAATAACTAATACGTACTGCTCACTGTGTACTGGGCAGTGTTCTAAGCATGCACCTGGGATAGCTGATTAAGAAATGCTATGCGTAGGCACTTTAATTATATTCCCATTTTACAGATGCTGAGAATAGGCACAAAGAAGTAACTTCTCCAAGGTCACACTCCTAAGTGGAAACGCAGGTAAGAATGGACCCAGGTCCTTAGGCTCCAGGGTCCATGCTTCTAAACGTTCTGCTCTACTGCCCGAAGAACAACTGTCAAGAGCAGGGCCAGGGGAGAACCTAGTGGACCTTCCACCATGGCTAGAGTGAAACATGTGGGAGGGTGGGGACTGGAAGTATGAGGGTTGCAATTGCCTAGTGGTGAGACTGAAGAGGTTGGTGAGGGTTTACTAGTGAAGTACTTTGATTGTCTTGCTAAAGAATCTAGATTTTATTCTATGAACAGTGAGAAGCCATGGAAGATTTCTAAGTTGGAAGTAATATGACCAGGGTTTTATTTCAGAAAGTGAATTCTAGTAGCTTGGTAGAGAGTGCACAGGAGCAGATAGAGGTCAGAAGCAAGCAGACTAGTTATGAGGGTACAAACGGACTGCACCCCTCCAAGCAAGGGATGTTGATGGCGTGAGCAGCAGGGAGGTAGCAGCAGGGATACACCCAAGAGGCAGAGTTCCTGGACTTGGTGGTAGGAATCACATGGTGTAGCTCATTATGTCATTTTGTTATTCTCTTTCTCCACAATTGTCCCTGCTTATTTTTACCTGACATATGCTTCTGAGTTGGTCTAGATTTCTCTGTTATTTTTTTTCTCTCTCAAATGGCCTTTACACTGTTATTGTGGAGATTATGACACATGATAATTACAATGCTTCAGGTTATAGCTCTGTGTAAATACAGTGTGATTATTGTTCCTCTGAATTTTTTTTTTCTTAATGCTTAATGGTATACTGGGCACCAATAATCATCTAATTGCTATGTAGTTATTGAAATTAGATATGATGCTATATTAAAGGTAATGCTGATTATGAGGCAAATTTATAAGATAGATTCTTTCATTGTCTAGTTTTAGGCCTGCAAAATTTTTAAGAAGCAAAAGGTTGAATAGGGTATTGTAATCTCAATACTCTGGCATTCAGTGCCTGTCTCATTTGGCTGTTAGGGCAACCTTTGTACACAAATGGACTGATTCTGGCCACACTCAGTACTTTGATGAGACCTGGCAACATGAGAACCTGTAATAATGCACTGATGCATTCTGGGAAAACCATTGTTCCTGAAAATGAGGACTTATAGGACACAAGACCCTTGTACTTTTATTTCTAGCTAGATTTTCAACCATTAAAATATTTTCTCCATTCATTATTTCTATGTTCTTGTACAGAACATATTTTTTTTTCAATAATTCTACTTAATTAGGTTTTCACTAATGTTTCTGAAATGATAACAGCAGTTTAACTTTCCAGTTATTAAAATTTGAATGTAACTTCAACAGTGGAAAAAGTAGGTAAAAAGGAAATGCACCCCAGTCTGAGCCAAGCAAATGCTCCAGTTCTGTTCACTCTGTGGCACAGCTCAATGCTGGATCTGGGGTGGCCTTGACAAGGGAAGAGACTTGGCCATGGGGTGCAGAGATGACCAAGTCCTGGAGCCCAGGTGGGCATGTGGCAGGCATTGCTGGCACTTAAGCAGTGCATCAGATCTCTGACAGTGGCTGTTCCACACAGTTTACACTCTGATATGTGCTGAGAATCCACACGGGCCTGTACTGCTCTGCAGTGTGACTCATAACAGGGGAGGGGGCAGAGCAGCCTTGGGGTCAGTGATAGGTGGTTTAAGGGCAAAGGGGACTTGTACCTGAGGTTATGTCTGAGCAGAGCAAGGAAAACAGTTGTGGGTTTCTGCACGGGAATTTCATCAAAGGCAGCTCAGACCTCTGTCTGTGGTTGACAGAAGCCAAGAGCCCACCTGAGCACCTCCCCCCACCCCCAATGCCCTTTCTTCAGCATTCTCCACCTCTGGGGCAAAGGTCCAGGTGCTGGGAATGTGGAAAACACATACTTAAAAGGCACAAAGCCAGCTCAGGCCTTATCTTCATGGCTTTTGCTCCAGCAACTTGGGATCAGACACTACCTCTGCTAGGGCACAGATGGCCACTGAGCAGAGGGTAAGCCCTGCCTCATCCCCGATGCCAGCTCTAGCCCCTCCATCTCCAGCCCACTTTATACCAAGGTGATAGCTTCCAGCACACTCTGAAGAAAGACAGGACTTTTGTCTCTCTCAAACCCAGCTCTTCCAACACTCTGGGACATGCAATCTGTATAGAGAGACTCTCACATAAAAACACCCTTTCAATACCAAAATAAGTAACTGTTTCACCTAAATTTATAGAGTTAGAGAAAGTTAACAAAGTGAAAAGGCAGAAGGACTGCTCTCAATTTAAAAAGTACGAGAAACTCTCTGAAGATATAAATAATGAAACAGAAATAAACTATCTATAAAGGTAAAGAATTCAAAGCATTGGTAACAAATGTGTTAACTGAATTAGGGTGAAGAATAGATGGACACCATGGAGTTTTTAACAAGGAACTAGAAAATATAAAAAAGATCTAATCATAAGTGAAGAATTCAATAACTGAAATAAAAACAGACTAGAAAGAATGAATAGCTGACTAAGTGATACAGAAGAACACATAAGTGATCTGGACGATAGAATAATGGAAATCACTCATTTAGAACAGCAAAAAAGAAAACTAATTAAAAAATGATAACAGTTTAAGAGATTCTTAGAATAACATGAAATGTACTGACATTCATATTATAGGCACCTGAGAAGGAGGAGAGAGAGCAAAGGGGATTAAAAATGTACTTGAGGAATTTATGGCTGAGAAATTCCCAAACTTGAAGAAAGAAACAGATATCCAGATATAGGAAGCCCACAGGGTCCCGAAGAAGATGAACCCAAACAAACCCACACCAAGATATATAATAATTAAAATGGCAAAATTAGAGAGGGAATTCTAAAGGCTGTAACAGAAAAACAGTCATATATAAGGGAATTCCCATAAGGCTATTAGCTGAGTTTTCTGCAAAAACTTTGCAGGTCAGAAGAAAGTGGCATGATATATTCAAAGAGCTGAAGGGGAAAAACCTGCAACCTGATACTCTACTCAGCAAGATTATCATTTAGAATTGAGGGAGACGTAAAAACTTCTCAGGTAATAAGCCAGTACTGAAAGAGGTCATTAATATTAAGTCTATCTTAAAAGAAATGTTAAAGACTCTTCTCTAAGTTAAAAAAAAAGAAAGTAAGAATCTATAGGAAAGGGAGAAATCACTAAGAAAGGCAAATATATAGTAAAGAACAAGGATCAATCATTTAAATAAGCCAGTTTAAGGATTAAAAAACAAAAAATATTGTAAAAGGCAATACCAACTTCAATGAACATTTAAGAGATAAACATGAGGAAGTAAAGGATGGCATCAAAACCCCAAAATGTGGGACGGGGGATAAAAAATGTACATCTTTTAGAATATGTTTGAATTTAAATGACTACCAGTTTAAAGCCAAGAGCTATAATGACATATATGAACCCCACAGTAACCTCAACAGTGAAAATCTGAAAGCCTTTTCTCTAGATTTAGGAAAAAAGATAAGGATGTCCACTCTTACAACCTCTATTTAACATAGTATTGGAAGTCCTAGCCACAACAATCAGACAAGAAAAAGAAATAAAAGGCATCCAAACTGAAAGTGAAGAAATAAAACTGTCACTACTTGTTAATGATGTGATATTTTATATAGAAAACCATAGACTCCACCTCAAAACTATTAGAACTAATAAATGAATTCAGCAAAGCTTCCAGTTACAAGATTAATATATATAGATATATTTTTTTATATGCTAATAATGAACTATCAGAAAGAGGAAGTTAAAAAAATTCCTTTTAAAATCACATTGAAAAGAATAAAACACCTAAGAATAAACTTAACAGGGAGATAAAAGTCATATCCTTTGAAAACTATAAAACATTGGTGAAGGAAACTGAAGATGATACAAAGAACTGGAAAGGTTTGCCATGCTTTTAGATTGGAAATATCAATATTGTTAAAATTACAATACTATCCAAAGCAATCCACAGATTTAATGTGATCCCTATAAAAATGTCTGTGATTTCCTTTAAAGATCTGGAACAAATAATCATAAAATTCATATGGAACCACAAAAGACCCGTGAATTACTAAAGCCGTCTTGAGAAAAAAGAACAAGACTGGAAGTATCATCCTCCCGGTCTTCAGACTGTAACGCAAAGCTGTAATAACCAAAAGAGCATGTTACTGGCATGGAAAGAGACATATAGATCAATGGAACAGGAGAGAGACCCAGAAATGAACCCACACACTTATGGTCAATTAATGTTTGATAAAGGAGGCAAGAATATACAGTGGAGAGAAAATAACCTCTTCAGTAATTGGGGCTGGGAAAACTGGACAGCTACATGTGAAAGAATGAAACCAGAACATTCTCTACCACAACATAAAAAATTAAACTCAAAATGGAGTAAAAGCCTAAATGTAAGTCCTGAAATCAGAAAACTCCTAGAGGAAAACATAGGCAGAACATTCTTTGAAATAAATCAGAGCAGTATTTTTTGGACTTGTTTTCTAAAACAAAAGAAATAAAAGCCTAAATGAAATAAAGAAATAAAAATAAAGAAATAAAAGCCTAAATGAAATAAAGAAATAAAAATAAAGAAATAAAAGCCTAAATGAAATACAGAAATCAGTTCAGTTCAGTTCAGTCACTCAGTCGTGTCCGACTCTTTGCAACACCATGAACTGCAGCATGCCAGGCCTCCCTGTCCATCACCAACTCCTGGAGTTTACCCAGACTCATGTCCACTGAGTCAGTGATGCCATCCAAACATCTCATCCTCTGTCATCCCCTTCTCCTCCTGACTTCAATCTTTCCCAGCATCAGGGTCTTTTCAAATGAGTCTGTTCTTTGCATCAGGTGGCCAAAGTATTGGAGTTTCGGCTTCAACATTAGTCCTTCCAATGAACACCCAGGACAGATCTCCTTTAGGATGGACTGGTTGGATCTCCTTGCAGTCCAAGGGACTCTCAAGAGTCTTCTCCAACACCACAGTTCAAAAACATCAATTCTTCTTGCTCAGCTTTCTTTATAGTACAGCTCTCACATCCATACATGACTACTGGAAAAACCATAGCCTTGAGATGGACCTTTGTTGACAGTGTAATGTCTCTGCTTTTTAATATGCTGTCTAGGTTGGTCATAACAGAAATAAAAATAAATAAAAAAATAAAGAAATAAAAGCCTAAATTGGACTTAATTAAGCTTAATAGCCTTTGCACCACAAATGAAACCACTGACAAAGTAAATCCATGGCTGATTCATGTCAATGTATGGCAAAAACCACTACAATATTGTAAAGTAATTAGCCTCCAACTAATAAAAATAAATGAAAAAATAAAATAAAAGTTTACAAATAACAAATGCTGGAGAGGGTGTGGAGAAAAGGGAAACCTCTTACACTTGGTGGGAATATAAATTGGTACAGTTGCTACAGAAAACAGTAGAGAGGTTCCTCAAAAAACTAAAAATAGAGTTGTCATTTGATCCAGTAATCCCACTCCGAGCACATACCCAGACAAAACTAGAATTTGAAAAGGTGCATGCACTCCTATGTTCATAGCAGCACTGCTTACGATAGCCAAGACATGGAAACAACCTACATGTCCATCAACAGATGAATGGATAAAGATGTGGTAGGTATATATATTTTTGTATACAATGGAATATCACTCAGTTATCAAAAAGAATGAAATAATGCCATTTGCTGCAACATGGATAGACCCCTAAAGATTATCATACTTAGGTAAACCAGAAAGGGAAAGACAAATACCATATGATATCACTTATATGTGGAACCTAAAATATGACACAAATCAACATATCTATGAAACAAAAACATACCCACCTCTATATAGAGAAGAGACTTGTGATTGCCAAGAGGAAGGCAGGTTGAGGGAAGGAAGGATTGGGAGCTTTGGATTAGAGGCAAACCATTATATGTAGGATGGATAAACAACAAGGTGCACAGGGAACTGTATCCAATATTCTTTGACAAACCACAATGGAAAAGAATAAGAATAACTGAGTCACTGTTGTACAGGAGAAATTAACACAACATTGTAAATCAACTATACTTCAATAACATTTTTTTCAAAGGAAAAAAAAACAACCACTGACAAAATGAAAAGACATATGAAATGGGAGAACATCTTTCAAATGATATCACAAACAGTAGGTTAATATAAAAATATGAATAGCTTCTATAACTCAATATCTGAAACACACAGCCCAGTCAAAAAATGTGCACAAGACTTGAATAGACATTTTTACAAGGGAGACATACAAATGGCTAACAAGCACATGAAAATATGTTCCAAATTGCTAATTATTAGAGAAATGCAAATTAAAGCAATGAGATATCACCACACATTTGTCATAATGGCTGTAATCAAAATGTCTACAAACAACACATGTTGATAAGGATATGGAGAAAAGTGGACCTCTGCACATTGTTGATGGGAAGGTACATTGGTGCAACTACTGTGGAAAATATGGAAGTTCCTCAAAAACTAAAAATAGAACTGCTCTAAGACCCAGTAATTCTACTACTGATAATATATCTGGAAGAAAAACTCATTTGAAAGGATACATGCTGCGCCATTTACCATAGCCAATCTATGTATCCATGAGCAGATGTATGGATAAAGAAGATTAATATATATACAATATATACAATGGGATATTACTCAGTCATATGAAAATTAAGTTCTGCCATTTGAAACTTCATATATGGACCTCGAGAATATTATGCTTAGTGAAATAACTAAGAGAAAGACAAATACTATATGATATCACTTATCTGTGGAATTTGAAAAATAAATGAAACTGTGTAGCAAAACAAAAGAGATTTATGGTTATAGGAAACAAACCTGTGGTTACCAACTGGAAGAGGGAAGTGGGGAGGAGCAAGTTAGGAGTATGGAATTAAGAGATACAAACTATCATGTATCAAATAGATAAGCAAAAAGGATAGAGCATGGGGAATTATAAGCATTATCTTGTAATAACTTTTAATGGAGTATAATCTGTAAAAATACTGAATAACTATGCTGTATACCTGCAACTAATATAATATTGTAAATCAACTAATACCTCTATTAAAAAAAGAGATAATTGGAAAGGTTAGCCTGGGAAGAGATGAAGTTTATATCTTCTTCTGAGACAAGATGGGAGGAGGTAAGTGTGTAAACACAAACCACCTTAAAGTCATGAGGATTGTGTGGTTGATAAGGGCAAAGGGATGAAAACGTATTGAAGCAGGGAAACTTCAGCTTTCCTAGAAATAGTAGATGAATTCATCTGCTAAGTTTAAAAAGGTGCCATTTGGAGCCCGAGAATTGTGAAAAAAGAAACTGCAAATCTGGTAAATGTTAATGCACGATGAGGAGTAACTTGAAGTGTAAAGATGTGAGGGCTCAGTGTGACCTTGTTAAGTAAAAGCAGATCCTGTCACTCTCTTGATTTAAATGCTACAATGAGCTCCCGTTGCTCTTTGGAATGAAGATCAAAATTCTTGACATGATGCACAGTCCCTCCATGATCTTGCCTGCCTTCCCTTGTTCCTGACTCCACGGTGTTAAATGCCCTATGTTTAGTCCCACTAACTGACCGTGTGCTTCATGCTTCAGGGCTCTGCCTGAGAGGTACTTCTCCCAGCTCTTGGCCTTGTTAATATCCACTCATCTTTTAGAACCCAGAATAAATCTGACTCTCTTAAGAAGGCTTCTTTACTTCTGCAGACTACACATTTCAATAGTACTCTTCCTTTATAATATTTCCCCCTGAATATGATTAAATAAATTACTGTACAAATCAGGAGAAGGCTGGTTTGAAATTAGAATGAATTTATGTGAGCTCAGCACTGGCAGTATAATTTGTAGTGCTCAGTGCAAAATGCAAGCACCTTGTTCAAAAATTATTAAGAATTTCAAGATAGTGACAGCAGATCATTAAACCAAGCAGGAGGCCCTTCTGAGCACAGTGCCTGGTGCAACTGTAGAAGTCATCCATTCATGAAGTTGCCTTGTGAGAGATTCTCTCGCAGGTAACAGGGCCTGTGAACTCTGAATTTATTATTCCAATGGAAGTTTGAGGGGTGCACTCTACGTGCTAGTGAGAGCAGTGTTGAAATGATGAACCCATGTAGTTAGAACCAAATGGGCTGTAAAAAGTCAGAATGAAGCTGATGGACTGGCTGAGTAGGAAGCAGCAAAATGTCACTGCAGTGAAGTTTTGGGGTGATGGATGATATAATCGAATGTTGTGCATTACTTAGTAACGCATCAAGTCAGCGTTTAATAATTTGTTGTTGTTTAGCTGCTAAGTCAAGCCAGAGTCTTTTGCGATCCCATGGCTCACCAGGCTCCTCTGATCATGGGATTTCCCGGGCAAGAATACTGGATTGGGTTGCCATTTTCTTCTGCGGGGGCAGATTCTTTACCACTGAGCCACCAGGATTGCCCATTTAATATTTTAGCCCTTATTTTATGTTTAGGGGAGAAGGAATTGAATTTTTCAGTCTCTCCAAAAAGAAGACATTGAGAAGTGTTAGAGAGAGGAAGATTTGGAGTCTGAGTGATTTAAAGAGCAGGTTTTAGAGCCTGTTTAATGCTCAAGTTACCAGTTATAAGCTCTGTGACCTTGAGGGTTACAGCTTCTCAATGCTTTAATTTGGGGAAGGGGGATATAAATTGGAATAATGTTAATGTATCCTGTGATTGTTTAAGGAACAAATGAGTGAATTAAAATGCCTGATTCATAATGTGTACTAAGTTGCTTCAGTTGTGTCTGACTCTTTGCGACCCTATGGACCATAGCCCACCAGGATCCTCTGTCCTTGGGATGCTCCAGGCAAGAATACTGGAGTGACTTTCCATGCCCTTCTCCTGAGGATCTTGCTGATCCAGGGACTGAACCCATGTCTCTTACATTTCCTGCATTGGCAGGTGGGTTCTTTATCTGCTGACCGACTGGGGAAGCCCCTGGTTTGTAGTAAGTCCTTATTATGCTTTCACACTAGTGAACTCTTAGTTTCCTCTTCAACGCTGTTTTCTTTCGGTGAGGTATTTGAATTCAGTCACTGTACTGTCATATAATATAAACAGCTCAACTTCATTATTTGCCTTAGAAGAGGCCAATAATGAAGAATTCTTTACAATTAATGCGAAGAATTTACTAGGATGCTTTGTGAAATTTGTAATGGGATTCATTTAAGCAAAAGGAACATAATATACAAGATAACTCATCTTCATTATAGTACATAGGTGTCAAGCACATATCTAGAACATATTAGCATATTCATGTATAACATATTTCAGCAAAGTTCAGCATTTTATGTTTGTATCTTTACAGTCAGAGGGCCTTCTTTTGGCAACCTTAAGATGGCGAGGAACTGTTAGAAATTGTGGATTTAATGAACTATGGTTCTGTCTTCTGTTTTGTTAATTCCTTTGAAATTGTCAGTATCTATTGTTACTGAGCATATAGTATTTTTTAATTGTTAGGATGCCATTTTATTTTAGGTTGATTTGCTCTGGAAAATATTCTGATAAATTCCTGAGTCATTGTCCTAGGTATCTTCATGGTATGTAGGACCATCAACAAGGTCTCCTGTGGGCAAACCCTATAACCACCAATTGCTTCTCGATCTGCATCTCCAGCCTACCACTCTCTTGTGAGTTCCAAGTATGAATGTACAGTTATCCGCTTAACGTTTCACCAGGACATCCCTGACTACCTCAAAGTTTACTTTCCTCACGTCACATTTATTATCTTTTCTGAAAACCCAACTTTTCTTAACTAATTTGTAGAACCACTCTGTTTATAATTTCTGAATGCAAACTCATCTTTTTATTCCTTCTGCCATTGGCCTAGTTCAGATCCTCATCATGTTTGTCTTTGGTCACTGGATAGGCTGTCAACTACCTCTTACTCTTCAGTCTTTTGTTATCTTGAATCTACGCTGTGTGTGTGTGTGTGTGTATGCGCTCAGTTGTGTCTGACTCTTTGTGACCCCGTGGACTGTAGCCCACCAGGCTCCTCTGTCCATGGAATTTTCCAGGCAAGAATACTGGAGTAGATTGCCATTTCCTACTTCAGGGAACCTTCCTGACCCATGGATCGTACCTATGTCTCTGCATCTCCAACATTGGCAAGCAGTTTCTTTACCACTGCACTGCCTGGGAAGCCCTACTCTGCTTGACTACTGTACTCTACTTATTAATCAGAGCAATTTTTCTAAATGACATTTTTTTCCTGATCATGCTTTCAGATATTTCTTTGTTCAATAGGTAAATTCCAAATGGTTTAACTGAAATATGAACACTTGGACAGTCTATACCTAACCTTTCTCTCTGCCCACATCTTTTGCCATTTCACTGAGCTTAAATGGTTATAGCAGTTATCACCAGAGCACATCAAAAGGCGCCTTACACCAGTAGAGAGCCTCCTTAGAGGACATGACATCTGTGTTGAGCTAGCCATGTAAACACCAGAGAATCCCTGTAATGAGATATATACTACAGGTTATAATTACTTGTTTATATGGGCAAATAGCTTCATACTAAGAAGCCTCAATTACTTTCCAGCTTTATTGAGGTACAATTGGTACACAAAAAATTGCACATAATTAATGAATACAATTTGGTGAGTTTGAACATAATATACGCTTGTGTTACCATCACCATAATCAAGGTAATAAATATATCCATTACCTTCAGAAGTTTCCTTGTGTCTCTTTTTTTGTAACAAGACTACTTAACATGAGATCTACCCTCTTAACAGATTTTGAAGTGTGCAATACCTTGTTGTTAACTATACGCACAATATTAAACAGCAGATCTCTGGAACTTATATAGCTGTACCTTTATACCCATTGACAACAGCTCTTCATATCCTACTCTCCCATCCCCTGGTAACTACCTTTCTATTGTCTATTTCTGTGTGTGTGACTTGTATTTTAGGTAAGAAGAATAATCTAGATTTGTCCTTCTATGACTGACTTGTGAAGAAATTGGAACTCTTGTACACTGTTGGTGGGAATGTAAAATGGTGCAGCCATTATGGAAAATGTCTGGGAGGCAGTCCTCAGAAAACTAAAAATTAAACTACCATGTAATCCATCAATCCCATTTCTGAGTATCTATCCAAAAGAATTGAAATTAAGATCTTGAAGAGATAACTTTACTCCCATGTTCATTGCAGCATTATTCACAATAGTCAATTTATGAAAACAGTCCAAATATCCATTGACAGATGAATGAATAAAGAAAATATGGCATATACATATAAAAAGAAAGAAATGTTGCTATTCATGATAACATGGATGGATCTGGAAGAAAACTTTACTTTTTGATATTTCCCAAGTTTCCTTAAAATTCATTTTAGTTGCATTTTCTCTCTGGCTGTCAGACTGTTCCAATTTTATCTGCCTTGAGGATTCTCTCTAGTCTAGTGGGACTCTCTTTGTGGGTACAGATATTTAGTGTTAGAGCCCAATTTATGTTATCTATTCATTCAATTTATAATTGCTGAGTATTAAAACATGACAGGTACTGTACTGCTTGCTGAGAGTATAATGGAAAATAAAACTGCCATCCTCCCTGCCTTAAGGGAACTTATATTCTTTGTGGAGAGAATATTAGGAGCCCAGGATAAAGAATGGTAGGCGATGATGAGCAAACCTCATATGGTGGACACAAGAGGCTTCTCTAAAGAGGTGCCAATGAAACTGAGATCTGAAGAATGAGAATGGTGTGTGAGGAAGAGTATTCCAACTGGAGGGATTTATATATATGTGTATGTATATATATTTATAGTTTGTGAGGGAAAGAGTATGGTGTGTTTGATGCAGCATGGAAGAAACCAGTATGACTGGAGTATAGTGTGAAATAGAGGTTTTGGGGAAAAAATCCAAATCTGTAGGCTATGGCATGCTAAGGAATTTCATCTTTGTTCTCAGAGAAATTGAAGCCAGCAAGAATTTTTAAGTAGGCTTGATGGGGAGAGGGCCATTAAATGGGGAAATGTTGGTGGAATGATCGTCACTTTTAGAAGCTCTTTCTGGCTACTGCATTCAAAATCAATGAATGGAAGACAAGGGTGGTAACAAGAAGCTTGTTGTCATTGTCTAGCTAGAGTTTATAGTGGACTGGCTGTTTCAGTAATTAATGAAACACTGAGCATCTACTTTGTCCCAGCCTTTTGCTAGGGGTTGACATATGATAGGATACCATCACTACACATAAACAGTAAATCCTTTGCTAGAGAAGAAAGATTCAAAAACATTTCTTATAGGATTCACACATGCTATATGAGCAGTATGAAAAATAAGCTGAGGCAACTAAGAGAAGGGAACGATCATCCCTGCTGTAGCTGCAACCCGTGGACTTCACAGAGGAGACAGCGGTAGCTGGGTCATGGTCGCCAGGGTTTATACAAGTTCACAGGTGGCAGAGAATATGAAGAACATTCCCTGCTGCTGTCCTTTATGGTAGGTGGTGGGAACTAAGGGCAAGTTCTTAGATCTTGGTTCTGAAGACCTAGAAGCAGGGAGTATGCCAAATGCAGCCAGTTGTATGCCTTTGATAGCCTAGTTCTTATCCGCTTCAAGAGTAGTAATTTTTGCCTGCCTTTTGATCTTTTCCGTTTTCCTTGCTTGACATAGTCGTTGGCAAAGAGACTACTGCTAATGAAGTGGAGCTGACTTCATAACCCCTGATGATTCGGTGTGCTATTTTATGGCTGAAGTTTCCACTTTGATTGGATGAGACCCAAAACAAAGAGTCGACTACTTCTGGTGATTAAAAGCTCCCTTGACGATTTTTTAAAGGGATTGTTCAAAGCTTTTAGTGCCACTGAGTAGGGAATTACACTCTGCTTCCCTAAAACTCCTCCAGCAATTGCATATGGACATGGCAGACTTTCTTTCCTGCTGTCCAACACTGCAGAGAATTTCCTTTTAAGGGTAGCAGCCTTTTTAGTAGAACATTAAGTGATCCCTGTATATATAATTTATAAAGCACTCAGAGCTTTTTGTTATGAAAGCACACTGAAAATGTAAAATTATTATTACTTATATTGTTATTAGCTTATTTTCCCCTGCCCTCATGAGACATTTGTTTCTGAGCTAAGGATTCGGAGCAGGACTACTGATCATAAATATAAGAAGGAATAGATTGGACAACCATGAAAATTAGGAATGAATAGCCAGAAAAGATAAGGATGAGTAGGATATAATATTTGTTTGTTCTTGAATGATATTTTTTGATAAATGTTGTATGAACATTTTTTTCTCAGGTTTTTATACTGAAAGAATCTTATAAATAGTGAGTTGTTCACACATACACAGGCATACACACAAGGCACATGCATTCAGTACCTAAACCTAGAAATTATTTGAAATATCTATTTCACTTCTGCCTCCATGCCTCTAACAAATAAACAATTGAATTACATAACTGGAATTGTAATGCTTTTAATTAAGATATAGTAAAGAAACTATGAACTTTTGTCTCTTTGCCTTCAATCAAAGAACTTGTCCTAGATATTGGTAACTTGTTCAGCTTTAGAAATATCATATGCCCAGGGCATAGGATTGATAATGCAAACATAATACAAAGTTTGATTAATGTTCCAATTCCTTTAGGATAAAAAAAATATCTTGCTTTAAATCAGTCTTTTTTCAATTTTTGTCAGATTAATTAAAACATTTGAAGGTCATTTATATATGTATTTTGCAAATTTATATTAGGATTAAACCTGATTGTATACAACAGGAAAATAAATAACAGGGACTCAAGTAAGAAAGTTTATTTTTCAGTTAAAGTAGGGTTGGATGTAGGTAGGGCTACAATCCTTCCTGGTTGTCAGGGCTCCCTATTTACTAGGGACCCAGATTACTTACATCTTGTTGCTCTGCTGTCTATAACAGGTTGCCTCTAGTTCCAAAATGGACATCAAAGTCCATTTCAGCCAATATATTAGCAATCCTGTTTATATTTCACTGGCCAGAAATTAGTCAAATAATGGGTAGCCTGCTGAAAGGGATACTGGGCAATACAATTTTTGCGACAAAGTACCCAGCTACATGGAGAAGGAAATGGCAACCCACTCCAGTACTTCTGCCTGGAAAATTCCATGGACTGAGGAGCCTGGTAGGCTACAGTCCACGGGGTTGCAAAGAGTCAGACATGACTGAGCAACTTACTTACCTCGCTACAAACTTACATTCTTAAATCTGAGGGGTGTAGGGAGAATGGATATCAGAAGCCACTTTGTAATTTCTACCATTGTACTTACATCAGCTTGCTGTGAATCATTTTTTTTCCCTGAAGATGGAGAATTTTACTTGGTTTAGATTTGGTTGATTTTATTGGGTGTAATGGATGTGGTGTGGTACAGTGGAATGAGTCTTGGAGTCCTAGATTCTAATTCTAGCCTAATATGACATTTAGTTTCAGTATCTCACATTAAATAAGGAGGTTTGTATTGTAGGCCCTCCAGGAATTCTTTCAAGTTTTACTCCCTTATCTAGTTTCCCAATTTTTACAACAAAGGTAGGGGTGTATATGTATGTATGCACATATATAACTGTATGATATGGAATTTAAAAACTTTTTTCTATAGAAATAAAAGGTGTACATGTACGATCAAATTAGCAGAGTGACTTGATTACTATCTTTTCAGTTTTCATATCCCTTCCTCTTAATGAAAGCTAATGAAACTTGCATGGAAGTTAAAAGACTAAAGTTGGGACTTAACTGTCCTCTTTCAAACTGAAAGTCAACTTTTTATCTTAAAGACAGGCCAATTTTACATTTTCCATGTTTTTATTACTGTTGTGTTTTGCCCATTACTAACTGCAGAAATCTATAATCTGGCAGAATTGGAATTTGTGTCCTTAAATATGTGATGTGACAGAGTCTCTGGTCTTTTGAAACACCTGGGTGTATTAATACTGCTCTTCTTAGGAAATGATAATATGAACAGAAGCATTCTCTCTATCTCGTTTCCTACTTGGTTTCAGATGACTGTGATTCTTTGTCCTGGGGCAGTTGCTACGCAGCACTGGGTAAATTCCGCCTCCAGGGGGAATTGCTTTGTGCTGCTTGGTTACCGCACAAGTCACACAGGTGTTCCCTACCAGTAAGTTTTTATCAGATAGAGTGATTCCATGACACTAATGATTCTAAAGAGAGCTAATAGAAAAAAACAAAACAAAAATAACAAAAAAAATACTACCGCATTCTCTTCCTAACTATTGTAATGTTTAATCCTGGGGGGATGGGGCAGGAACCATAGAATGCCATTGTCCCTTTCAAATCCTGTATAGAATAAGGTGAAGGAACAAATAAAATGAATACATTTACCTTTCTATGTAGTTGAAGCAAAACGATCATTGATCAGTTAGATGGTTTAGGTTGAACCATATGAAACTGCTATTTTTGTAGATCCAAAGTGGTCAGATACAGGCAATTCCTAATGATTCAGTGTTTTCTATTCTGTCTACACAATAGAAATCATTGACCTTAAAACTAACACCATTTGAATTTATTCCTTAGCAGCATGTCTCTATTGTAAAAGCATTTGGTTATTTGGTGATATTTTTAAATTCAAGGAAATACATATTTATTATTGATATTAAATTAATGTAATTTTAAAAATCCACCCAAAACCCCACTGTTTTTACACGATTATTTTATTTTCTGTTTCTTTCCCAGCTCTATTCATGTATTATAACTGATATCTTCCAAGGTGAAGAATTTAAAAATTTAAATCATACTTTCAAAAAGACTGCATAGATTAAAAAAATCCAAAGAAATCTTCCCTGATTCTTAAATTTTGAATCTATAAGTGGACGCACAATATAGTGGAGCTGAAACAAAGCCCTTTCATAATGAAATCTGTGAGGAACTTTATTGTGGGAAATGACATTCTCTGATAGCCTCCAGTACTCTCCAAAGGCAAAAATATATTTTACAAATTATCTTAATGAGCTGAGGGACATACGTTTCCATTAGGAATGATTGAATATCCACACAGTCAAGCCTGAATGATACAGGAGGAAACAAGATTTCTTCCCCCGCTCTGCTTGGAGGTGACCTCCTCTGGTGCCCTTGTTCATGGTCTTGACATCCTCAAGCAATTCTTCAGCCTGGGTCCCGTCTCTCCAGGATCAAGGAAGATAAGGGACATAATGTAAAAAGTTAGAGTAGGACCAGGGTGGAGTAATTGAAGGGCTCATTGTGACTTGTTATGTTTTCATGCTCCAGGGAACACTGGCTGTGTTTGCCTTGGATGGCCCTGATTTCTTTTGGTTTTGGATGTACTGAAACCACCAGCTAGCTACCGCTGGCTCCAGGGTGCTGAAACCTTGTAAGGTAAATGCTAAGCGCTCCAGGTAGCCAATGCCTGACCTGCCTGGTTACTAAGAAACCATCTGCCCAGCTGGTTACTAAGAGAGGGAGGAGGAGAGGAGGAACATCAGCCCAGAATGCGAGCCCCTCCCCCCTCACTCTGGCTTCTTTATGCTTTAATATTTTAGATTCAGACCTGAGAAGAGAAGCAGTTCCCAAAAAACTAAGAATCCTCTGGATGTAAATAAAATGTCCTGAGTGGCATTTCAGTTTTTTTTTTTTCCCCGAATTCATATGCAAATGTCTAATTTACTTAAAGCACACTGTCATGCATTATAATAAAGTCTAATACATGCTTCCATGTAATTATGTGTAATAACCAGTGATCAGTGGGAGGAGGGAAGGGGAGAAGGGAATTGTGTTTCCAGCTGGCCCTCCACACCTGCAAATAACAGACAACTCCTTTCAGTGTAGAGGAAACAAGATAATGACAGTATGATATTAAATACAAACATTAATTCTTAGGAACAAAACATAAGGAAGAGGTCTATCAATTAAGATGTGTGATAGTGAGCAACTTAAATTACATTCTGCATCATCTTAAGAAAAATAAGGACCAAGCAGAATGAAAACCTTAATTTGTTATTTACTAAAATACTCCTGATGCCATTATTTTTATTTTTATTTCTGAAAAAAAATACATGTGGGGCACTCGAATCGTATGTTGAGTCCCACTGTTCCTGCTCATTTGGTTTGATTTAAGAATCAAGTTGCAGTAATGTTGTATCTCTCTCTGCCTCTGAAAGGACAAGTCAGATCTTAGAAAAATCCCAGGAGCCCAGTGAGGCCTCAAATTGTGGGGAAGCAAAGCAATATAAGGAAATGCTTTGTGAACAGGAAAGTTCAGTCCTAATGTGAGAGACTCTTATTGTCCCTGTCAGTGTAAGTTGTGTTATATGAGAGGTATGTGAAACCACTGGTAGAAAGAATTTCTTGACATCTAATATCTGTTTTCATGTGTCAGGCAGTTTAACATCGTGATTAGGATCTTTGTAGTCATTTCAACTTGATTTTCTTCTGTTAGTAGTGTGCCGAGCACACTGTTACTTAAACTCAGGTTCCACATCTGTAAAACAGGAATAAGAATAACTTCAACCACTTGATGGCATTTTTGTGAGTATCAAGTGAAGTAACTTATCTCTTGTATACCAGGCTTAATTCCTGGGCCTGTAGATAGTGCTCGTAAAGGAATAATTTACTTGTAAATTTTTATGAGAGTAAAATGTTTACTCTATTTTATGAGATTAATCATGTATATCAGAATACAGGTTCTCCACACTGGTTTATGTGTCAAAAGAAATGGTGGATCAATAAAGTCCATGGGCTGCAAAAGTTTCTGGTGGATGTTTTGCATCTATTATAATGTAGAGTAGTAAAAAATGTATCCACACAGGACTGGAGAGAAACCAAGTAGCCAACTGTTCAATTCCATCCTTTCTACTTACTAATTCTATGATCTTGGGCAAGTTGGTTACTCAGAAAAGAATGTCCCTTTGGAACATGTATCTATTGTATACAAGATTTAGCAGATCCACAACTTCTACTTTTGTTCACTTATTTAAGAATGAAAACACAGCCACCTTCCAGTTCCTGGGAGAATAGATAGGTACTTCCCCTGGTTCCATCCTTCCTTGGCCCTACAGAGAGCAGCAGGATCTTTTGTGTCTGTATCTGGGAGGCCAGTAAGTTTCATTGGGGGAGAAATATATGGCTTTTGGTATTGTGAGGTTGATAAGAAAGAGAGCAGAAGCATGAAAAGACAAGATATGGGAAAGTAAAGATTAGAAACTTGAACTCCTTAGAGTCAAGTCTCCTAAAGTGCTGAGGCTGATGGACCAAGGATAGTGCTACCAGGAATGTGTTGTGGGAAGTTCCAGAAATGGATAGATTAGATTTCTGAATACATTCCATCACCATAGCCTGAGAAATAGGCCATTGCAGGAGTAGACTTCTTGCTGGGTTTTAAGAACTTTATTATTGATGCCTTGCCTCTGTGTATAAATTTAATCTGTGCTGTGATTGTGCTTCAAGTCTGATGCCACAAGCCTTTGATGACTGAAGGAGGAAACTTCTCAGGGCCCAGGACACTGGGCAGTTCTTAGACATTAAGATATCAAAAGGGATGGGAAAATTAACCCTAGATTAAAGGCTTCTCTAACATTGCTAAATAAGATGGAAAGCAAGGTTTGAAAGGATCAAATAATTTAAAGGTAACTTGATTGTATCCCAGAAAAAACCTTAAGAATGAGAAAAAAATGACATAACAGAATGTTTATCCCCAGCAATGAAAAATTCATGAAGTCCGGCTTCCAAAATGATAATCAAATTGCTTGGAACTAGTGATAAAGAGAAAGTCTTAAAGCAGCTAGAGAAAAAGATATTATGTACAGAAGAACAACTAAGAAAAGCAGCAGATTCTGCAGAGGTAACAATACTGGCACAAAGGCAGTGGCGCAACCTCTTTCAGTATTGAAAGAAAAAAGAAAACTACTAACCTAGAATTCTTACCCAGGGAAAGTATGTTTCAAAAGAAATGGCAAAAAGAGGGCTATTTTCCCAGACATATGAAAAGCAGAAGAACTCATCAGCGGCAGTCTCATATTACAGAGAAATAGTGAAGAAAATCTTTTACATTGTATCCAAAAGAATAAAATACCTAGGAAAAAACCTACTTAAGTATGTAAAAGACCTGTAGTTGGAAAGCTGTAAGATACTGATGAAAGAAATTGAAGGTAACAGAAACCCAGGGAAAGATATAACATATTCTTGGGTTGGAAGAATTAATATTGTTAGAATGACTACTACCAAAGGTAATCTACAGATTCAATGCAATCCCTATCAAAGTACTGATGACATTTTTTTCACAGAAGTAGAACAAATTTTAAAATTTACATGGAAGCAGAAAATATCCGAATAGCCAGAATAATCTTGAGGAAGAAGAATACAGCTGGAGGAATCATGTGTCCTGACTTCAGACTATACTATAAAGCTACAGTAATGAAAACAGTATGGTACTGGCACAAAGACTGATATATAGACCAATGAAAAAAGAAATAGAGAACCCAGAAATAAACTCACATACTTATAATCAACTAATCTATGACAAAAGAGGCAAAAATATACAATGGAGAAAAGACAGTCTCTTCAATAAGTATGCTGGGGAAACTGGCCAACTACATGTAAAAAATTGAAAACAAAATATTCTCTAATACCATATATAAAAATAAACTCAAAACAGATTAAAAATCTAAATGTACTACTAGAAGCTATTAAAATTCTTATAAAGAAACATAGGCAGAACTCTTTGATGAAAATCATAAGAATAGTATTTTGGGGTGTCCATTTCCTAAAGCAAAGGAAATAAAAGCAAAACTAAACAAAGGGACCTAGTTAAACTTAAAGACTTTTGCACAGCAAAGGACACCACTGCAAAATGAAAAGACAACCTACAGTATGGGAGAAAATATTTAGAAATGTGACTGATAAGGGTTTAATACCCAAAATATACAAACAGCTCATCCAATTCAACATAAAAAAACAAAATAAAACTAGCAACCCAATTATAAAATTTGGGAAGAAGATCAGGATGACATTTTCCCAAAGTAGACATCAGATGGCCAACAGGCACATGAAAAGATGCTTAACGTCACTAATCATCAGGAAATGAAAATCAAAATCAGAATGAGATGTTACCTCACACCAGCCAGAATGGCTGTTAGCAAAAAGAACACAAATAACAAATGTTGGTGAGTATGTGAAGAAAAGGGAAGCTTCGTATACTTTGGCGGGAATGTAAATTGGTACAGCCACTGTAAAAAGCAGTACCGAAGTTTCGCAAAAAAACTAAGAAAAACAGAACTGCCATACAGTCCAGCAATTCCTCTCCTGGATATTTAGCTCAAGAGAAAAAAATCATTAATTTGAAAAGATACATGCACACCAGTGTATGATTATTATTATTATCATTTACAATTGCTAAGACATGGAAACAATCTAAGTGTCCCTCAACAATGAATGAATAAAGAAGATGTGGTGAATATATACATGATGGAATACCAGTCAGTCAGTTCAGTTGCTCAGTTATGTCCGACTCTTTGCAACCCCATGAATCACAGCACGCCAGGCCTCCCTGTCCATCACCATCTCCCGGAGTTTACTCAAACTCATGTCCATTGAGTTGGTGATGCCATCCAGCCATCTCATCCTCTGTCGTCCCTTTCTCCTCCTGCCTCCAATCCCACCCAGCATCAGGGTCTTTTCCAATGAGTCAACTCTTTGCATGAGGCAAAAAGGAGGAAATTTTGCCATTTGCAACAACATGGATGGAGTTGGAAAGTATTATGATAAGTGAAATGTCAGAGAAAGACAAATCCTGTATGATACCACTTATGTGGCATCTAAAAAATACAGCAAGGTAGTGAATATAACAAAGAAACAGACTCACAGATACAGAGAATTAGTGATTACCGATGAGGATAGGGAAGAGAGGAAGGGAAATATTAAAAGTGACAATCTATTATGTATAAAATAAGCAACAAGGATATATTGCACAACACAGGAAATGCATATAGTATTTCATAATAACTATAATTAGAGTATAACCTTTAAAAGTTGTTCAACTGTAACATGTTATATTGTACATCAATTATACTTCAGTTTAAAAAAAGGCAAGAAAATCTTTGAGGCAGAAGAAAAATAATATCAACAGAAATCTGTATTTACAAAATATAGCAAGGAGCCCCAAAATGGTAAATATGTTGTAAATACACTGCATTTTCTTATATTTTAAATCACTCCAAAAGATAACCAACCATTTGAAGGAAAAATCATTATGATGTATTGGGGGATTTGTAACAAATGTAAAAGTAAAATGTATGACAAATTTACAAAGTGAGAAAAACTGAAGGAGAAATGGAAATACAGTGTTGTAAAGTTGTATTACTATATATGAAGTTATGCAATATTATTTGAAGTCACATTTAAGTTAAATTTGTATAATAAAGCACTAAAGTACTAATGAAAAGCCTGTGTGTGCCAAGAAGGAGAAAAAATGGAATCATAAAAATGTATATATTTAATAGGATACAAAGGAAAAAGAGTGGATGGAGAATAGGTGGGACAAATAAAAAAATAGACTTCAAGATTTTAGATTTAAATACAATTATATCAATAATCACATTAAATGAACTAAATCTTAAAAGGGAAAATTTCAGATTCAATAAAATGCAAGACCCAGTGTATACTGCCTGTAATATATACACTATAAATGTAAAGATGTATGTGGTGCATACTAAGTGGCTTCAGTCATGTCTGACTCTTTGTGACTCCATGGGCTATAGCCCACCAGGCTCCTCTATCCGTGGGATTCTCCAGGCGAGAATACTGGAGTGGGTTGCCATGCCCTCCTCCAGCAGATCTTCCTGACTCAGGGATTGAACCTGAGTCTCTTATGTCTCCTGCATTGACAAGTGGGTTCTTTACCACTAGTGCCCACTGGGAAGCCCTAAATGTAAAGACACAAATAGGCTAAAAGAATAATGATGGAAACAAGATATATCAGGCTAACCTAATCAAAAGAAGGCTGCTTAGTATTTGACTTAAGTGTTAGCTGTTCCCTTCTCCAGGAGCTCTTCCCAACCCAGGGATCAAACCCAGGGGTCTCGCATTGCAGGCAGCTTCTATACCAGCTAAGCCACAACCAAGAATACTGGAGTGGGTAGCCTGTTCCTTCTCCAGTGGATCTTCCTGACCCAGGAATCGAACCAGGGTCTTTTGCACTGCAGGCAGGTTCTTTTTCAACTGAGCTATGAGGGAAGCCAGTGTTTGACTAAGTACATTTAAAGCAAGAATGACCAGAGATTAAGAGCTCAGTTTAATAAACATAAAAAGGTCAAATTTTCAGAAGGACATACATATGCTAAACATAGTGAGAACATAAATATGCTTAGCATATTGTGCTTGTTAACAAAGCTTCAAAATGCATGAAACAAAAACTGATAAACTATAAGAAGAAATAATCAAATTCATCAGTATAGTGGAGATTTCAATACTCCTCAATGATTGATTGCTGCAAATCAGCAAGCATATAGATTTTATCATCACTATCAACAACTTGATCATACTGACATTTAAGAATATCACACCCACAAAAGCAGAATATGCATTCTTTTCAAGTATACATGGAACATTTACCAAGATAGAATATATAATGGACTGGAAACCCAATTTGAATAAATGTAAAAATATTCAAGTCACATAGAGCATTCATTCTGACCACATGGACTTTACAAATCAATAGCACAAATTTCTGGAAAACCCTCAAGTATTTAAAAACTAACACACTTTTAAGTAACTCACAAGCAAAATTATAATTAATTTAGACTGAATGAAAAGAAGTCCCAACATTTCAAAATTTAAGGAATGCAGATAAAGCAATGATTACAGGGATATTTAATGGCAGCCCACTCCAGTATTCTTGCCTGGAGATTCCCAGGGACGGCGGAGCCTGGTGGGCTGCCGTCTACAGGGTCGCACAGAGTCGGACATGACTGAAGTGACTTAGCAGAAGCATAGCAGTAAACATCTATATGAGAAAGTCTCAAATCAGTGATGAAAGCTTCTGCATTATGATTTTACCTTATAAAGAGCAAAATAAACTAAAAAATGAGTAGAAAAAAGAAAGAAGAAATGTAAGAGCGTAAATAAAGTAGAAGTGAGAAAAATAGAGAAAAAAACTCACTGAAACTAAATGATAGTTCTTTGGGAAGATCTATAAAATTGATAAACTCTAGCTAAACTGATTAAGAAAAAAGAGACATGAGGAAAATGAGAGGGGGGATATTGATATAAACAATCAGAAAAATGAGAGAGGAGATAATAGTATAAACACTCAGAACATTAAAGGTATAATTAAGGATTATTATTAAACTTATCCAAATAATTTTTATCACTTAGATGAAATAATCAAATTCTTTAAAAGACACACCTATTCAAGCTTACTTGAACAGAATTTGACAGAACTGAATATTCCTATATTTAGGAAACGGTTGTTAAAACCTTCTCTGAAAGAAAGCTCAATCCACAGTGGCTTCATGAGTGAATTTAACTAAACATTCAATTAAGAAATAATAGAAAATCTATATAAGGTATTCTGGAAAAATTAAGAGAAGAGAACATTTCTTAACACATTCTAGGAGGCTATCTTCATCCTGTTGCCAAAAGTATGTAGAGATATTATGAGAAAAGAAAACTTTTACTGTATTTCTCATGAACACAGCATATGCCAAAAATTTTAAAAGTTTAACAAAATAGAGGGAATAATATATCATGACCAGGTTTTGTTAAACCCAAGAATATAATACTGGTTCAGTATTCTAAAATCAGTCAGTATAATTCAAATCAAGAGATTAAAAAAAAAACCCTTATGATCATTAAAAATGCAGAAAAATAATATAACATGATCTTCATCATCTCCATGGTAGTTTGGACTCAGGTCAAATAACAGAGAGGGAACACAGCCCTGCCCATCAACAGAAAATTAAATTACAGATTTACTGAGCATGGCCCTGCCCATCAGAACAAGACCCAGTTTACCTCTCAGTCAGTCTCTCACATCAGGAAGCTTCCATAAGCCTCTCAACCTTCTCCATCAGAGGGCAGACAGAATGAAAACCACAATCACAGAAAACTAACCAGTCTGATCACATGGACCATGGCCTTGTCTAACTCAATGAAACTATGAGCCATGCTGTGTAGGGTCACCTAAGATAAATAGGTCATGGTGGAGAGTTCTGACAAAATGTGGCCCACTGGAGAAGGGCATGGCAAACCACTTCAGTATTCTTGCCTTGAAAACTCCATGAACAGTATGAAAAGATAAAAAGATAGGACACTGAAAGATGAACTCCCCAGATCAGTAGGTGCAATATGCTACTGGAAATCAGTGGAGAAATAACTCCAGAAAGAATGAAGAGACAGAGCCAAAGCAAAAACAACACCCAGTTGTGGATGTGACTGGTGATGGAAGTAAATCTGGTGCTGTAAAAGCAATATTGCATAGGAACCTGGAATGTTAGGTCCATGACTCAAGGCAAATTGGAAGTGGTCAAACAGGAGATGGTAAGAGTGAACATTGACATTTTAGGAATCAGCGAACTAAAATGGACTGGAATGGGTGAATTTAACTCAGATGACCATTATATCTACTACTGTGGGCAAGAATCCGTTAGAAGAAATGGAGTAGCCATCATAGTCAACAAAAGAGTCCAAAATACAGTACTTGGATGCAATCTCAAAAATGACAGAATGACCTCTGTTCATTTCCAAGGCAAACCATTCAATACCACAATAGAAAGTGCAAAAAGAAAGTGCAGTTGCTTAGTCATTTCCGACTCTTTGCGATCCCATGGACTGTAGCCTACAGCGCTCCTCCATCCATGGAATTTTCCAGGCAAGAGTACTGGAGTGGGTTGCCATTTCCTTCTCCAGAGGGTCTTCCCAACCCAGGGATCGAACCTGAGTCTCCCACATTGTAGGCAGACGCTTTACCATCTGAGCCACCAGGGAAGTCCATGATACCACAATAACCCAAGTCTATGCCCCAACCAGTAATGCTGAAAAAGCTGAAGTTGAACAGTTCTATGAAGATCTACAAGACCTTCTAGAACTAACATCCAAAAAAAGATGTCCTTTTCATTATAGGGGACTGGAATGCAAAAGTAAGAAGTCAAGAAATACCTGGAGTACCAGGCAAATTTGACCTTTGAGTACAGAATGAAGCAGGGCAAAGGCTAATAGAGTTTTGCCAAGAGAATGCACTGGTCATAGCAAACACCCTCCTCCAAGAACACAATAGAAGACTCTACACATGGACATCACCAGATGGTCAATACTGAAAACAGATTGATTATATTCTTTGCAGGCAAAGATGGAGACACTCTATACAGTCAGCAAAAACAAGACCAGGAACTGACTATGGCTCAGATCATGAACTCCTTATTGCCAAACTCAGACTTAAATTGAAGAAAGTAAGGAAAATCACTAGACCATTCAGGTATGACCTAAATCAAATCCCTTATGATTATACAGTGGAAGTGACAAATAGATTCAAGGGATAAGATCTGACAGACAGAGTGCCGAAGAACTATGGACGCAGGTTTGTGACATTGTACAGGAGATAGAGATCAACACCATCCCAAAGAAAAAGAAATGCATAAAAGCAAAATGGTTCTCTGAGGAGGCCTTACAAATAGCTGAGAAAAGAAGAGAAGCTAAAGGCAAAGGAGAAAAGGAAAGATATCTATTTGAATGCAGAGTTCCAAAGAATAGCAAGGAGAGATAAGAAAGGTGTCCTCAGGATCAATGTAAAGAAATAGAGGAAAACAATAGAATGGGAAAGACTAGATATTCCTCAAGAAAATTGAAGATGCCAAGGGAACATTTCATGCAAAGTAGGCACAATAAAGGACAGAAATGGTATGGACTTAATAGAAGCAAAAGATGTTAAGAAGAAGTGGCAAGAATACACAGAAAGTGAACAAAGTGAAAGTCGTTCAGTCGTGTCTGGCTCTTTGCGACCCCGTGGACTATATAGTCCACGGAATTCTCCAGGCCAGAATACTGGAGTGGGTAGCCTTTTCCTTCTCTAGGGGATCTTCCCAACCCAGGGATCAAACCCAGGTCTCCCACATTGCAGGTGGATTCTTTACCAGAAGAACTATGCAAAAAAGAGCTTCAAGATCCATGTAATCACAATGGTGTGATCACTCACACCTAGAGCCAGACATCCTGGAATGTGAAGTCAAGTGGGCCTTAGGAAGCATCACTACGAACAAAGCTAGTGGAGGTGATGGAATTCCAGTTGAACTATTTCAAAACCTAAAAGACGATGCTGTGAAAGTGCTGCAGAGCAAATTGGGAAAACTCAGCAGTGGCCACAACACTGGCAAGGATCAGTTTTCATTCCAATCCCAAAGAAAGGCAATGCCAAAGAATGCTCAAAGTACCACACAATTGTACTCATCTCACACACTATTAAAGTAATGCTCAAAATTCTCCAAGCCAGGCTTCAACAGTGCATGAACCATAAACTTCCCGATGTTCAAGCTGGATTTAGAAAAGGCAGAGGAACCAGAGATCAAATTGCCAACATCCGTTGGATCATCAAAAAAGTGAGAGAGTTCCAGAAAAACATCTACTTTTGTTTTATTGACAATGCCAAAGCTTTTGACTGTGTGGATCACAACAAACTGTGGAAAATTCTTCAAGAGATGGGAATACCAGACCAACTGATCTACCTCCTGAGAAATCTATTTGCAGGTCAGGAAGCAACAGTTAGAACTGGACATGGAATAACAGACTGGTTCTGAATCAGGAAAGGAGTATGTCAAGGCTGTATATTGTCATCCTGCTTGTTTAACTTATAGGCAGATACGTCATGAGAAACGCTGGACTGGATGAAGCACAAACTGGAATCAAGATCGCCAGGAGAAATATCAATAATCTCAGATATGCAGATGGCACCAGCCTTATGGCCGAAAGTGAAGAAGAACTTAAGAGCCTCTTGATGAAAGTGAAAGAGGAGAGTGAAAAAGTTGGCTTAAAACTCAACATTCAGAAAACTAAGATCATGGCATCTGGTCCCATCCCTTCATGGCAAATAGGTGGGAAAACAATGGAAACAGTGACAGACTATTTTCTTGGTCTCCAAAATCACTGCAGATGGTGACTGCAGCCATGAAATTAAAAGACACTTGCTCCTTGGAAGAAAAGTTATGACCAACCTAGACTGCATATTCAAAAGCAGAGACACTACTTTGCCAACAAAGGTCTGTCTAGTCAAAGCTATGGTTTTTCCAGTAGTCATGTATGGATGTGAAAGTTGGACTGTAAAGAATTCTGAATGCTGAAGAATTGATGCTTTTGAACTGTGGTGTTGGAGAAGACTCTTGAGAGTTCTTTGGACAACAAGGAGATCCAACCAGTCCATCCTAAAGGAAATGAGTTCTGAACATTCATTGAAAGGACTGATGCTGAAGCTGAAACTCCAATACTTTGTTCACCTCATGCGAAGAGCTGACTCATTTGAAAAGACCCTGATGCTGGGAAAGAATGAAGGTGGGAGGAGGAGGAGATGACAGAGGATGAGATGGTTGGATGGCATCACTGACTCAATGAACATGAGTCTGAGGTTGAATAAGCTCTGGGAGTTGGTGATGGACAGGGAAGCCTGGCATGCTACAGTCCATGGGGTCACAATGAGACAGACATGACTGAGCGGCTGAACTGAAAATTATTTACCTTGTAGAATAAAACTTAGGGGAAATTCTTTGGACCTTAAATTAAGCAAATGATTGCTTAGATGAGGCAACAAAAGTGTGACATAAAATATCTTTATATTTGATTTATTTCTATGCTCCCATAAAAACAGTGTTAAAATAATGACTTAACAAGTCACAGAGTGGGAAAAAGTATTTTCAAATGCCACATTTCATCAATTGCATTTTTTCCCGGAATATATGAAGAATTATAAAATTTCAATAATAAGAAAACAGACACCACAAAAGGCATACAGATATAAAATAACCACATGAAAAGCTTCTTAACCTATTTGTCATTAGGGAAATGCAAATTAAAGCTACAATGAGAGACTACTGTGTTCTTTGTAGAATGGGTAAAATTTTTAAAAGAAACTGAAAATGTTAAGTATTTGTGAAGATTCATTGTTAATTCTGAAATGGGGGTTGTATAAATTATTGGACGATACCCTCTCTATTAAAGAAAGACCATAATTAAAATTGTTCAGTTTGACAAGTAAGTACAAGCCATGGCACAGAAAAGAGGTCCCAACCCTTTTAGCAAAGTAAGTTTGGGTATCCTTAAAGGCTTTCTTTCCAGAGAAAGAGGATAACTAGCACCACTTGAACTTATTAGAAATCCTTCCATGTCCTTCAGTTCTTTTTTTTTTTTTGTCCTTCAGTTCTTTAAGATACTGTAACTTATTCCTCACTATTAGCCTGGAAGGAAATAAACCTTACACTACCATTTTCAGAGACAAGGAAAATGGACTTCCTTTTTGTCCTTTTATGAAGGTTTCTATTCCATGCAGTATTCATAAGGGAAACTGCCAGAAACAGCAGAAGGATCGTGAAACAATATGTTGACATTGGTAAAGACTGATTTTGACATATTCTTCTGACAACCTTTTGATTAATTTTCTGCTTCATTAAAACCCTTAATTAAATTAACATGGGGTATAGCAAGATCCTTGACAGTGTATCAGCAAACAAGGCTTCCAATTTTAAAGCCAGTGGCAGTGCAGGGCTCCTAAAGCCAGATTAGTAGTTTGCAGGAACATGTGGTCACGAGGGACTGAACTTGTTGGATATGGACAGTGAGGCTGATGAGAGCACAGAGGAAGTCCTATGTGGATTAGCTTCATCACTCTGAGACCCCAGCCTGGCACTGTTGCCTGTCTTCCATCCACTTCTCCCTTGCTTCATCTGTTCTTCTTTACCCAAGTCATCACAATTGAGTTCAGTTAAACTCCTGGGCAAATAATTCACCCTACCATATTTAATCCTTTATGTGTCCCCTTAACACTTACAGATATAGCTTGGTAGGCATGCTTTTTAATGTGGGGCTTGAAAAATGAAGTGCCAGGACTCGTATCTTGAAAAATGCTAAGAATGATAAATTGATCATTTTTAAAGTTCCTCTTTCACCTCTCCCCATATGTTGGATTTAGCAGCACATATGCTACCGTTGGCATGGTATCGATCCCTGCATTGTGTAGAACTGCAAACACGCGGGTGGGGGAAGGTAATAAAAATCAAAGGTCCAAAAAAGTACATAAAATTATTAACACTTATAAATTCATAAATTTATTCTTTAAAGCAAATTATTTTTAAATGAATGTGTCAACATTCAAATTTCATAGAGAAAAATTTTAAATTTTCCAACAAATTCTTTTCTAATATAACTACCTAGCAGAGACAGGTTGTGGTTGCTCACAGTCTCCTATAATCTTATATGAGTGAAATTAACACCCTTTTTACCATTGTAATCACTGGCATAAATCAGATGTTGGCTTATAGATGTTTTGGTAAACAAGAATAGTTCACCATTTTTCTTCACTCTGTAGCAAGAAAACACATGCTATGGTTCCTACCTTTTGGAGGAACATCATGAGGGTTAGTTTATGTATTTCCATGAGAATGTACATATTTTGAATGAGTTTAGTTGAGTTTCATCCACTTGTTCATTCATTCAGCACTGAAGAATGCCTTCTATTTAATGTCTACTATGTGCCAAACTTGATCTGAAAATAAGAGATGAAAAACACAGTTTCTGTCCTCAAAAATGTCACAGGTCAATTCATCAAGTGTAGTGATTGAGTTTAGCACTTGGGAATATGCCCATATCTAGGAAACCAGATGTCAACATGGTTATCCTAGAGTCTATCCTAATGCTGGGTCTTGATAGATGAAAAGAAGGTTTTCAAGTATGGGAACTTTGGTGAAGTATTGAAGGAGTGTCAGGAAGAAGAGCATCATCCAAAGATGTAGCTGTACATCCGAAGCAGAGAGAGGCAATGCAACAGGTAAGAACCAGGAATGAAGGAGATAGAATTGTCAGTAGTAGACACAGTGAGGTCAATCTGCAGATTAGGAGGATGGTTCAAAGTGAATCTAGAGAGGAAAGCAAAAGACAGTTCACAGAGGCTTGTGTGTGGCAAACTAAGAAGTGTAAATTTACCTTGGGAAATTTGAGGAGCTTCTGGAATATTCTAGGGAAGAATCTATCTGGTTGGATTGTGCTTATCATAAAGTTAGCGCTGGTAGAAGTGTAGAAGAGTGGCATAAATTTGGGGTGGAGAGTTGGAGACAAGAAACAGTGGAACAAGGTAGGAGGAGGCTGAAAAAAAAAGCCAGCTAGAAACAATGAGAGCTTGAACCAGGAGGATAGAGAGGAGGGGAGTGCTCAATAAAAGCTGTTGAAATTAATTGAATGAGCAAAAGGAAAGCTGCCTTCAGCACTAGTCAGGAATGTAGACCTCATGGAAAGGCTTTTAGAAAACGATATCTGCCAAAGATAAAATATAAAACCATCTCCATGGTTACAGCACACAGCCTTGTATATTGGGTGATCCATATCACTGAACATATTGTTTTACCTTGAACACTATTTTTACACATGCTAGAGTTGTTCGGCTAGAGCAAGAGTGGCAAAAGGGATCTCAGAATGTTTGGCTTCTGTGTGGGAGATGTTAGGGCTGTGCTAAATGTGGAGCACTGGGCATTAATTCTTCTAATTTTGACAAAAATCTTTTGAAATAGTACTCTTGTCAATGCCATGTAAAATTTAAGGAGACTTGGACCCAGAGATTTAGTGACTTGACTGAGATCACACAGTTAGCAAGGGGAAGAACCAGAATTTCATCTCAAATCCTTTCCTCTTTATTCCCTACCTTCTGTCATGATGCTTTGGGCTCCCCAGGTGGCACAGTGGTAAAGAATCCACCTGCCAATGCAGAAGGTGCAGGAGACAGGTGTTCGATCCCTGGCTCGGGAAGATTCCTTGGAGTAGGAAATGGCAACCCCCTCAAATATTCTTGCCTGGAAAATCCTATTGGACAGAGAAACCAGGCAGGCTACAGTCTATGGAGTTGTAGAGTCAGACATGACTGAGCAAGTAGGCATGCCCATAATGCTTTGCTTTCTCTCATGCTCTTTAACTGGCCTCCTAACTTCCTGATTCTATATCTACAACCTGAATAACAAAACAGATATAAAATCTTTAAGAAGATCTTTATCTATAATCAGTAAGGCAGAGTAATTATGAATGATTCAAGCCCAGGAGACTGAATGCCTGCATTCATATTCTGCCTCCTCATTTACTAGCTGTGTAATTTGGGATTCTATGCCTCAGCTAACTCATTTACAAAATGGAAATAATGGTATCTTCATTTTAAGGTTTGGGGGAAGATTAGCTGAGTTTATGGATGTAAAGTATCCATAAACACAACAATGCCTGATGTCATGTATGAATTCATCTTGTCTATGTTTATTTATTTCAATGTCTTTCTCTAGAAGTACAGCACACCAAAAGCATCCAGTCAGAGATTTCTGATTGATAAATTAAACACACTTCTTATTACCTTGAAAGTCTTTAGCCAATTTTCTGGGTAACTAGTAAAGTGCCACACTCATCTAGCTCTTTCTCAGAGTGGCAATGTGATCAAAGAAGCATGATTCAGCAACAAAGGACATTTCAAAGAAAATCTGATTCCTAATTGCATATTTCAATCCCCATAAGGAAGCTTGGAGGTACTCTCAGAATCATTTAATCTTTCTTTCATCTACTTCTCTCACATACCCAGCTGCTCCTGCCCCTCTTTTTCATCTAAGCATTCTTGAAGAATTCCTATCCAATCTTAGATTACATACTCATATCCTTACCCAGTGTATCACATTCATGCATGATCATTGAAACACAAAATCCAAGAGAGTCCCCCTGGCAAAAAAAGATTACCCATTGAAGGTGAAGATGGAAAGAAATTTAGCAGAGAAAGAGACTCCTGTTTAGTTGACTTGGAAAGAAAACTCTGGGAGTATTAATTTTGTTCCACCCTACTGTTGCCTTCTTTTCCCTTAGATCGCAAGATATTTGATGATAGGGGTTACTTTCAGTGTTAATGTTAATCTTATCTGCGTTGCCTCCTCATACCAGGTTTAGTTTCTAAAGAGTTCACAATAGTTTTTATAACCATTTGAGGAAAAGTGGGTCTTGAAGAAATCCATAGATTTTATATTCACTTGTCCCTGATTTTGACATTGTTTTCTACAGTCAGACTACATTTTATAATTTGTCTTTGGCAGACTTGTTCTCTCTACCCTGAGGCAAAAGGCAGCGGTGACAAGTGTAGACCATGCAAAGCTATACCCTTGACTTTGTAAAAAGAGTGAGTGCATAGCTTTATTAAGGTGTATGTTCCGGCTGCTTTGGAAGAAACTTTGGCTCCAGTCTTTGGTAAAGCTTTTCATGTTAAGGAATGCCTTATTATTGGCGGTCGGTTTCTTTGACTAATAATAAGCTGGTAAGAACTATTCTCATTGACTGTCAGGTTGTATTGCTTAGGTCAAGAATATGAATAGCTGAACAGAGAAGCAGTAGATTCAGGGAGACTTCTTAAGTTCTGCATTTGGGAAATTTATTTGTTATTATGAAAAAAGACCTATATTCTTATGTTATCAACTTTAGGAAACATGTAAAAATAGTTTTTATGGAACTTTATGGAACTTATCTCTCTACAAATTGACACGTCTTTTAGATTTTTTTCTGAGGTTGCATATAATTCAAACTTAAAAAAATCATTGTTAAGTGATCATTATTATGTTCTTTAAAATGGAAACATGCAAATTATTACAAAATAGAGATAATGTGTAAGGGTTGGAAAGTTTCTATCAAAAGCAATATTGTGATCAAATCATTTATAATGTGACTGCTGCTGCTGCTGCTGAGTCACTTCAGTCGTGTCCAACTCTGCGCGACCCCATAGATGAGCGCCCACCAGGCTCCCCCATCCCTGGGATTCTCCAAGCAATAACACTAGAGTGGGTTGCCATTTCCTTCTCCAGTGCATGAAAGTGAAAAGTGAAAGTGAAGTTGCTCAGTCATGTCCAACTCAGCGACACCATGGACTGCAGCCTACCAGGCTCCTCCGTCCATGGTATTTTCCAGGCAAGAGTATTGGAGTGGGTGCCATTGCCTTCTCCGATAATGTGACAAAGCGTCACTAATATTTATCCTGTACTTAGGGCTTCCCTTGTGGCTCAGCTGGTAAAGAATCCTCCTGCAATGTGGGAGACCTGGGTTTGACCCCTGGGTTGGGAAGATCCCCTGGAGAAGGGAATGGCTACCCACTTCAGTATTCTGGCCTGGAGAACTCCATGGACTATTCATGGGGTTGCAAAGAGTCAGACATGACTGAGCGACTTTCACTTCACTACTTAGGCAAAGAGAACTGGGTGCTGAGTAAGAAGACCCCATTCCCAAAGCAACCAGATCATCTTGAGCAAGTCATGATCTTTATTTAGTTTAATAAAATTCATATGGCTAGATTCTATGATAAACTGCCCCTAGCATCCCTCCAAAACTGATCCAGAATAAAAATTCAAGGTTGTCCAATAGAATCATTGAATGAAAGATCACTGAGGGGTGAAGATGACAGAAAATGGAAAGAATCAGGCATCTGTACTTTCTTTTCTTTTTGTTTCAGCCACACTACACAGCTTGTGGGACCCTAATTCATTCCCATACCAGAGATTGAACCCAGACAAAGGCAGTGAAAACCCTGAGTCCTAAACACTGAACCATCAGGGAATTCCCAGATGTTCTTTCAAAGTCTATGGCATGGCAGCTGCATGGATTCAGACTTGGTTAATTTAAATCTCCAATCTTTGGCACAGGTTTGTCTCCCTTAACAATCACAAACAAACCCAATGGCCATTCTTTGAGCATCTATTGAAACTGTTAGATATGCCCCATGTATATTCTTTCAGAAAAATTCTGGCAAATCTGTGTTTTGTTTATGCAAATTTAAAACTTAAATCTCAGAAATGTTAAATAATTTGTCCCAGGAGTCAAAGCTAGTAAGCAGAAGGCTGGGGGTTCAAATCTAGGTCTGCTTGATCCCAAAGATTATGGTCTTTTTTGGCCATTCCATTCTTCTTCTTGTGAGGATTGAAAGCAACTCGTATTTGTAAACATTTTCATGATGGAAGAGAAGGCCTAACACATAATACAGTATAGTTTCACAAAGGAGAGTGGTAACTGAATCACCTCATTGGAGCTCAGGACGTCACGAATGGTACAAAACACTAGGTGACCTCACACCTGTAGAAACCAACCACTTAAGACTTTGTAAATGCAGCTTCCATGTCCTGGGGAAGGATCATTTATTTGTTGTTTTGAAGGAGATGATAACTTTTGAAGAAGAGGTCAGAAATGAACCACCAAAAGACAGGCATGGATTTCAATATCCTTAGTAGAGATTCTTTTCATTTGCTCAGATTGAATAAGCTCTTTTGTTCCTCTTGTACCTGAACATGATTCGGAAGCTTTCAATCATGCTGTTATCAAACACAGAGAATAGTATCCTAGAACTTTGGACTGAGCAGGGCATTTAGACACCATTTAATTCAGTTTTCTCATTTTGTTGATTAGGACACTGAGATTCAGAAAGATTAAGGAACGCATCCTGACATATACACACAGTTGATTATATGTATTTTGGTTCAAAAAAAACCCAAAACAACTCAGGGAGATAGTGAGGGACAGGAAAGTCTGGCATGCTGTAGTTCATGGGGTCACAAAAATTCAGACATGACTTAGTGACTGAACAACAACAATAACAACAATTCTGGTTCAAGTGGCCTAGCTATTGATATCATCCAGTGATGAACTGACAAAATACTTGGGACACAGACTACATCAGACTTTGTTTTAATCTCACACTCTTGGGCACAGGACTGGATCTATGGTAGATATGTAATTTAAAGTAGTGGTCTCAGATGGAAGATATGCAGCAGTGAGTGCTTCACATCATCTTTTCTGAGATTAAGCAGAACAAGAAAAAAGTTCTGCTGAACAAGGAGAGTTACTGCCTCTCTCAAAGCATATCAGATATGCTTATGTTCTGGTTTAGAGATTAATTCAAGCATGCCTGGAGTCACCCTAGGAAAGACCACGTTTATAAAGTAATTTTAACCAGATTATGTGCTTCTTCTAGCTAAATGTCCTACATCTTTCCTTTCATTCCTTCCTTCTTTTGACATCAGGATGATTTTATCACCTGTACTATTTACCTAATCAGAATGTTGTCATCTTTGGTCTGATATCTAACAGTACTTTATTCTTTGTTCTTAGCCCATGTTCTCATAAACTGCAGATGTTTCACTCTGCCCTACATCATCTAACTTTTGCTTTGTGTCTGAGTTGACTTCCACAATTTACTCCAGGCCTGTTTTATGGACTAGCCAAGGGATGAGGCCACAGCCTTTGTCCCAGGCAGAGCAGTTGAGAAGGCTGTAATTAGAAGGGAGTTCTCTCTTCCACTGAATCAAGAAACCAACAAACAAATGTCAAGAAACAGCCCAGTAAACTCACCAGAAGGACAGGAATACAAGTAGGGGTGGTATTTTTCATGAATTTATTTAATAAACAATTATTGGCTCCTGCAATTATTGGTGGTAATATGCTGATAGAATTGATAAGAAAGCTCTGTCTCCTTAAGGATCTCAGAACTAGAGTGAGCAAGCAACTACTGTACCAGAGATTGAGTAGATGTTCAGCGATCCCATTTCTGTTCCATGAAACTCAGGAAAACTATATATCTCAGTTTCCTAACTATAGAGTTGGGACTATGTGACTAGTTATGGCTAATGAAATGTTGACAGATATCTTAAAATATAGTTTTGTCTTTATAGTTCACATGTCTAATCATGTGATGATGTGATCACATGATCATATGGTTATGAACCCTCATGTTTGGAGATACCTGGATCCCTGAGTCATTGATTAGATGTGAGCTACCCAAGAGAGTCACCCAGCTTTTATTTGATTGTGACTTGAGTGAGAAGGAAAACTTTGCTGTGTTAAACCATTGGAATTTGGTTTATTTGTTACTGCAGCATATCTAATTATAAAAAAATGGAATTGCTTAACATTGAAAAATTTCCCCAATATTATGCTGTCACCAGGACATCACCTCTGTTATCCTAGGGAATTACTGGATGCTTTTTATAGAAAGAGAGTGTAAGATGAGTTTTAAAAGATTTGATTCCCTTTCATTTTCACCTTTATTTTTTGGATTTTCCCTTTATATAGCCAAATTCCTCTAATTGAAAAAGAAGACTTTTTCAAACTAGGAGAAGATTGCATGTGAATTAATGTTTGGCCTTGTTTCAGGAATGAATTCAGGGAGTCTAAAAGTCCATTTTCATGTAGAGGGAAATTAGGTGATAATTATTACATGGAGACAAGGAACTGAAAAGGAACTGTATCAGACAGAGCATCTCTGGAAATTATATATGCTGTTTGGAGCTGGAGTAAAGTTGAGTAGGGTTAAAATAAAACCCTTTGCTTTGGAAATTTAAAAAAGATTTTTCTGGGTCTTAAGTCCTTTCCTAAAGAATGTATATATACAAGGAACAGTCTTAAGCATACTAGCAACTGGATCTGTTGGTTGGAACAGACTTCCTTTGGATGGTGCAAGGGAATCTAGTTTGAATTATTTATTTTTTGAATATAATAAGCACTTATATTCCAGGCATTATTCTAAGCACTTTACAAATATTAACTTACTTAATATTCATAAATGCCCTGTTAAGTACTTATTAGTATTATTCTCATGTTACAGATGAGAAACCTGAAGTATAGAGAATTTAAGATTATACATTTCCCAAGGTTACACACCTAGTTAGTGATGGAACTAGGATTTGAACCCAGCTGTCTGGCTCTAGATCCCAAACATGGCACTGCTTTGCTATGATGAATTACTTTTGCTAATTAGTGATAGCGCCAACCAACAATTACATTTACTGAGCTTATTAAATGCCAGGTGCTATTCTACATTAACTATAACATCTTATGGAAAACCTAAATGAACTTTTTGGTCAACTCAATATATGTACGTCTTTTTAATGCTCAAAACCATATTGTCAGTAGGCACTACTAATTCTGTCACTATACAAATGAGGAAACAAGAAACAAAAGAGAAATAACTAGAAAGTGTTTAGTAACATGCAGAGGCAGAAGCTTTGCTGGAATTCAGGCAGACTTGAGTCCAGAGCCTGAGTACTTTGTGACTATAACACATATCCTTTCAATAATTGGGGTGCAGGATTTTTCTAGCTTTGGATGCCAGAAAATTCCATTGCGCTTACCTCTTCCTCCTTTTAGGTTGGTTAGGAATGGCGGAGGGAGTCTTGTCTATTTTCTTGGTCTAAAGTAGTTTTCTCTATTCTTACTCATTGCTCCCCTTGACAATTACTGGATTATAAATACCAGTTCAACAGAGAAGCCAACTTTTTCAGTGAAGGCATTTTTGTTTCCTTAAATTATAACAACTGATTTCTTTTTTTTTGCTGGAAATATAACATTGAGAAATTATCAACAATATATTCTTATGAATTCTTTCTTGGAACAAACTTAATGGCAACATGATATCTTTTGCTTTGTTGTCTTGTTTTCTGGGTTTTAGCTCTAGCCACAGGAGACAACTTTAAACAGGTGGCATTGTGTAGTAAACATCTGATAATACATGCAGAATAGAAGACTCTGATGATGACTTTTAACCTTGAGATAAGAAAATATTAGAAGCATTATGCACTTATTAAAGTTAAGTTATTGCAGATGGGACATTCATTATGCTGCAGGACAGTGAATACTTTCTTCCTTAGAAATTAACAAACTGTGTAGACCAATTTTGGGGGTAATTTTAACACATTTTCTTCTTGGAATTTAATAAGAATTTTTAAAATGTACATAACCTCATCACATATGATAATTGCCTGAAATAAACTAAAGTCAGCAGCAGAACAACACACACAATGAAAACAATTCAAAACATAGCTTACTTTGAAAGAAAACTTGTAGAAACATCTATGGAGCCATTACTCTCATTATAACTCTGAATAATTCATTCAGCCTGCCCCAGTCTGTCTTTTATTCTGTAAAAAGGAGGAAATCATACCCATTTAACAAAGATTAGATGGAATTATTTATATGAAAATGTTATCACGATGAATGACAAAATAAGAGCTGTATCCAACTTCCCTCATTCCCTCCTTCTTTCTTTCTTCCCATTCCCCCTATTTTACCCCTTTTCCTTTTCTTCTCTGTGCCTTCAAGAAGTCTTTATGGTACACTGAACAAGAAAGGGAAGAAAAAGAGAGGAGGATAGAGTGAAATGAGGCTTGTTTAGATAAGACTGGAATTATATTGAGAAATGGACTTCTTAAATGATGATGCCCCTTAGCTGTTTTAGCACCAGGAGGAAGAGTGACAAATCTTACGGAAGAAGCATCACACTGCTCAGGAATCTGTGCAATGGTAGATTTATTCTCCACTTAGGCTTCCAGCAGGAAGTAACTTTACTTGGTAAAAAATATTAAAGCATCCTTCTTCTAACCATAGCAGGGTATTAATGATGCCAGAAGGTAAAAAAAGATTGAAATAATATAGCTAACTAAGATTATTGAAGTAGAATACTGATCCAAAAGCCATTTTTGTTAATAACTAAAGCAGATGATCAGCAGTAGGAAGTACATATTAGAAGGTGGCAAATCCTTCCCTAGAAATAGTTTAATGAAGACTCAGACCTCAGAGACTACTTTGAACAAGCACATAATCAAAATCATGGACTTTCTGTCATCAATAATAAGTAAAGGAAAGTGTGGGCACCCTGGCAAATGACAATATGGCCAATAAGATTGATCCTGGACCAGAACTGTTGCCTTAACCCCTATGTTGTTGTTCAGTTGCCAAGTCACGTCTGACTCTCTGCAACCCCGTGAACTGTGGCACTCTAGGCTCAGGGTTCGCTCAAACTCATGTCCATTGAGTTGGTGATGCTATCTAGCCATCTCATCCTCTGCTGCTCTCTTCCTCTTTTGCCTTCATCTTTCCCAGCATCAGGGTCTTTTCCAGTGAGTCAGCTCTTCACACCAGGTGGCCAAAATACTGGGGTTTTAGCTTTAGCATCAATCCTTCCAATGAATATTCAGGATTGATTTCCTTTAGGATGGACAGGTTGGATCTCCTTGCTGTCCAAGGAACCCTCGTGAGTCTTCTCCAGCACCACAATTCAAAAGCATCAATTCTTCAACATTCAGGCTACTTTATGGTCCAACTCTCACATCTATATATACATGACTACTGGAAAAATTATAGCTTTGACTGTATGGACCTTTGTTGGCAAAGTGATGTCTCTGCTTTTGAATACGCTGTCTAGATCTGTCATGGCTTTTCTTCCAAGAAGCAAGTGTCTTTAATTTCATAGCTGCAGTCACCATCCACAGTGATTTTGGAGCCCAAGAAAATAAAGTCTGTTACTGCTTCCACTTTTCTCCCATCTATTTGCCATGAAGTGATGGGACCAAATGCTATGATCTTCGTTTTTTGAATATTGAGTTTTAAGCCAGCTTTTTCACTCTCCTTTTCTACCCTCATCAAGAGGCTCTTTAGTTCCTCTTTACTTTCTGCCATTAGAGTGGCATCATCTTCAGGGACTTGATCCAACCTATTTTAACAGGGTCACTCTGGTAGCTGTCTTGAGAATAGATTGAGGACATCAAGACTGAAACAGGAAAATCACTAAGTAGACTGGCTCAAAGATTTGGGTGGGAGATGATGGTGCTTTGAACCAGCAGTGGATATGGTTAAGATGGATTCATATGAAGGTAAAACTGGAAAAATTTGCCAACCCTTCACATGTAGGTTGAAAGAGAAGTGCAGAAGTCAAAGATAACTGTCTTTATCCACATTTGTATGTGTGTTTATAGCTTCAGTTCTGTTCAATTCAGTCGCTCAGTTGTGTCTGACTCTTTGCGGCCCCATGAATTGCAGCACGCCAGGCCTCCCTGTCCATCACAAACTCCCGGAGTTTACGCAAACATGCCATCCAGCCATTTCATCCTCTGTTGTCCCCTTCTCCTCCTGCCCCCATTCCCTTCCAGCATCAGGGTCTTTTCCAATGAGTCAATTCTTTGCATGAGATGGCCAAAGTATTGGAGTTTCAGCTTCAGCGTCAGTCCTTCCAACAAACACCCAGGACTGATCTGCTTTAGGATGGACTGGTTGGATCTCCTTGAAGTCCAAGGGACTCTTGAGAGTCTTCTCCAACACCACAGTTCAAAAGCATCAATTCTTCAGTGCTCAGCCTTCTTCACAGTCCAACTCTCACATCCAATCATGACCACTGGAAAAACCATAGCCTTGACTAGACGGACCTTTGTCGGCAAAGTAATGTCTCTGCTTTTTAATATGCTATCTAGGTTGGTCATAACTTTCCTTCCAAGGAATAAGTGTCTTTTAATTTCATGGCTGCAATCACCACCTGCAATTATTTTGGAGCCCAGAAAAATAAAGTCTGACAGTTTCCACTGTTTCCCCATCTATTTCCCATGAAGTGATGGGACCAGATGCCATGATCTTAGTTTTCTGAATGTTGAGCTTTAAGCCAACTTTTTCACTCTCCTCTTTCACTTTCATCAAGAGGCTTTTTAGTTCCTCTTCACTTTCTGCCATAAGGGTGGTGTCATCTGCATATCTGAGGTTATTGATATTTCTCCCGGCAATCTCGATTCCAGCTTGTGCTTCTTCCAGCCCAGCGTTTCTCATGATGTACTCTGCATATAAGTTAAATAAGCAGGGTGACAATATACAGCCTTGACGTACTCCTTTTCCTATTTGGAACCAGTCTGTTTTTCCATGTCCAGTTCTAACTGTTGCTTCCTGACCTGCATATAGGTTTCTCAAGAGGCAGGTCAGATGATATAGTATGCCCATCTCTTTCAGGATTTTCCACTGTTTATTGTGATCCACACAGTCAAAGGCTTTATAGCTTACTACTTACCTAACTACTATACATCCTTTGTGAATAAATGTATGTAATAATACATTTGTGTATACTGTGGGGCTGCACTGAGCTTACTCTTAATTCAGTTGTGTTTGGAAAAATAAAGAAACCGTGTAGAATAATATTTTGTGTATATATATTCCTCATATATATTAAACCATTACGTGTTCACATACACACATTGCATTGTTGAGTTAAATACACAAAAAAATCTAAAATATGCTTTATGGGTAATTTAAGAGATTTATCAAGCATAATTTTTATTACATGCAATTTTACACTTTCAAAGTGATCTTAGAATTCTACTTCTGACAGAGAAGTGACTTTGTTTGGAACTAGTGGCCCTTCCTTGTCTTTAGCATTCACACTTCTGGTGCCAGGACTTGGCATGTAGTTGAGCAGCATTTCTTTTAGTATTCTGTCTTCATGAGGCTTGCTTAGCCCCTCTGAGTGTGCTCCAGAGCAGAGTTGGGATGGAAGGATAATATCCAAGAAGAGGAAGGGCCTGCCTTCAAGAATAGGAATCTGGGCATGCCTTCTGAGGTTTTTGCTAGGACCCCAACACAGGGTTCTATGTCATTTTTACTTATTAGCTTTTTGTAGTAAAATTGAGTTTCACTTTTTCCGCAGTTGTCTTCTTAAAAACTCTGTCTTTCTCTAGTGTTGGTTTTCTGTTGCTGCCCCAACAGTTTACCATATATGTGCTTAATGGCTTAAAATAACACAAATATATTATCTTAAAGTTTATTGGTCGGAATTCCATCACCAGTCTCACTGCGCGATAGTCAAGGTGCTGCCTGGCCTGCTTGTTTTTCTGGAGGTTCTAGGCAACAACCTGTTTCTTTACTCATTCAAGTTGTGGGCATAATCTTATTCCTTGCAGTGATACAACTGAGATCCTGTTTTTTGCTGGCTGTTATTTGAGAGTGGTTCCCAGCTTTTAGAAGCTACCACATTCCTTGGCTTGCGGCTTCTTCCTCTCTCTTCAAAGCCAGCAAGAGCAGCTTAGTTCTTCTCACACTACATCCCTCCAACCCAGTGAGGAAAGGTTCTGTACTCTTAAGGACTTCTGTGATTACACAGTGTGCGCTGTGTGTTCAGTCAATTTAGTCATGGCAACAACTCTGTGCAACCCTATGGACCGCAGCCGGCCAGTCTTCTCTGTCCATGGGACTCTCCAGGCAAGAATATGGGATTGGGTCACTGTGCCCCCTGCTACCTACCTGGATAATCCAGAAAAATCTTACCTTTTTAGTACTGCTGATATGCAACATTAATTCCATCTGCAACTAAACAGATAAAAGCATTCCACATAATTTTGCCATGTAATATAACATATTCACAAATTTGGGAACTAGGATATGGACATCTTCAGTTCAGTTTAGTTCAGTCACTCAGCTGTGTCCAACTCTTTGCAACCCCATGAACTGCAGCATGCCAGGCCTCCCTGTCCATCACCAACTCCCGGAGTTTACCCAAACACATGTCCATCGAGTCGGTGATGCCATCCAGCCATCTCATCCTCTGTCGTCCCCTTCTCCTGCCTCCAATCCCTCCCAGCATCAGGGTCTTTTCCAATGAGTCAACTCTTTGCATGAGGTGACCAAAGTATTGGAGTTTCAGCTTCAGCATCAGTCCTTCCAATGAGCACCCAGGACTGATCTGCTTTAGGATGGACTGGTTGGATCTTAGGGGGCTGTTATTCTTCCTACCACATGCACATGTACGCACACACCTACACACACAGCTGCCTCAGTCATTTTTTACCTCTTTCTCACTTAACTATTAAAATTATTAATTTCATAAACCAAACTTTAATATCAAATATGGATGAAACTCTTAACCAGGAGTTGTTAAGGTGAATTCCTGCTTTGGTCCATTCTTGATTTCCCTTGATTATTTTTCTGGATTGATATCATTGTAATTTACTTAAGCTTTTCTTGAACTGACCACTAATTATATCAGAATTACATCTATTGTAAAAAATCTGAACTGTCTTCTCTCTGTAGTGTTATAGCTCTGAGGATATAAAATAAATTTTAGGTTAAGTGCTATCTCAAATCATATTAAAAACATAAACATTGTAAAGGTGCTTCCTGGCTCCTGCTGGCAACTGTTCTTCCAAGTTTATGGTGGATTGAGATTTTGCTTTTCAAACTATTGCATACTTATTTTCATGTTCACTTTGATCACATCTCTTCCCTGTTCAGAGTTCTTAATTGATGTTGAATTGCAAATTGCATTCTGTCTACTGACTGAGTTAAATGTTTACTCAATTGCTTAGAGGAAAGAAATGTTTCTTTGAAGTGCTCAGACTCTAATAACCTTTGGCCAATACCCACCATATTTTAAAAGTCTATATGTTATGCAAAAGTCTATATGTTATTCATGTTCACGCAAAAAAAAAAAAAAATAAAGGTGGCTCATATGGTGAAGAATCTACCTTCAGTGCAGGAGACATGGGTTTGATCCCAGGGTGCAGGAGATCCCCTGGAGAAGGGTATGGCTACCCACTCCAGTATTCTGGCCTAGAGAATTCCATAGACAGAGGAGCCTGGTGGGTTATAATCCATGGGGACACAAAAAGTCAGGCACAACCGAACAACTAACACTTCTACATTCTTACTTTTCACCATGTGCCATGTGTTTTGTAGGCACTTTGTTAAATTCCCATAACATCCCTATAGAGGTATGGGCTGTTGTCAGTTCTCTTTTACCAACAAGGAAATAAATACCAGGGGGTGAAGTCACTTGTCCAAGATCATACAATTGTGAAGTGTCAGCCCTGAAACTTTAGCCCACTGACAAGAATGCCTTGGCCTTTAACTATTAAGCTATAAATGCCCTGTGAAATGTACTCCCTTTTAAAGTGGCTATTTTACTATTAGTATGAGGGCATATGTGGATCAAATATTACTATTGCTTTACTGACAGGAAATTGAGTACTGTAGTTGCCCTAGTCAGATGTCTAATAGTCATAATTGCATAACTATCCTTCCATTTCCTCCTTCTATAAAAGCTGTATCATGGCAGGTAACCAATATTTATAGATCATCATAGCCAATACTTTTTGTTTCAGCTAATAGGATTTATTGTTTTCACCTGCTAGACACATTTTAGAGTGTCTACTATGGTTGATTAGGGAAAAATGTTTCTCTATTTCCTCCTCAAAATTAGGGATGGCTCTGGGGAATATTTAGGAAGATATATAAATTTAATATGTAAGACAGGCCTTTTTTATACTCAGAGGAATCATCAGTGCCACATTCTAGTGTTAGCAACTTAGAATACATTTATGTGGAACTGATATTTTAGATAAATTTTATTGGGATACAGTTGATTTATTAATACAGTGGTGTAGTAGTTTCAAGTGTATAGCAAAGTGAGTTACATATATCTACTCTTTTTCTTTGAAGATTCTTTTCCCATGCAAGCTGTTACAGTGCATGGAGTAGAATTCCCTGTGCTACACTGTAGGTTCTTCTGATTTACCTGTTTTATATATAGTGGTCTGTATATGTCAATCCCAATCTCCCGATTTGTCCCTACCACCCTATCCTCTGCTCACGATATTTTTTTTCTCCTAATCCTGTGTCTCTTACTTCTGTCTCATAAATAAGTTAGTTTGTACATTTTTGGGGGGAAGATTCCACATATAAGCAATATCATATGATACTGTCTTTCTCTGTCTGACCCACTTCACTCAGAATGATGATCTCTAGGTTCATCCATGTTGCTGAAAATAGCATTATTTTGTTCTTTTAAGGCTAAATAATATTCCATTTTATATATGTACTAAATCTTCTTTATCCATTCCTCTGTTGATGGATATTTAGACTTCTTCCATGTTCTGGCTATTATATTAATAAATAGTGGTGCAATGAACACTGGGACATATGTATCCTTTTGAACCATGCTTTTCTTTGGATATGTGCCCAGGAGCGGGATTGCTGAGTCATAAGGTAGCTCTATTTTTAGTTTTTTAAGGAATCTCCATACTGTTCTCCACAGTGACTGTACCAGTTTACAGTCCCATCAACAGTGTAGGAGAATTTCCTTTTCTCCACACTTTCTCTAGCATTTTTTGTTTGTAGATTTTTTGATGACTATTCTGACCAGTATGAGGTGATATCTCATTGTAGTTTCGATTTGTATTTCTCTAATTAAGCATCTTTTCATGTGCTTTTTGGCCATCTGTCTGTCTTATTTGGAGAACTGTCTATTTAGATCTTCTACCCATTTTTTGATTGGGTTTTTGTTTTTTGGATACCAAACTGCATGAGCTCTTTATGTATTTTGCAGATTAATCCCTTGTCAATTGCTTCACTTCAAATATTTTCTCCCATTCTGAGGGTTGTCTTTTTGTTTTGTTTATGGTTTCCTTTGCTTCTTCAAAAGATTTTAGGTTTAATTATATTCCATTTATTTTTGTTTTTGTTTTCATTACTCTAAGAGGTAGGTCAACAAATTCCTTGCTGCAATTTATGTCAATGTTTTCCTGTCTATGTTTTCCTCTAAGAGTTTTATAGTGTCCAAACTTACATTTAGGTCTTTAATCCATTTTTAGTTTATTTTTGTGTATAGTGTTAGGGTGTATTCTAATTTTTATTATTTTACCTGTAGCTGTCCAGTTTTCCCAGAATCACTTATTGAAGAGGTTGTCTTTTCTCCATTGTATATTCTTGCCTCCTTTGTCATAGATTTGGTGACCATAGCTGATTTCCTAAGCTTCTTTAAGTAGACTCTTCTAGTCTTCATATATTTGTAGGTCTTTTTAGCCAAAATAAGCTTATAGTAATATCTTATGACCCTTTTAAATAATTCGTAGCTCCTGGAATAGATTCCAAGGATTTATCATGCATGTGAAAGAAGGATAGTTGGGAAGCTACTACAGAATTAATGTGCTAGAGGGTCCCCACTTTGGATTTTGAAGCCTGGCACCTGGAATCTCACCATCACTCCCAGGGAGGTACTACGGGCCCTTTCATACCTCAGTCTAGGAGAATAAGAATTAAAAATGTATCATGGAGAAATCATGAGACATGTAAGAAAAACAAGTCCTTGGAAGCAAAGGCACAATTAGAATATGCATAAAAGAGGAAGTAGAATTAATGGAACATATACAGCAAAGATTTAAAGTAAACATAGTTTATGCTATCAGAGATATAACAGAGAATATGGGAAGCATGAAGTAGAGCATATAGTTATGAAGAAACAGCTGGAGGAGTTAGACTTGAAAAATAATACTGTTAAACTAAATTGCTGCATTGATATCTTGAATAATAAATTTCATGTAGCTGAAAAACAAATAAGTGAATTACATGATAAAGGTGAAGAACTCTCCTGGGAGATGTCAGGAAATAATAATGGAAAAAGTGAAAGAAAGATTAAGATTGAGGATAGAAGTAGATGTATCAATGGCTAACTAAAAGGACTTTTCAGAAGGAGAGCAAAGAATAAATGGAGGAGAGAAAGTAATATTATACTATATCCTATATATATTAAGAAATAATATTATATTAAGTATATATATTAAGTATACATATTAAGAAATAATAATAAGAAATTCCTAGAATTGGACAAAGATATAAATCCTTAGGTGCTGATAGAATTGATAAGAAAAAGCTACACTTAGATCCATTGTAATGATTTTTGAGGGCATAAAAGACAATAGCTTCCAAATGCTTCAGGCAGGAAAACCCAAATACCTACAAAGTAAGTGATGATATCAGTCTTTTCAACGGCAACACTGGATGCAAGACAGTGGTGAAATATCTTCAAACCATTGATGGAAAATAATTTTGAACCTATAACTTACTCAAGTATAACCTAAAAGTTAATTGTTATCAAGTATAAGGTCTCACAAAATTCACTAAACAAGAGGGCCTTAATAAATTCCAAAACTCAGTATCATTCAGAACATGAAATATATTCTTAATTTAAGAAAACTGGGAATGAACAATAAAGCCTAAAGTTTAGACAGCATACTAAACATACCATTCATAGTATTAAATGAAAAGAAAACAATAAGGAAAATTACAAAATATTTAGGCTAAATGGCAATGAAAACACTTCATGTTAACACCTGTGAGATGCAGATTAGAAGGAAATTAATGAATTTGAAACATTTATCAGAGAAAAAGAACTATTGGAATAAATTAGCTTAGCATTCAAATTAAGAAGTGATGTAAAGAGCAGATGAATAAATCCTAAGAATCAAGAAAAAAAGAAATAAAAAGTAAAAGTAAAATTGAATTAATTAATTAAAAGTAGAATTAATTAATTAAAAGTAGAATTGAAAAAAATATGATCAAAAGAATTTAGACATGATTCACAACTCCTGAAACTTGTTCTTTCAAAGGATGGATAGGTAAAACAATGGCAGGACATATAAGAAAAAATGATAGACTATTTAAATAAAATGTAGAGTGAGAAATTGAAGATAATTATACATATGGTACATATTTAAGACAGATACTTTATGATATTACTTATATGTGGAATCTAAAACACCACAATTGTAGAATCAGAGTAGAATGGTGATTACTAGGGGCTGAGAGGTGGGAGAACTGGGAATGTTCAAAGAGTTCAAAGAGTACAAATTCCTGGTTAGAAAATGAACAAATTCTGAGGATTAAATGCACAACAACGTGACTATAGTTACCAATACTGTATTATACACTTAAAAGTTTCTAAGTGAGTAGATCTTAAATTAAATATGCTTCTCACTGCAGAAAAAAATGGTAGTTTTGTGATGTGATAGATGTATTAGCTAACACTGCAGTGCTGATTATATAGCAATGTGAAAGTGTATCAAATCAACACATTGTATACCTTAAACTTACACACAATGTTTTATGTCAGTTATATCTTGATGGAGCTGACAGTAAAAGAATATATTACAAATAATGCTTGAATAAATTTAAAAATCAGTAACAATAAGAGATAAGTTTCCTCTCAAGTGGCAAAAAAGACAAAAGTAGGGAAAACTGGAATAGATTAATGACCACTAAAATAACTGACATGAATTTTCAAAATTTCTCTTATCCTCCAATCCAAGGTAAATTTACACATGAATTCAAACAAGCTGTCAGGGATGAGATAATTTATTTCTTATATACATTATTTCAAAAAATGTTAAAATGGAAGTTTGAGCAACTTTAAAGTAATCAAGTTAATGAACTGTGAAGTTTATTGGTCAGTTCCACTAATGAACATAGATGTGACCTTCCAAAAGAAAATATTAGCTAAGCAAATATAAGAGGGCATAACAATTGTATTATAATGTAATAGCATCTGTCCCCAAAATGCCAGGATGACTCAGTCCAGAACAAAATCCATCATCTTGACAGGTATATACAGAGAACTGGATAAATGTCAATAATTAATTCATGCTTAAAATAGTTAGAAAACAAACACTAGAAATTAATTTCCTTAACTTAAAAAGACGATTAAAAAACGAACCCTATAGGAGTAGGATTTCCTATTTAATGGAAATCATCAGTCACATTGCATTTAATACAGGAAACGAGACTGTGATTCTCGTTTTTTATGCCATCACTAAACCAGTTTCTATAGGCAAGATCATCAAGTCATCCTGCTTTCCCCAGAGCTTTAGCAGATTTACCAGTACAGCCTGGAAAACTCCTTGATCTTAGGAAACCTCAGTGGTTTGACTGGACAGTTGTAATATTAAAAGTAAAGTAGCTGTGTCCTAGAAACCTTCTCAGGCACAAGTGACTTGGACAGTTGGTAAACCTACTACTGGTCTTCACCAAAGTAGTAATGTAAGAAAGAGACCTATGAAATATAAAGATTGGAAAGGAAGAGATAGAATTTCTTTTTATTTAAAGAGATATTATTTGTATAGAAAACAAAAAATTATCAAAGTGTGAAAACCAAGAAAATAAAGCAAAAAAGGCTGGATCTCAAATCAACAATAAAAACCAATGGGATTCATCAGTAAAAGAAGTGAAGACTAATCTAGCTTCCCAAGTCACTCAAGTGGTAAAGAATCTGCCTGCAAATGCTAGAGATGCAGTTTCAATCCCTAGATTGGGAAGATCCCCTGGAGAAGGAAATGGCAACCCACTCCATTATTCTTGCTTAGGAAATCCCATGTACGAGGAAACTGGAGGACTACAGTCCATGGGATCACAGAGAACCAGACACAACTGAGTGACTGCACACGCATGAGGAGACTATACCATTTACAAAAGCGACAAAAATGATGAACTATCCAGGGAATGTCTTACGGAGTGTGTAAACACTGCTATATTTAAAATAGATAACCAACAAGGGCCTAATGTAAAAAATAAATAAATAAAAGATTTATGGGGAAACTGTTAGTTACTTTAAAGTACTTAAAATAAGAATTAAATGGTGAAACATGCTGTGTTCATGAAAAGGATGATTTTTCATTGTAAACAAATACATTTCTTTCAAATTAATCAGTAAATTCAAAGCAATCCTAGTGAAAATTCTAGCATAGTTTTTGGAGAGGGATAACTTGGAAAATTATTTGTAATTTTTTTAATTGAGAAGCACAAATTCCTCAAATGTGTAAGATTATTTTCAAAAATAAAGATGAAATAGACCAGGGGTAACCATATTTAAACAAATTGGTAACTAATAGAAATGTAAATACAAATTTGTAGAGAATTTATGAAGTAATTGACTGCTATTGGGAAATAATTAAGTTGATTTCCTGTCTTCTACCAATTAAAAAAGAAATTTTTCTTTTTTTTCCCGAATGCGATGCTGAGGATTTGTTATTGCTCCAGGTACTCAATTATCTAGGTATACTAGCCCTCCTCATATGGACAGTTCTCCTCTCATGTTCAAAGTGGTATTGAAAGTAACTGGTTTCTGGTTTTCCAATTTATGTCAGTTACCTAAGCAGCCTGTTACTGTAACAGCGGCAAAATTATTGAGTTAAAAATTAGATAGAGGACACACATATTAAATTGGAGAAAATCAATAAAACTGGCAATACCAATTGCTAATGAGAATACAGAGTTACAAGGACTCTATTCATTGCTACTGGGAATGCAAAATGGTACAGTCACTTTAAAAGACAATGCAGCAGTTGGCTACATAGTAATCCATAGCCCTATGATGTGATGGAGGTTAAGCAACTGTATGCCATAGACATTTGCCTAAGTGACTTGGAAACTTATGTCCACACAGAAATCTGCATATGAATGTTTACAGATACTTTATCCATAATCATCAGAATCATGAGACAACTAAAATGTCCTTCATAGATAAACAGATAAAAAGATTGTGGTAATTCATACAAAAGAAAAGTATTCCCTGATAAGAAATCAGTGCACAAGCAACCATAAGATACAAATGAATCTTAAGCACATATTGCCAACTGAAAGAAACCAGTCTGTAAAAGCTCCATGTTGAGTGATTTCAGTTATATGATAATCTGGAAGAACAAACTATAAAGACGGTACAAAAGATCAATGGCTACTATGAGTTTGCTGGGAGGATGGAGGGTTGAATGAGTGAAACACAGGGTATTTTTTAAGGTGTAAAACTATTATGTATGTTACTATAATGGATACTTGATACTATGCATTTGTAAATACCCACAGAACTGTACATTAGTGAATCTTAATGTATATACATTTAAAACTCATTTTAGAGGTTGGGAGATCCCATGATAGAATGAAGAGTGTGGCAAAATAGAAAATAGTCTAACTGTATTTCAAATTATAAATCAAACTGCTGAAGAGGAGGAAAGGAATTGACCTAAGTAACTTCAGTTTGAGTCCAGTCTATAAGATGGAAGGAAAAATGAGAAGTGTGTATATACTGTATTCCAGTTGATAAAGTAGCTTATGACAAGAGTACAGGTTAGCAATTCTGGGGCAGCTATACATTTATATTTGGAGTAAGACAATTAAGTAAATGGTGAATGGTGGTGGCCAGGCTTTTCACTGTTGGAAAGGGAGTTCAAATATAAGCACTAGCAGGAGGCTAGTGGAATGATATATATGATAATGGATTAGACTTGGAACTTTAGTGTAAGCTTATGTTTAGCTCAGTATTATACAGATGGCTACAAATATAAATACTTGTAGATTATGTACTAGTTACACACTAGTACATAAAATGTACACACATTTTTCTTAGTGCACTGAGAAAGTCTAGAGGCAACAATACCCCAGGAACAATGAGCACCCCTAGACCCAGATTTTTGTTTTTAGTACCATTCTTTAAAAAAATGACACATTGAAGAAGTCACTAATTTTAGTACTGAGACAGGATATGCAGAAAATGAAACTGGGGACACCTTATTGTGCCAGAAAGTTAAGAAATGCTCAAAGACCCTACAAAAATCTAATCTTTGGAATATGTCAAAGGGATCAAGAGGCAACCAAAAGAGTTCCCAGTGCCCAAACCTGAAAACAATTGAGCAGCGAGGAATAAAAATAATTGAATTACAATAAGGTATAAAATAAATTGCTATGAGTCCATACCAATATAAATACCTGATGGAGAAGAGACACATTCCACATGCAGAGGAGTTCCAGATAATTCATGTAGATACTTCCTTCACTGAGGTGGGGCATAACTATCCACTTAGGTGTGGGCAATGCTTATGACATTCTTCCAACTAGTATGATGGAAAGGGAGAAAAGAGTAATTTTGAATGAAGAAACCTAACAAATATTGACGCAGGCAGTTGACGAAGTTTAACATTAGCTGGGTGATGAAGTACTAGGCCATGCTGATAGTGTGTACTCTTGATTTGATGAAAATGTCACTTTACTTCTGTGGTCTTAATCCCCCCAACACATAACCTCATTCTAATAGTGAGAAAAGCATCATACAAATTCTATTTGAAGAACATTCTACAAAGAGGCTGATCAATACTTCTCATAACTGTCATAGTTATTAGGAACAAGGAAAGGCTAAGAAACTGTCACAGCCAAAAATGTCTTACGGAGACATGAAAATTTAATGTGGTATCCTGGATGGAATTCTGAAACAGAAAACTAACATTAAGTAGAAAAACCAAAACAAAAAAACTAAGGAAGGCTGGGAAAAGGTATAAACTTTATTTAGTGATAATAGATAAATATTGGTTTAATAAATGTAATAGAAATACCGTAGTAATGTAAAATACTAAAGAGAAACTGGTTTGGAGGCTCTCAGTACTGTTTTCACAATTTTCTTGACAATCTAAAACTATTCTAAAATAAAACATTTATTAACATATAAGCTGGGTGGTTTTCTCACCACTTTCCTGAGACCTTTTACTTGCCAGTTTTTGTTCATTGAGTGTAAATCCTGATATCTTTATTCAGAAACTTCTTTTAAAGTCTTTTCCTTTTTCTATTGACTGTTAGGAGTTTATATTTATTTCAGAATATCAGGGGCATGACTCCCTTAAAGCTTTTGGTATATAAACTATTTTGGGGAGAAAAATAAAACTGAGGCCTATGGATGGAAATAAAGGTAGACTTTAGTTTTTTGAAAGAAAATACATACTAGTCATTAGAATGGGATGCAGAAGAAATGGCCTGCCACAGGTTGGCTTATCACATCTGGAAAATTTTTAAACAGAGATCTCAGAACAGAGATCTGTTATACATGCAGGAGTAGATAAAATATTGAATAAGAAAGTTGGAAGTCTTTTTTGCTATGGTATTATGGGGTTCTACTGAATTAACAATCTACTTCTGCAACCCAAGCTCACTTTTTATTCATTTATTCATCCAAGAAATATTTGTGACTCACCTACCAAATGGCTGATACTTCTCCAAGCCCTAGGTATATGGCATTGAAGAAGCAGAATTATGTCCTTCTGTAGTCTATAACAGCGGAGTTTTTTCTGTTGAAATGATCAGGGATGGTTCCTAAGAGCCCTTTGTCAGTTTCAAAGACCATTATTCTCTTTAGAACAGAAGCATCTAAATGGAATAAAATCCTAAGAGTTAATCACTATAAAAGCCACAAAGAGACTTCAAGCATATACTTTACTCCTACTAAAGTTCTTTGAGTGGAGGCAGGAGGAATCTGGTTTTGTTGGACAGCATCTTCCTTTGCCTAACCTAGGTCATCATTCTTTCCAGGATAGATATAAGAAACTAAGAACTGCTCTGATGAAGACAAAAATGTGTGTAATTTAAAGAGAAGTGGGTCATTTAAAATTCTCCTCTTCCTTGTGCCTGTGAAGTGTCATGTAATTTAAGGAAAATCATTCATTTTTAGTTCTGATCTGAGGCTAATAATTCTCTTTTGCAAATAACCACAGATGTTCTCTTATTAAACTGCTGTATAAAGTTCAAATGAATGCAGGGAATTCAAGAGTTTTGCTTAGATATTAATTTAGAAATCAAAAAGAGGTCTACCCATAGAAAAAAGGGGGGCAATATTTTATCCAGTGTCTACTATGTAAACTTTTTTTTTGTGATTTAATTTACCACCTGTAACAACCCTTGGAGGCTCAAAGAGTTTAAATTGTTCACTCATTTAGACTAGCTAGCTGAAGTGTTAAGTGGAAGAGCTAGGCATCAAACCCTTTTGAGAACCTTAGAGTTCTTTCCCCACAAGGAGATTTCTGGATGTTACAAAAGACATCACTCTACTTCACAAGGTTGCTTTGGCTTTCTAAGACCAAGATTTATTTATTATCTACAGCTAGTTTTTGGAACAGCTACCGTGTTTCTGATAGTATACTAGATAATTAGGGCACATTCCTGAATAAAATAGACATGGTTCCCACAGTGTCAAGCTTACAGCCTTGTGATAGAGTTAAACAGTAAACAAGTAAATAATTTAACAAAACTATGTAACAATCAAGTGGTAAGGACTTAAATAAGATGAACAGAGTGTTATGACAGAAATCAACAAGGATGGGAGAAAGTTTCACTTAAAAGAATTGGTTAAAGTCCCTCGGGGCAATGATATTTAAGCTAGTATTTAAAGATGAGCAATTATCAGCAGTGAAAGGTCATGCAGCAGAGTCTTGTAGGGATGTCCAAAGTTCCAAGTATGTTTAACATTTTATTTTGTAATACATTTGGATTTAAATTTTGTATGAGGTATGCGGCTTATGTTGATATCCATTTTTTTTTCCTATAGATAACCACTTACGCCAGTACCATTTGCTTAAAAGATTATCTTTTCTCCATTGAATTTCTTTTGCCCCAAGTTAATTGGACTGATTTCTGGGTGTTTTGTTGAACTGATCTATGTGTATATGTTCCCGAGTTGCTCAGTGGTAAAGAAATTGCCTGTGATGCAGAAAATGCAGGCGATGCTGCAGGTTTGATCCCTGGGTCAGGAAGTTCCCCTGGAGGTGGATATGGCAACCGGCTCCAGTATTCTTGCCTAAAGAATCCCATGGACAGAGGAGTTCACAGGTTACAGTCCATAGGGTCCCCCAGAGTCCGACACAACTAAAGCCACTGAGAAATGTCCTTACCAATTCAACGCAGTCTTGATGACTGTAGCAACATAATAAGCTTTGATATTGGGTAGACTGATTCCATCCATTTTGTTCTTTTTCAAAATTATTTTAGCTATTCTACTTTCTTTGTGGACATCCTGGTGGCTCGAGGGTAAAGTGTCTGGCTGCAATGCGGGAGGCCTGGGTTCCATCCCTGGGTCGGGAAGATCCCCTGGAGAAGGGATAGGCTACCACTCCAGTTCTGGTCTAGAGAATTCCATGGACTGTATAGTCCATAGGGTGGCAGAGTCAGAAATGACTGAGCGACTTTCACTTTCACGTTAAATTTGCATATCAGTTTGAAGCAGGATTGATATTTTTGTTATTTGAGTCTTCCAATCTGTGAACACAATATATATCTCCATTTATTTAGATCTTCTTTGATTTCTTTCATCAACATTTTGTAATTTTCAGCAAACAAATCCAGTACATTTTTTTGGTTAGATTTTCATCTAAGTGTTTTTTTTTTGTTTTTTTTTTTTGAGTGATTGTAAATGATGTTGTATTTTAAATTTTGGTTTCCATATGTTCATTGCTAGTACATAGAAATACAATTGAATACAATTTTGTGGGTTTCTTTTATCACGTCAACCTTGATGAACTCCTTTTTTAGTTCTAGGAGTATTTATGTAGACTCTGGATTTTCTACACAGGCAGTCAAGTCATTAGCAAATAGGGACTGTTTTATTCTTCCTTTCTGATAGGCATAAATTTTATTTTTCTTGCTTTAATGCATTGACTTGAACTTCCTGCCACTGTGTTTAATAAGGGTAGTGAGAGCAGACTTCCTTGTCTTGTTCACCCTCTTGATGCAAAAACATTCAGTCATTTACCATTAACTATGTTAGCTATAGAGGCTTCACTGGTGGCTCAGACAGTAAAGAATCTTCCTGCAATGCAGGAGACCTGGGTTCAGTCCCTGAATCAAGAAGATCCCCTGGAGAAGGGCATGAGAATCCATTCCAGTATTATTGCCTGGAGAATTCCATGGACAGAGGATTCTGGCAGGCTACAGTCCATGGGGTCTCAAAAAGTTGAACATGGCTGAGCAACTAACACACACATACAGACACACACATAATGTTAACTGTGAGTTTTTTTTTAGATGTTCTTTATCAACTTGGAGAAGTTTCCTTCTATATTTATTTCTCTGAGAGTTTTTGAAATAAATGAATATTGTATTTTGTCAAATGCTTCTTCTGCATTAATTGGTGTGATCATGACTTTTTCTTCAACTTTTTATATGATATATTGGGCTTCCCTGGTAGCTCAGCTGGTAAAGAATTGGCCTGCAATGTGGGAGACCTGGATACAATCCCTGGGTTGGGAAGAGCCCCTGAAAGAGGGCATGGCAGCCCATCCCAGTATTCTTGCTTGTAGAATCCCCATGGACAGAGGAGCCTGGTGGGCTACAGTCCATGGGGTCGCAAAGACTGAGCGACTAAGCATAATGGTATATTAAATTGATGGATTTTGCAATATTAAATCAGATTTGCACTCCTTGAATAAATATCAGGTTATCATAGTTTATAATTATTTTTATTCATTGCTAGATAGTATTTGCTAATATTTTGATAATTTTTGCATCTATATTCTTTTAAAAAGATTTTTGTTGGAGTATAGTTGATTTACAATATTGTTAGTTTCAGATGTACAGCAAAGTGAATCAGTTGTACATATACCTCTGCAGTGAAAGTGTTAGTTGCTCAATGGTGTCCAACTCTTTGTGACCTCACGGACTGTAGCCCACCAGGCTTCCCTGTCCATGGAGTGTTCCAGGAAAGAATACTGGAGTAGGTAGCCATTCATTTCTCTAGGCGATCTTCCTGATCACTGGACTGAACCCAGGTCTCCCACATTGCAGGCAGATTCTTTACTGTCTGAGCCATGAGGGAAGCCTATATATACATGCACATACACATATATAATCTACTCTTTTATGGATTCTTTTCCCATATGGGCCATTGCAAAGTACTGAGTAGAATTCCCTGTGGTATACAGTAGGTCCTTATTAGTTATCTAGCTTATATATTACAGTGTATGTATCAATCCCAATCTTCCAATAAGTCCCTTCATGCCCTCTTATAGTCTTGTTACCATAAGTTTATTTTCTACATATGTAACTCTATTTCTGTTTTTAAGTAAGTTTATTTGTACACATATCAGTGATATCATATGGTATTTGTTTTTCTCTATCTGACTTGCTTCATTAATTATAACAATCTCTAGGTCCATACATGCTGCTGAAAATAGCACTTTTCTTTTTTATGGCTGAGTAATATTCCATTGTGTATGTGTACCACATTTTCTTTATCCATTTACCTATCAATGGACATTTAGATTGCTTCCCTGTCCTGGCATTGTAAATAATGCTACAATGAACATTGAAATGCATGTATCTTTTTGAATTACAGTTTTCCTCAGGTATAAGACTTGGAGTGGGATTGCTGAATTATATGGTAGCTCTGTTTTTAGTTTTTTAAGGAACCTCCATACTGTTCTTCATAGTGGCTTTACCAGTTTACATTCCTACCTACAGTGTAGGACAGTTCCCTTTTCTCCACACCCTCTAAGGCAATTATTGTTTGTAGATCTCTGGATGATGGTTCTGACCATTCAGACTAGTGCAAGGTGATACCTCATTATAGTTTTGTTGCATTTCTCTAATAATTACTGTCATCTTCCTTTTATCTATTTTTCCTGTTTTTATTACCCTCAATTTCCACTGTTATCTCTATTGTTCCCTTCCTTCTGCTTTCTCTAGGATTATTTTGTTTTTGTTTTTCTACGTTCTTGAGGTAGAAGATTAGACTATTGATTTAAGACTTTATCTCCTTTTTAATCTATGAATTTAATGCCATAGATTTCAATCTCAACACTAGTTTTATGATCTATGAATTTTGATATATTTTAATTTTCATTCTCTTCAGTGTATTTTTGATATCCCTTGAGGCTTCCTCATTGGCCTATGGATTATCTTGAATTGTTTTATTTATGTTTCAAATGTTTGGAAATTTTCTCTTTCCATTTTTATTAATTTATAATTTGATTCTGCTGTGGTCAGCAAATAGTGTATGATTTCAGTTCATGTAAATTTGTTGAGGGCTAATTTATTGCTAAGATATGCCCTATCTTGGCATTTGTTCTATGATGATTTGAAAATAATGTATATCCTTTTTTTGTTGGGTGATGGAAGTCACTCAGTCATGTCTGACTCTTTGTTACCCCATGGACTGTAGCCGATGAGGCTCTTCTGTCCATGGAGTTCTCCAGGCAAGAATGTTGGAATGGGTTGCCATTCTCTTCTCCAGGGCATCTTCCTGACCCAGGAAGGGATTGAGCCCATGTCTCTTATGTCTCCTGCATTGGTAAGCAGGTTCTTTACCATAAACACCATCTGGGAAGCCCAAAGTCTATCTAACATGATACTAATACAGGAAATCCTGCTTTAAGTTTTGCATGTCTTTTTTTTTTACATTTTGCCTTCATATATATTTATATTTATATTGAGTTCTTTGTATACAGTATATAGCTTGTTCATGCTTGAAAATATACTCTGTTAATTCTGTCATTTAGTTTTTGTGTTTAGATCATTTTCATTTATTGTAATTATTGATATCTTAGAGAGTAAGCTTGCCATTTTTTTTGTTTATTTTTTTCTCCTTTTGTTTGTTTCTTTTTCTTTGTTTCTTAAGGGTTACTTGGAGCAGGTTTTAGAGTTTGTCTTGATTTGCCTGTTGTATTTTTGAGTATCTCTTTGTATAACTTTAATGAATGCTCTAGGTATCATATACACATAATTTATCACAGGCAAGATCACAGTGCTCGGTTCCATCACTTCATGGCAGATAGGTGGGGAAAAAGTGAAAACAGTGGTGGGTTTCATTTTCTTGGGTTCCGGAATTAGTGTACATGGTGACTGCCACCATGAAATTAAAAGATGTTTGCTCCTTGGAAGAAAAGCTATGACAAACCTAGATAGCATATTAAAAAGTAGAGACACCACTTTGCCAACAAAGGTCTGGGTAGTCAGAGCTATGGTTTTTCCAGTAGTCATTTACGGATGTGAAATTTGGACCATAAAGAAGGCTAAGCACAAAGAACTGATGCTTTTGAACTGTGGTGCTGGAGAAGACTCTTTACAGTCCCTTGGACTGCAAGGAGACCAAACCAGTCAATCCTAAAGGAGATCAGTCCTGACTATTGAAAGGACTGATGCGGAAGCTGATGCTCCAATACTTTGGCCACCTGATGGGAAAAGCTGACTCATCGGAAAAGACCCTGACAGCTGGGAAAGACTGCGAACAGGAGGAGAAGAGGGCGACAGAGCACAAGATAGCTGGATGGCATCACTGACTGAATGGACATGAGTTTGAGCAAATTCCAGGAGATAGTGGAGGACAGGGAATCGTGGCGTGCTGCAGTCCATGAGGTTGCAAATAGTTGGACATGACTTAGCGACTGAACAATTGGTGTGATCCTTGAAATAGTTTGAGTTGAGTAGAGAATCTTACCTCCTTTTATGTAATTTTAGTCTATGCTTTATAATTGTCTTAAATAATTCCTCTACATATATTTGGAACTGCATTAGTGTTATAGTTTTGCTTCAAAGAACAGATATAAATAAGTCAAAAAATGAGGAAAGTCTATTGTATTTACCCATGTATTTGTTTACTATTATTCTGCATTTTCTTCTTCTTTTTTGATGTTCCAAGGTTTCTTCTTTAATACTTTCCTTTCTGTTTAGAGACTTTCTTTAATCATTCTATTATGGTAGACCTGATGCCAACAAATTCTATTAATTTTCCTTAACTTGAGAATGGTTTGATTTCCTCTTTATTCTCAAGTTATAGTTTTGCTGGATATAGGGTTTTGGTATAACAGTATTATATTTCATTACTGAAAAATGCTATGCCACTTCCTTCTGGCCTGTGATATTTATGTTGAAAAATCTGCCATCATTCAAATTTCTTTTTCCTTATAGGCAAAGTTTCATTTCTTTCTTGCTGCTTCCAAATCTTTTTCGGTGTCTTTAGCTTTTCAGATTTTGATTTTGATGTGTCTTGATATGATTAATTTGAGTTTGTACTGGTTAGAATTTTCTTAACTTCTTAAATCTGTAGGTTAATGACTTTTTCCAAATTTGGAATGTTTCAGCCATTACTTATTCAAGTATTTTTTCAGTCCTGCTCTTTTCCTTTTCTCTTTCTGTGACTTTGGTGACACAAATGTTAGATATTTTGTCATAGTCCCCAAAAGCCCTGAAGGTCTGTTTATTTTCTCTCTATTGTTCAGATTGGATTATTTGTTGTTTTATCTTCAAGTTCACTGATTTTTTTTTCTCTGTCATTCTGTTCTGCTACTAAACTCACCCATTGATTTTTTTGATCATTGTATTATTCAGTTTTAACATTTTGATTTGGTTCTTCTATATATTCTGTATTCAAACTGAGAGTAAGTTTTACTTGCTGATAATATCCATAATTGCTCATTGAAGCATTTTTTTCCCATGACTGCTTTAAAATATTTGTTAATTCTAACCTCTCTGACTTTTTGGGATTGGCATGTATTATCTTTTTTCATTCAGTTAGAGTCTTATTAGTTCTTGGGATAATTAGTGACTTTGGACTGAAACCTGGCCTTTTTGAATATTATGAGACTCTGGATCTCGCTTAAGGCTCTATCTTAGGTAGTTTTGTTGTACACTGCTTTAAGAAGCAAAGGGTAGGGGGAATCTCCTTAATTAATCTCAGGTGGTGGTAGAATTCCAGGTTCCTATTGACATACCTCAAGGTGAGGACTCATCATGACTACGGGGTAGGGTAGAAGTTCTGTCTCTCCATTAAGCCTCCATATGTCTTTTTGGGTTGGAGGGTCTGGAATGCCTTGTTACTAAGTCCCATGTGGCCTCTCTTGACACCACAGTGGGGATAACTTCACGGCTAGGTTGTGATAAAAATCCTGAGTGTTCACTAGGTCTCTTTAGACAATCCGCTCCACCCCCACCCAGTGGAGAGAGAGAGGAATGCTTTATTACTCTGGGGTGGGGATGGAAGTCCAAGCTTCCCACTGATGCTATAGTGGGGCTTTTGTAACCACCCAACAGGTCCATATATAAAAATGAACTTTGATCCATAAATACCTCACATCATATACTAAAGTTAACTCAAAATGGATCAAAGGTTTAAATGTAAAAACTAACATTATAAGATTTCTAGAAGAAAACTAATTCAATTTTTATAGCACTTATCACTATGTAGTTACCTTGTTATCTATTTGCATACTTCCTTATGTGTTAGTTGCTTAGTCATGTCCAACTCTTTGCAACCCCATGGGCCATAGCCCACCAGGCTCTTGTGTCCACAGAACTCTCCAGGCAAGAATACTAGACTGGGTTGCCATTTCCTTCTCCAGGAGATCTTTCTGACCCAGGGATTGAACCCGGGTCACCTGCACTGCAGACAGATTTTTTGCTGTCTGAACCACTAGGGAACATGTATACTTTCTTACCTATTAATTTTTTTACTTATTATTGAATGTCTCCTCCCGAGTGAAATGTACATTCTGTATATATATAGATCAAGTAAAATATCTCAAGAAGAAAACTTTTAATATACTTATCTTTAGTGAATGAATGGAAAACAGACCAAAATAAGCAGTCTCCTAAGAAGCAATGATGTGAACCAACGTAGCAAACTGGAAGGGACCTGATAGGGATTGAAAAAAAGGCATTCATAGTCAGTATTTTCATTTAAAATTATTTGATAAAAACTTAGTGGCTTTCTTAAACTGACTTTAATCATATGTGTAGAAAATGTACAAGTAACAAATTCAAATGCCCCAGTGTTGATGGCTCTCAAATCACCCAATATTCAACGTTTGGAGTTTTAGTACTAAATCAATTTTTTGAATTCTTGGTTTTCTATTCTTTTCTATCAAACTGGCTGTATTCTCATTCAACTGTGTTTATTTTTACTTCAGATCAGTCTGACCAATCATTAACACATATTGGTGTTTAAATGCATGGTATGTGTATATTTGTATATCCTCTCTTATTAGAAAACTTTCTCCAATGCAGCTGAGGCAGAATTTCTAACTACGTAAGACAACATTAATTTCAATAGGGTAAATGACTTTTTTCTTATTAATGTTAATTGTGCAGCAATATTTTTTCTACTATAATAGTATCATGATACTATAATAGTATCTCTCGATAAACTACTGTATTTAATTAGAAGTAATTGCTTTTCCCTTTTTGGTCTCCTATGTCCCTCTTCATACCTTACACTCAGTTTAAGATAAAAGATATCACAATAAAATCCTTCTCTCTCATACATCCACTCTTCTTACTGAGGCCAGAAAATGACTGAGTATATACAGGGATTCAATCAGCAGATAGGAGCTATTTTGTGATATTTTCCTCCCATTCTTAATGATTAATAGAGCATTTCTTTGAAGAAAACATATGAACTTATAGTATTTTAGAGGTATAATAGAAAAAATCTTTTAAATTATATTATTATTATCTCTACAACTATGCTTCATGCTTGCCAATGCAAGAAATTTGAGACAGAGATTCAATCCCTGAGTCATGAAGATCCCCTGAGGGAGGGCATGGCAACCCACTCAGTATTCTTGTCTGGAGAATTCCATGGATAGAGGAGCCTGGCAGGCTACAGTCCATGGGGTTGCAATGAGTGGGACATGACTTAAGTGACTTAGCATGCACGCACATGTTTTATGTTATATACACTGTACAGTGTCCATAAATTTTTGTATTCAATACAATTTGTACAAGAATTATCCTCATTTTACAGATGAGAATATTGAAGCTCAGAGGGGTTAAGTAACTTGCCCAAGGTTGTACTGTGGATGTAGCATTTGACCCTTATGTCCCTTGTTCCAAATTCCATAGTCTTAATCATTACATTTTACCACTTCACCAATCCCTACACTTTTTCTTAAAAACATAGGGAAACTGATTCATGGAGATAGAGGCTGAGTTATCCAAGGCCACAGGAACATTTCTTTCATTCATTTATTTAATCAGTGTTTAATGCAAACACTGTTTTCAGTGAGTGGTGTTAATCACTAAAATGTATGTAGGCAAAGCAGAATAAATTATAGTCTTGTTCTCACTGTCTGAACACTAATTTATAATTTTATTGGGGGAGGTGGATACATACAAAATTAGGGAAAGAAAATGAATAAAGCAGGAGGAGTGGAGAAATTCTGAGTGTGGGTTGAATATAGCAGTAACCCAAATTTTAAAGTGAGAAAAGCGGCTATTGTGTGTTTCATGATTTAATTCCCATCACAATGGTGTCACTGTGTCTGTTGAAAAGTCACTCAGGGTGAAGTCAGCTAAGCCTACAGACCAAGGGATTTGCTCTTATTTCTTCTGTTCTTAGTAGCCCAGTTGGCTGTAAAAGCAAAATAGTCGGGGGTAGGGTAGTTAATTTCAAGACTAGCTCTCAGACCCAGGTGCCTGACAATTAGCTTTGCACTTTTTCCAGTATGCTTCCTTGTTGCAATAAACAGGACTGAAGACATTAGTTAGCAGGCAACTGCTACCTCCATAAGAGCTTGAGAAAGCCTTAGACATATCCTCCAATCATGCTAAAGAAAATCTACAAAACTGTTGATCATTTAAAAGCGTGGAAAACTATCTTTGTTGGTAGCAAAATAATAGAGATTTCTTTTGGAGGGATATTGGTGACCACACCAATCTCTACTAACTGTTGCTGAGCAAAAAACTGTTTCATCTCTCTGATTCCAGACTATTTTATCTTAACAGAGAATAAAAATTTTAGATGTAATAGCAAAAGAGAGGACACAGTTTTGAAGGGAGATTATTTTTAATTAGGAGTTTATCCATCAAACTCATCTTCCAAACTTCAAATGCTTTGCTTTATATGTGTTCCTTTGTGCAGCTATACTTGATCCTGTACAAGTGTTAAAACAGCTCAAATTTTAATTATTTTAAGAGTTACTTCTTCTGACACCAAATCTCATGTTCTGCCCACTTTACTGCATTGTCTCATCTCATAGTCAAGTAGGAGTTCTACCCACTTTTCACATTCCATCTTTGTGGGTCTACTGAAGGCCAAAAGATTTTTGTTGGAGCATAACTCTCTCCAGTGCCAGCTTATTTGTGGTACTATCTGCCATAGCTGAAAAAGACTATTTCCCAGCAAAAATCGGTAAGAAAGTGTTTGCAAAGTCAACCTGATGAATAATTTCTTTTTTTCTTTTTTTTTGCTGCTGGGTCTCGTGGCATTTCTGTGCAAAGTTTCAGTGGGTGACCTTACATCCATTTCCTGCAAATTTATCTGTCTACAATATTTTGATCCTTTTAGCCTGAATAGAAAAATATCTTCATGGCAAAACACTATTACATTAGTGACTGATTTGATTCCAGGTTCCTGTGAAGGTTTTCTACCTCTGTGTTGATGGAGGCCTCTGTGAACTTCTTATTCCTAGTTGGTATTTATAGGCAATTTTATAATCCATGGTTAGCATAGAAAGTAGGTGATCTAGACAAAATATTTAAAAAAAATTTTTTTTTAAGTTAATGGCTTCCATAACTTTCTAAAGTTTTTAACAGAAAAAAATATTTATAGAGACTTAATCAAAACTTAACACTGGAAGGTTTAAGGTAACTGGCAATCAAACATGTATTCATGTTTCCAGGCAGAAAGTCCTTTGAAAGTTAGCCTGGATAACATTAGTGAAATTTGAGTCCCAGCTCAGCCATATACCAGCTGTGTGACCTTGAGAAAATCATTTCACCTCTCTGAGCCTAGGGAAAATTTGAGATAGAAGTATTTGCCTGACCAATCTCAGGGAGTAGTTGAGAGATTCAGATGAAGTAACAAATGGGAAAATGCCTAGCTGACTATAAATTGCTTTGAAAATAAAGAGATTAAGAATAAAGGTTAAGAATAAAATTTAAATACAAATATACCAGATGTATCAATATGAGACCTGAATAGAAGAGGTTAGTTGTGCTAATAATGATGATGACTTCATCGGAATAGTAATATTGAGGTTGCATGTTATAGAGGCAATAGCAAAATGTCTCCCTTCGTTTTTACTACTGTTCCTTGTCAAATGAGCTCTTTAAAAAGTAACATTTTCTGATCCTATATGCAAAGCAGTGAAAGAGACACAGAGGTAAAGAACAGACTCTTGGAGTCTGTGGGAGGAGGTGAGGGTGGGACAATTTGAGAGATTAGCATTGAAACATATACATTACCATATGTAAAATAGATGACCAGTGCAAGATGAATGAAGCAGGGCACTCAAAGCCTGTGTTCTGGGACTACCCAGAGGGATGGGACTGGAAGGGAGGTGGGAGGGGGGTTCAGGATGGGGGGACACATGTGCACCCGTGGCTGATTCATGTTGATGTATGGCAAAAACCATCACGATGTGTAAAGTAATTATCCTCCAATTAAAATAAATTAATTAAAAAAATTAAAAAGTGACATTTTCTTTTGTATATGGATGACTTTTTACCTCTCCTGACTCAAACCTTGGTTGTTCCTGAAGATGTGGAGGGGTAGAGACAAGCATGATGGTGAGACTGAAGCAGAGGCAAGGAGAGGAGAACTTGGAACAAGTGACTGGGGAAGAGAGTGAACCCAGGCTTCAGTGTTTTCATTATAACCAAACAAACGTAAATGACATCTCTCAAATGAATTTAAACATTAACAGAAAAGACAGGTGTTTCAATGTGATAAGCAACAGAACAGGTAAGTTAATTATTAGCCTGAGAAAACCTTTAATATTTTGAGCTATACCAACCTCCAGCAACTGATTTATAGGCAGCTTAACTGCTCCCCACCAAATTACAATAATAATTTAAAAATATATGTAAGCTTTCAAAGCACTTTTACATGTTCACTTGCTTGTTTTTCACCACTGTAAGGTGGGCAAGGCAAGCAGGATCTGGGCAGAGACTTGCTTGAGGTCACATGGAAGACAGATATCCTATGGTGTTTCTGAAGAAAAGACATGTATTGGATACTAGATTCAAGAAAGGTATAAGGATAGCATATATCTAAATATTTTTACTTGACTTGAATTTGTCTTCTCAGAAAAGGAAATTCTAAGTTATAAAAATCACCACAACAATGAAATTTTGCAAACACTATAAATAGAAAACTCAAAAAGTTTTATTACCAAATCCATTGACATGAAATTTCAATTATACATAGATTTACTAAAATCTCAGTGTAGATATTTGCTTCCTCAAAATGAATCTCCCCTCTCTTTCCTACCTATTTAGAATCTAGCTTAATTCAACATTCAAACACACTTATTGAACACCTGTTTTATGTGAGGGAACATACTGGTTTTAGTTTCCTAGATTTTGAGAGAAGACTCTACATTGGTACTGTCCAGCACAATTTTTTATCATGATAACAGTTCATTTTTCTATAGGTCTGTGCTGTCCAATATGGTAGCCACTAGACATACAGGGTTTCCCTGGTGGCTCAGATGGTAAAGAGTCTGCCTACAGTGCGGGAGACTCGGGTTCAATCCCTAGGTCAGGAAGTTTCCCCTGGAGAAGGAAATGGCAACTCACCTCAGTATTCTTGCCTGGAAAATCCCATGGACAGAGGAGCCTGGCAGGCTACAGTTCATGGGGTCGCAGAGTTGGACACGACCGAGCAACTTCACTCACTTTAGATATATACAGCTTGGGTATTTGACAACTACAGTCAGGAGTAAGGAACTGGATTTTAAATTTTAAAAACTTTAGTTAATTTAAATTTAGATTAAATGGTCATGTGTGGCTAGCGTTACCATACTGGGCTCTGTAGCTCTAGATTAGACTCATAAAGACTGTTTTCTATGGAAAGCCTTGGAGAGATTTCATTTTTAGATACATTTTATTTGGAAGCGAAGGCACTGAAAAACATTTTTTTCTCATCTTTTTGCTTACCACTTCCCTTCCCTGTTTCTATTTATAACACCTTATACTTTACAGTTTCTTTATTTGTTGTGTTTGTTGTCTGTCTCTCCAGCCTGGAGAATTAGCTTCAAGATGGTAGATATTTTTGATATTTTGGTTTATACTTACAAAAGAGACCAGATACATAGCAGGGACTTAAATATTTGTTGACTGAGGAAAGAGTGTATTCTATCCCTGAGTTCTCAGAAAATCTATGATAATGTTTATAAATTTAAAGTAAATTTAACTTACAAAGTGAGTATTTGTTTATAGTTCAGAAAAAAAGGTATAAGAGGAAAATCCAAAAGCAACGTGCTCTAGGCCTAGTTCTGCTCTCAATCCAATGGAGAGATTTACCTGAAATTATTCAATCAGTTCCCCATTTTAGAGTTATTTTGATTATTTACAAATTTCAAGGTCACTTTAATTCTTAAAGATATGTTTTAATTCTGTGACGTCCTTGAGATCAGTGGTCTTGTCCTATTTATTCATTTTATCCAGTATCATAGGTATTAAAATACTCTTTTGACAGATGAGAAAACAGAAGCTCTGAGGAATTAGGGAATTTGCCAATAGCTGTATGGTTGGAAAATAAATGAACTGAACACTAAACCCAACTATGACTGAAAATTCTGTTACTTCAGTTACATCTGCATTCAATGGATGAGAATAAAATAATTTTCTCTCTAACTCCCTCTGTCTTTTCATGTGATTTTTAATACTGTTTCAACACCAAGGCTACCTGGGTTTCTGAGGCCAGGCTTAATTTCCAGGTTTGTTCACTCTCAGCAGAGGTAGGGGTGTGAAAGAGCGCTGGGTTCAGGGAACAGTGAATTATTCCTTGTATACTGGTTATATAGGGAGCAAGGGGGACTCAACCTGTAGCTGTTGATAGGACATGCAGAAATCTCTGGAATATTATGCTTACTGTGTTTGTAAGCTGACCTCCTGAAAGAGGGACATGCATGGTCCATTAGTTTACATATGGAATTCTAATGAGGAATCCTATTAGGCAGGGCTCCTAATTGCTGTGCTTCTGAGATACTCAAAATCATCAGAGTATAGAAAGTGTTATTTCATTCACATACACTTATACAAACTCTGAGGCCTTGGACATGAATGCCTTTGTTACATACTGTTTAAATAAATAGTCCTTCTTACAAGATTGCCATTTATATATGTTGGGTTGGATTGTTTTTAATTAATATTTATTTTACTAACCACAAATTTTAAAACATATATTTAATTACTCTTTTAAATGGTATCTTAATGGAAAACTCAACTTTTTAGCCAAGTAGACTGGTCAAGTTACTTAATGCCTCTGAGTCTTAGGTTGCTCCAGTAGAAAATGGAGATACTATACCTAACATCTGGTGATGAGTAAATGAGAAAACAAACACACGTAAATACTGACACACAAAAAACACTCAATAGAACCATTATTAGTGTTATTTTAGTAGAAGCCCATGTGATATCAGGACTAGAAGGAGATGGCTTCTTGGTTTATTATATTCATTCATTATTTATCCTTTCCACATATACTTATTGAATATTTTCTGTGTGCTAATTCATTGAGCTTATTCTCTGTGAGGAGACATGTATTAGTTTTCAATGGTTGCTGTAACTAATTACCACAGCCTCATTAGCTTAAAATAACTTGTTATTAGCCTATGATCTCTATGTCAGAAGTGTAACATGGAGATCCCTGGGCTAAACTCAGGTTGCCAGCAGGACCACATTCCTTTCTAGTTGTTCCGTTATTAGACACTACCATGTCTTTTCCATCATCTAGAGGCTACTCCCATTCCTTGGCTCATGGCCTACTTCCATCTTTCAAGCCAGCAATGTTGCATCTCTCTGACTGTTCTTCCATTGCCACATCTCTGATAAAATGATAGAAAGGTTCTTTTAAGGGCTCATGTGATTAAGTTAGGCCCACTTGGATACTCCCCATATCTGCAAAGTCCATTTTTCCATGTAAGGCAACACATAGCCACAGCTTCCAGGGATTGGGATGCGGACCTGTTTTTTATTGTTGTTGTTTAGTTGCCAAGTTGTGTCCAACTCTCTTTGTGATCCCACAGACTGTAGCCTGCCAGACTCCTTTGTCCATGGAATTTTCCAGGCAAGAATACTGGAGTGGGTTGTCATTTCCTTCTCCAGGTGATCTTCCCAACCCAGAGATCGCACATCTCCTGCATTGGCAAGCAGATTCTTTACCACTGAACCACCAGAGAAGCGTGTGGGGGCCTCTTTGAGGAGTATTATTCTGCTACCACAGGACGCGCACTGTAAATCAAACAACGTGAGTGAATAAATGTGGATATGGAGAGTGATTTATTGATAAAAGTTAAGGCCTGAAGGGAAGCAAACTAAAGGTTATAGGGAGTTCCAGTGAAGGGAAGGGGTTTCCACTTTGTATGAAGTAGTCAGGTATGGTCTTTACTGATAAGGTGATATTTGGGCAGACATTTGAATTTGTTTAAAGCAGAAAATTTTAAACAAATAAACCTACATTTTAAGCATTTTTATTAAATGTATGATGCATAAACAACATCTATTCACTAAACTTCTGATAAAGAGCCAAGCCAGATGGGATATTTTCAAGCATCATCTGAGTTTTCCCATCTCTTTTATGTGGACCAAGGACCTAAAGATACTGATTAAAACAATTTGAATTTATAATCTTATGAATTTTGATAATTTCTCCCCACTATTTTATAGTTTTCTCAATAGCAATTTTTTTAACTTGCCTCTTTTCACATTCATACTTTTTTATTTTATATAAATATCATGAAAATATTTGTAAATAGTAATAAAGTAAATATTAGTAAATAGTAAATTATGTAATTACAGTAACAATTACATCTGTAAATTGGAAATAAGTACAATTGACTTCTGATAAGCATACCATTCAAATGATAGGAAAAGTTTTAATATATAGATATAGTGAAGAGTGAAGTACCATAGATGATAGCTCAGTTTATGGAGGGAATAACATTGTTTTATCTAATGTCTTAATTAAGTGACCATCTTTAAAGAAAGCTCCTATGGTATTACTAATTTGAATTCAGTCAATCATAATATTCTATAATGTCATAATTTGGAAATTATGGTGAGACTGTTTAGTTAAGTATTAGAGACACGTGTTTTGTAGTGTAAAGCTAGATGAAGTCACAGAATTAGATTCATTCAATATTTACTCCAAGAGGCAGTCTATTGATGGGATTGAGATTATGCTCAGTGAGATGATATCCTAGATTAATATCCCAGCTCTCACAATGAATCACTGAGCTCTGTGCAATTTACTCTTTTCCTCAATTTTCTTATCTTGAAGTTGGGAATAATTGTAGAATTTGTAGGGTTGTAATGAATCTCAAGTAGGTTAATTCCTATAAAGAGCTTAGTAAAGTACATGACACACAGCAGTCCAGCACTGTTACCTATTCTTATTAATTAAACTGGCATTAAAAATATTGGGTATTTGGAACTCTGAAAAATACTGTGTACATACAGACCAAACAAAAAGGTCTGTTTTCCTAGTTCAGTTATAGTCGAGTGCTATGTTTGTAATTGTGATCTTGTGGATATTACAGAGCATGGGAATCATCTGAAATGTTCTGGGAAAATGCAGACATTATCCACTTGAGAGTACCAGTTCCACAGGGGTAGAGGAGGGTATAAGAAACATTATTTCTACGAAGCATTTCAGGGGATCAGAGGGATACTCCTGAAAATACCAAGCTAAGCATCCCATCCATAGATTAAAGTTGAATTCTTTAACATCATGCTTATCTAAAATTTTTTATTTTATATTGGAGCATAGTTGATTAATAATGCTGTGTTAGTTTCATATGTATGGCACAGTGATTCAATTACACATATACAGGTTATCTATTCTTTTTCAAGGTCTTTTCCCATTCATGTCATTACAGAGTATTGAACAGAATTCCCTATGCTATACTGTAGGTTTTTGTTGATCATCATGCTCATTTTGAATGAAAATACATTTCTATTTCTCTGTGGGATGTGGTTTCCAATGGCAGCCTAAAGTCCCCAGTATAACTGGAAAAAGTTAAAAGAAAATAATTTAAAAAATTTATTGGAGTAAATATTTGATTTACAGCATTGTGTTAATTTCAGATATACAGCAAAGTGACTCAGTTATGTGTGTGTACACACACACACACACACATACACACACACACACACACTGTTTTTTAGACTCTTTTGCTATATAGACTATTGCAGAGTATTAAGTAGAGTTCTCTGTGCTATATAACAGGTCCTTATTAGTTATCTATTATATATATATTAGTGTGTATATGTCAATGCCAGTCTTCCAGTTTATCCCTCTTCCTCTTACCCCCTGGTAACCATAAATTTGTTTTCTTCATTTGTAACTCTATTTCTGTTTTCCAGATAAGTTCATTTGTACCCTTTAAAAGTTTTTTACTTTTTTTTGTGTGTGTCTCCAAAAATCCTGCAAAGAGATCTGCTTGATGATTAAGGAATATACTCCTTATACAGTTTTAGAGCTGATTATGGTTATTGTTTAGTTGCTAAGTCATGTCTGACTTTTTTGTGACCCCATAGACTATAGCCCACCAGGCTTCTCTGTCCATGGGATTTCCCAGGCAAGAATACTGGAGTGGGTTGCCATTTCCTTCTCTAAAATTTTGTTGTTGTTGTGGGCTTTTTGTTTGTTTTGGTTTGGCTGTACCATATGGTATGCTGGGTCTTGGTTCTCAAACTAGAGCTTGAACCCTCACTCCCTGCACTGGAATCGTGACTCTTAATCACTGGACTACCAGAGAAGTTCCTGTATTCCTTGTTTAGTTTATATATCTAAGTGATATCATGATACTAATCAGCCATAAAAAAGAAGGAAATAATGCCATTTGCAACAACTAGTTGCAAATTATTAGTAGTAGTTATTAGAACCTAATATGGATATTATACCAATTATATATATTATATTATTATACATAATAATACCAATATTATTAGTAGTTTTTGGAACCTAAAGAACAATAATAATATATGTCCTGCCTAAGAACATCCAGTTACTTAGTGGCAGATCTGGGTCATAAATTCTGTTCTCAAGACTCAATTTTTTCCAAAATAAATTGTAAATCTCATCTGATTGTATTAAAAACTCCTGAGGGTGGGGACTTTTCCTGTCCTTTTGATTATATATATATATATATATATACCTTCAGAAAGCTCACACATCACTGAACACATGGGTGTTGATGGTAAGGGAGTAAGTAACAGGTCAAAAACCTCTGCCTTTTTGTATCCGAGTGGCCGTCAAAGTACTGATTACTCACTGTGTAGTCTGGAGAAACCTATGCAGATTCTCTGAGTCTGGCTTTTCTCAAATTAAATATGGATAATTCATGGTGATTTTTATTCTGAGGCTGAAAAGCTATGTTATATTTAAAGAGCTAGTATGGTACAGAACTATAATGTGTGTTAATGCTTAAGTACTTAATGTTTATGTAAGGGGATTGTGAAGGGTTACTGTTTTAGTTTTCAAACACAAAAGGCTTTGAAACTCTTCAATGAGAAAGACTGCACAAGGCTACATATCAGGCCAAGCTAGACTAATTGTAAATTCAACACCATTATTATTTGTTAGAAAACAGCATCATTTCATAGCAATAACCCATTATAAACACAACACATTTTTATCTAAATGGTTTTTAGGCTGACCTTTTTTCATTTATTTTTTAATGCTGTAAAATTTTCCTCTTACTTATTCAAAGTTTGAATGGCTTACGATGAAACCATTAATAAACATTTCCCTCTGTTAGAGTGATTTTTCAGCTCTCCCTGTCCAGAAAGCAGAGACCAATATGATAATAAGTGGGAACACAAACATATTCTCTCTTTGCAATATCTCTGGTCATAGGACAGGCTCATTAATGTTGTCATGGCAACCATCCCCTCACAGGTTACATGCTTGTAAGCTTCTACTAAGATGCAAATCTAGCTTAAACAAAGCACGCTTACTCTGAAATGGCATGTCAACTTTCAAGGGGGAGGGCGGTGCTACCAAGGATTTTTTCCATATTCAGTGTACTGAAAGAGCTTACTTCCTTGCTTTGTTTTATTCATCGATTTTTATTTTGTCCAAAAGAGAAAGGGGAAGTTATAATGGAATCTAAATAAAAGCTCTCCTTTCACATTTATTTGTCTTCTCATTCCTTGATAAATCAAGGCAGATTGAAATATCTAAATTCACTTAGAAAGCCTTCTTCTCATCTTGGATCCATTCATTTTTTCCCCCCACAGTGTCTATGATGACTACAGTTCCATTGCTGGCATTATAGTCCCCAAAGTGAGGCAGTTGGCATGAGAAAACCTGCTTTGAGTCAGTTCCTTGGTGTTGCAGGTGGATCCTCTCTCTTGCAGTCTGTACAGCTTGGCCGTGGCCCCTAGATGTTTAGGCATCTCTTCCCTCTCCTCATAGAGCAGTATTGGAGGGAATACTTTACTTATTTTTTCCAAGAGAAGAGAAACTTCTAATTCATTTAGTCACAGCCTGATCTTCATTGGGACTTATCTCCCTAGTTGGTAGCCTCGATGTGACTCTAAAGCCAGAGCCACGCCTCACACTTTCTCTTTCATTATCTCCTTGAGGTGAGGTGCAGAAGACATTCTGTCCTTCCTTCCTGCCCCTTTACTTCCTCTCTCTAAGTGTATCATATTCATTTTCATCCAATTCCCATCCTTATTCAGTCCAGTCAGTATTTCCAGGTAAATGCCTGTATCTGACTTTCTGAGTGAAACTAGCTTTCTCTGTCCTAAATATGGCAGAGTGCGTAAGGCAGGCCTGTATTCTTCATCTGTGAACCTTATTGGACATGGGACCTGCTCTGAAAGCTTGAGGTTTGGGTCAGAAAGGAGGAAGTCTCACTTTGGCATCAAGATAAAGCCACATGCTTGAATACAACTTAATAAACTAGAGAGTCAACAAATGCTTGATTAGCTATTAAATGACATACAATGTTCCAGGCACAGGGAGTAGTGAATAGACAGTCCTTGCCCTGAAAGAGTTTGTATTCTAGTCAGGAGAGAAATGACTGTGAAGATTTTAAAAACTAGTTAAATTTAAGAGTAATAAGTATTGTATCAGTCAGCAGTATAGGCCAAGTTAAATTTTGATACTGGAGACCTCCATTAATCACAGAGGCTTAAAACCATTAAGGCTTACCTATGAAGAGGAAAATGGGTCAATATCATCTGATTGGTTGGACCCAGTTTGGACCTTGTAGAATATGGTAATGAATTTGGAATGTAATGAAAAACCATTTTTAGAGATTTAAGCACATGGGTAGTATGATCTCAGTTATACTTTTGTAAGGTCTCTAGGTCTAGTGTCTAAGTGGAAGATGTATTATAAGAGGGCAAAATGATGGAAATTGAAGAGAAAGCCTAGTAAGCCAGTTATCTTTTATATTTATAAATCTAATAAGTACTTAAGAACAGCTATTATATTACTATATTGCATTATTTATAATGATCCTAGTGAGTGACCCAAATCAACATAGTTTTTTCTCTTTAAAAAAAATGAAGAGCTTAATGCAGTAATCTCGGCCGTGTAACACATTTGCTGGATTAGCAGTAAGAATGAAGATAAGTAGGCAGATTTTGGATATATTTTTGAAGATGAGTCAGTGGTGTTGCTACTGAACAATAAATGAGTGGTGAGTGAAAAAGGACTCAAAGATATTCCTTGGACTTGGGCTAAGTGGATTGGTGGATAGTCATATTACATTCTAAGATAGGGAAGGCTTAGAAGGGGAGCAGATGTTAGGAAATAAGTAATTGCTCTGTTTCAATCATATTATGCTTAAAATTTCTATTATATATTCAAATAGAGAAGTTGAAGGTAGTTGTATATGAGATTCTAGAGATCACAGAAAAGGTTGAGCCTACAGACAATAATTTGAAAATCATTCACATGTAGAGGATCTTTTTTAAAAATGGCTTTTTGGTATAGAGAATTTTCATTTTGAATACACACACAAGTAGATAATCTAGTGTATTTATTTGCTAGGTCTGCCATGACAAAATACCACAGGCTGGGTAGCTTAAACAACAGAAATTCACTTTTTCACGGTACTTGAATCCAGAAGTCTAAAATCAAGGTGTTGGAAGGTTTAGTTTCTTCTGAGGCCTTTCTCCTTGGCTTGTAGATGACTGCCTTTTTGCTGTCTCTTCACATGATCTTTTCTCAGTGAGCACATGTTCCTGGAGTCTTTTCCTCTTCTTATAAGGACACCAATCCTATAGGATTATAACCCTATCTTTATTATCTAATTTAAAAAAATTTACTTACCTTCTTAAAGGCTTCATTTACAAACACAGTTCCATTGGGGATAGGGCTTCAACTTATAGATTTGAGGAACACAATGTGTAGTCCATAACTTCTGGTCTAGAGGAGGAAATGTTCAAGAGAAAGTGAGTTCAAATGTGTCCAGTTCTCCTGAGAATTTGAGTAAGATGAGGTCAGAGAATTGACCATCGATTTGTGGTAAGATATTGGTCATAACAATCTTTGAGGAGTGTAATTTCAGTGGAGTCATAGGAATGAAAGTCTGATTTGAATAAGACTTTATGGAGGAAATAGATGATAGATGAGGAAGTAGAGATGGTGAGTATGCTGCTAAGTCACTTCAGTCGTGTCTGACTCTGTGTGACCCCATAGACGGCAGCCCATCAGGCTCCCCCTTTCCTGGGATTCTCCAGGCAAGAATACTGGAGAGGGTTGCCATTTCCCTCTCCAATGCATGAAAGTGAAGTCGCTCAGTCATGTCCGACTCTTAGCAACCCCATGGACTGCAGCCTACCAGGCTCCTCCATTCATGGGATTTTCCAGGCAAGAGTACGGGAGTGGGGTGCCGTTGCCTTCTCCAGACAGTGAATATAGATGTCTCTTTTTAAGTGTTATGCTGGACATAGAAAACAAACTCATGGTAAACAAAGGGGAAGGGGTGGGTAGGGATAAATTAGGAATTTTGAATTAACAGATACACACTGCTATATATGAAATATATAAACAACAAGGACGTACCATATAGCCCAGGGAACTGTATTCAATATCTTGTAATAACATATAATGGAAAAGAATCTGAAAAAGAAAACATGCATGTGTGTCTGTATAACTCAGTCACTTTGTTGTACACCTGAAACATTAAATAAACTATATTTCAATTTAAAACAAAAAAGAATTGTGCTGTGAGAAGCAAGATAATGGAAGAGAGGTTAGAGGAAATGTGGGGTAAAAATAATTTTTTGATGGGCGATTTTAAGGCATACTTGTGTTCTGCTGGGGATGAGCTAGTGTAAAAGAAGAAAGCAATAGTGCTGTAGAGATGGGAGATAATTGAAGTAAGGACTTGGAAATGGTGAGAGGAGATGGGATCCAGAGCACACTGAGACGGGGATTTAATAGGAGTGGGGATGTTTTCTTCATTTTAACAGGAAAGGAGGCAGATCCAGGTAGAAATAATGAAGCAAAAAATTAAGGTAATTGTTTGTTAGTGTCTGTCTACTCTATAAAAATTTGCAAGTTGGAGCTTCTTGGTGGTCCAGCAATTGGGACTCTGCATTTCCACTGCAGGGGGCATGGGTTCTATTCCTGGTCTGGGGAACTGGGATCCTACATGAGGCATAGAGAAGCCAAAATTGGAAAAAAAAAATTTGCAAATCATTTCAAGACAATAAAGTGGGAGATATATTGGGGATTTGAGAAGAAAGAAGGTAGAAAAAAGTGATGCAGCAAAGTGGGGGAACTGAATTCATGAGAGGAGCACAGCAGACACTGGCGATATTGAATGTTCATTTGAGACTCATATCCATAAATTTGAAGTGAGTTTGGTTAGTAATGATGTATTTTCCCCCCAAAATTTTAGCCACTCAGGTGAAGACACAGCTAGAAGATCTAAGTAGGCTTGTGGTTTTGCCAGTTTGGTATGATTCAAGGTTCCAGTGGGGTAAAAGGAAAGTTTGAGTTAATTACTACAAAGGATGAGTTCAAAATACGTAACGGGTTGTGTGAAGAGTGGGTATTGATGTTAAGTTGATGGAGGGAGAGCAGTCATTGGTAAATACATGGTTGAGAATGTACACATGGGAGTGGATGGCTGAAGTGGGATGTGGTAATAGAGTGAATCAGGTCAAAGAACTTGACCAGGACCTTTTTTTAATAGATAATTTATATTGTTTTTGAAGTTTCCAAATGTAAAGATAGAAGTAAGGGACAGAGAGGGAGAAAGTAAACCAGGTGCTGAAGTCAACAATAAAGGGAAGTGGCTGGACAGCATGTGGCCAAGTATCAAATAGGAAAATGGAGAGATATTCTTCAAAGGAGTTGGGTTTTGAGAAGGAAGACTGAAGACACAGTTACAATGAGGCAGCGGATAGCAAGATGAACATTTCTCTGACCTTTAGTCCAACTTCGAAAAGGGAGTCATTTAGAATAGCATGAGGATGTGATGGTAAATGATCTGGGGTGCTTATCCCTATGATGAAGACTTATGTCACAGTTACATATGGAGAGTTGAATGGAGATCTCAGGAGACCTGAGGCTGGTGTGTTGTGGTAGTCTAGAATATGTAGTCCCTGAATTCCTGAGGATGCCTGCTCATGCCTGAGAATGGGATACAAATGACATTGTAAGGATTGTGTTGTGGAGGTTTATACAGATTTTGCTAGTTGTGTGTTTTTCATTGCCAAAATCCTAAAGGGAATGGGTGGTGAACAGTAAATCTTGGTATCCTGTGTCTAAAATCTTCTTTATTAATGTGACCTTGTGTCATTTTGATCTTCTGGGAATATAGTGTCCCTCATTTCACAGGTGAAGAAACTGAAGATCAAAAAATTAACCCAAGTTCATATCCACACAATTTAAAAGATTTAAGAATTTCTATTAAGCCACAGTATTTTTACAGTCATTAGTAATTTAGTATTAATAAGCTAGGTAATGCTTACTCTTCCATCCCTAAATCCATCTTTCATTCCCCTAAATTAATATTATTGGAACTATTCTTTATTTATAGTATTTCAAAACAAATGAATATTCAGAGCACCTGAATGTTTCATTGCTGTTAAGTTCAATCCATCTCGTTAACCAGACATGTAGTGCTTTTATGCACAAGGTACTCACTAGATACTGGGGTTAAACAGAGTTGAATGAGATTTGTATCCTGCTCTTAAAAGCTTATAATTTAGTGGGGGAAAAAGAACTCAGGTAACTATTAAAAAGAAATCATCAAATATTGTCCCCATTTGATGAAAAAAACTAACACTTAGAGAATTAAATGTTTCAGGTCACCCACTCTTGTATGAATTGCTCTTCCTCCTTTTAGCAGAGAGTTTTAGCCAGCAGAGCTTTAGACTGAAAATAGGTATATCTAGGCCTTAGGTCCTTGTTTAGTGTAATTAATTAAATGAGTGACTTTTGGCAAAAAAGCCCTCTGTTTGTCTTGGTTTCTTCATCTATACTACAGAGATAATAATTTATGCTGAGCCTCTCATATAAATTCATTGAACCAAATATTGATACATTTGAGAGTGCTTTGGGAATAAATTGTTCCTAGTAAGGTGGTATAATCATCTATTTCTCTCTTATTGGTAGGATGAACATTATGAGTAAGATCTGCTTTTGTTCATATGCTTCATGAATAAATGCCTTCCACATTATATTTGGAACATTGGACTGACTAAATGATGGCTTATAAGCTATTGTTTGGGGGACATTAGTCTAGTGGTAAAGGCTTTGTAAACACAATATCATGTAAAATCCAAAAAATAAGATCAGATTTGAGGTCAGAAGACCTGAGCTTGTAGTTCAGCTTTGCTGCTTCCTAGTTTGGGCAAATCTTTCAATTTCTCTACACCTCCGTTTATTTGCTTGTGAAGCAGAGATGTTAATACCTACTCTGCCTCTCTTCTAGGAATATTGGGAAAGTCAAATATAATGTATATGAAAGTTTTTTTGTGAACAGTGAAAAAACCCATTTCTACCGGAATCTATAATGAGGTTCTGAGCTAGAAGCCGTGACTGATACATTTTATAACCTTAGTGACTAATAGGCAGCTTGTTACATAGCAGGAGTTCAATAGATTCTTGTAGAAATGAATCCTGACTCTGCCTTGGTATCTGAGTTCTTCTTTCTCTGTTTCCTGACAGGCTTAGCTCCAGGTCCAATCACAAAATTTACAATGTGGACTTCATTCTGCTTCAAGACCTTTGTGCTCTCCAAAGCTATTCTTCACTTCCTTCCCCTGCTTCCTCACCCTTACCCTGCCTTTTTCACACTTCAAGGCCCAGCTGAAGTCTAGACTCTTTATCTAGTGTCACTTCAGTTATGATCACATCACTGAGAATGTCTGCTGAGACCTTGTCACATTGTGAATGTGAGATGAAGTAATACTGAAAAGGCTGGCAGGAGATGGGTGTAATTTCCCAAGGTGGATTCCATTTCTTTAAATCAATTTTTAAATATACTTTCTGTTAAATATTATCCCGGAAGTTATTTGTTTTGGATAAGATAGCTACATGGAGAGAGATTTTTGCAATTTTAATCTCTATATTAGAGATACATTTTTGATCAAAGGAGACTTCCCCCCGCCCATAAAACCAATAGAAAACACAGTAGCTGCAAGCACATTTTGTTAGGTTTAGACTTCTTGAAGGAAAACTGCTATTTTTGAGCTCATTCTAGGAAAGGAAATACAGAGGCACACATTAGGAGGTAAGAGGAAGGGAAGTGAACCTTTTTCACATGACAAATGTTACATCCTTAATGTGAAAAAGTGTCAGTTACCTAGAGAGTGGAGGAGGGTGGTCAAGGTTACAAACATGTGAAGAGCAACATGTGGGAGATGTGGGGCAAAGATAGGTTGAGCAACCATGGATGTGGAGCTGGGCTCAGCCACAATTCAGATACCAGTGGTCTTGAATAATGTCTTCAGGATGTGGTTATTTACAAATGTACCTCTTAGAATGCCTTGCTCTTGCTTCATTAGTTCCCTCATCTGTAGCCAACTTGGAGACAGTCCTCTGTATCTGCCCCTTACCTTACACAGGGACATAATTCATTTTCGAGTAGAAGTCTCTTCTTTCCTCTGAGACTATGGGATATCATACTGCTGCTCTGTTGACGTACAATGAGTATTCTCCCACTCTCTCTTGTCACTCCTCCTTTGCCTTCACAACTTCCTTCTCTTCTTTCTCCTCTCCTTTTCCTTCCTTTCCCCTCCTCTTTCTTGTTCGTCTCTTCTTTTGGGAGTAAAGGAACAATAGAATTCAAAGGAGTCGAGGCAATGCCAAAACATTTTATTTTAGTAATCAGGATAAATATATGTCATATGACTCTGGTACGGGAGAAAACATTGACAAATGACCAAGATAATGTAAGAAGTCCAATTTAGGAAGGTACTCTTAGGCCATAGGGGATAGAAATAAAAGAATTAAGCAAAAAGTCTAATAAAAGATTACATAGATGGTTACAAGCTCCAAATTCTTTAAAATTGTATCATTCAGGGAAGAAAATAATCTTTGCATCAATTAATTTTGGCTGCAAATAACAGAAAAATGTGACTCAGCTGTGTTAAATAAAGGAATGTATTTTCTCACATAAAAAGAAGCCCCAACATATGATAGTGTCAAATACTGCATCAAAAGTAAACAGGCAATAGAGTCTTATGCAAGACTGTTGCAACAGGAGAGAGAAATTGAACTCAACTCCACTGAAATAAAAGGCAGGAGAGTTTTTACATTCTGGGGTGAGCTAGTGTAAAATTAGTAGATGATGTTCGTGCGGGAGAATTGGTCAATGTGATTGAGTCATCTGCATTTGATAATTGACACTTATCAAAGTTAGATGATCAAGTTCTCAAAGAGACTGGTAGATTGGGGATTATCTTTCTTGATAATTTTATTTCAAAGATATGACTCCTAGGTCCTTGAGAAAGATATATCTGGGTTATAAAACTAATAAGAGACTTAAAGGTGATTTACATCTCAAAAGTGTAGAGGAAGAATTTACAATGGTAAGTTTTTTTTTTTTTTAAATAATGTTCTAAGAAAAGGGAAATCAGGGGCCTGCAGTAAGGAAGAAACATTTCTAAAGTTTAGTCAAGCTGAGAGTAATGTCAAAGCCATTTTGCAGTATAGTTCCACGGTCAATTTGATTCAGAGTGTGAATGACAATCTGAAGGAGCCACAGTGTTTCTACCTTTGCTCAAATTCACCTGAGAGCCTCAGCTAGTTGATTGTCCACATAACTGAAAGTCAAGGGGAACTGGCATCGAGTATTGTCGAACTTAGAAGGTGAAGTAGTTTTTTCCCCATTTTTCTCTTAGGTAGGTTTTTCTCTCATGGTGGCAAGATATCCTGACCAATTCTAGACGTAAATTCTTTCAGTCTAGCATAGCAACAAAAAGAAAATGTCTTATTCTCAATAATTTCACAAGAGATCCCTGTTAAAATTTTCAATGTTCAACTTGAATTAGGTATCCAGCTTTGAATCCATCTCTCAGGCCAGGGGAATAGGATATACTCATTTTCTCAGGCTGCGTATTACACCTCCCTTAAATCAGAGGGTGAATTCTTTCCCAACCAGATGGTGGTTCCCGAAGGGAAAATCACTGTGCTTTACCAAAGGTGAAATTAATGCCAAAAAGGCTAGAATAGTCTATGACTATGCTCTTGTTTTTCAAGTCCTCTTCTTACATTTGTTCAGGGAACAAGCACAGTGGGGCTATGCTGAAGGTAGGAACTCAAAATATGAGACCAGATAATCTGTGTAGTTCTGTCATATTGACAGACAATGTTACTGAAAGATGAGTTATTAGCACTACATATTCTGATGGGTATTGCAGTCTCTTCTATACTGGGAAGGCTCCATCAAGCTAATTTGGTAGCTCTAGCATAGTAGTTTTCTTTTCTTTGTATTTATTAAGATTTTGTGCACCCCACACCTCTCTCTGCTGATGCTTTTTGGTCCCATGCTGACTTTTCTGAAACAAAGAAACTGTGATGCTAGCTGCATCTTCTCAGAGATTCCTACCTGGCTCTTGCCCACCAATTCAGCTGCTTATCTTCGGTCTTCAGATTTATTTCCTATGTGGCTTTCTACATTATTTTGAACTTTCTCGCTTCATCATTTTTTTTGCCTTCTTTCTGTTTGGCTTTCTACTGGGGCTCTCTCTTTTTGCTTTGCCCTAGATTTCCAACTTGGTATAGGATGGACTACTCAGTTATGATATTGTACACTCTAAGATACTACTTCTCAACTCTAACCCTGGTTCCTTGTACTGAAATTTATAGGCAAATCTACACTACAGTGTAACTTACACCTTCAGAATATTATATCCCAACCAGGTTTACATGAACTTCGGTTTTTATCTTCTAAAAACTGAGATACAAGATTGCAACAAGGAGTTGAAATCAGTATTCTAATTTGTTTGGTAATACATTTCCCATTGTAAAGGCAAAAGTTGGATTTCTACTTCATATATCACCATCTGTAAAGTTTGGTTTGTACAATCACTCTGGTTCAGTAATAAAGGAGAGTCTCTTCACAGAGGCAAAATGACTTTGGAGCTAGCCTCACTTGAGTTTTGGTGCAAAACTGCACATGTGCAAATTACTCAACCTCTCTGAGCTTCAGTTTCTTTATATTCTGATTATAAATGATGAATGCTACTTCTTGATTCTATGAGGATTAATGAGACCTATGATCTATAATATAAATAATATAATAAATGCTCTTCACATGGTAGTATAATATGTAGTAAGAAGACCCTAAGAAAAATGTAGCTCAGATTCTGTAGCATGGTGATAGCTCAAAGATAATTCTACTATGTAGGACTCTGAGTAGGCTTTTTTTCTTTCAAAACTTCCCAACTAGTGTACCATGGCATGATGGTATGAATAGACAATAAATTCCTTGAGTTATTAAGACTTTCTGACCTCCAAGCAGCTGAGTGGGTCCTGGGGGTGGCTAATATTCCTTGAGTGATCATCATCATTCAAAAACAACCTCATCCATTTGCCATGCAAATACTTTCAGTTACCATATGGGTCACAGTGTATAGTTTAGAAAGTAATACTCTACTTTTCTTTAGATGCAGCAATTTTATATTTGAGATGAATGACACACAGTAAAGGTCATGGGGAAATGAGTGCTAAAGGACAGAAAGCTTAGTAAATTGGTGAAGATTGAGCTAATTCTTGTAGAACAAGAACGATTCAGCATACTAAGAAGAAAAGAACCAAAGTGGTAAAATTTAAAGTAAGGAACAGATACGCTTACTGGATGTGCTAGTCAGAGTACTTAATACTAGCTGACATGGTGGCTTGACTCTGTCTGTTTTTGCTCATACTAAGTCTGGTATAAGTTAGGTAACCTTCCTGCATCTTGGAGCCATGCCATCTGGAACATGTGGTCTTCAAAGTTGCGCAAACAATGAAGAGAGGCTTGGAGGATATCAAAGGATGTATAAATAGCTAGGCCTACTTATATCATTTCTGCCACACCCCATTGGCCAGAACTCATTCAAATTAGCTCACTCTAATTCTGTGGGAGGTTGGAAAAAGTAGACTTCCTATGTGATCACAAAGAGAGAATGGTCATTGTCTCTGCTTATTACTTCTCAGTTCAGTTCAGTTGCTCAGTCGAGTCCAACTCTTTGCGACCCCATGAATTGCAGCATGCCTGGCCTACCTGTCCATCACCAACTTCTACGGACATCTATATAGGAATCAACCCTGAATATTCACTGGAAAGACTGATGCTGAAGCTTCAACACTTTGATCATCTGATACAAAGAGCCAACTCATTGGAAAAGACCCTGATGCTGGGAAAGACTGAGGGTGAGAAGGGGACGACAGATGATGAGACGGTTGGATGGCATCATAGACTTAATGGACATGAGTTTGAGCAAACACTGGGAGATAGCAAAGGATGGGGAAGACTAGAATGCTGCAGTCCATGGGGTCACAAAGAGTCAGACACAGCTTAGTGACTGAGCCACAACGGAAGATAGGAATCATAATTATCAGCAGGGATTGATTGAGGGACAAGTTATCATGAGAAAGGGAATGAACTAAGGTGGTCTAAATGTCATGCTGCTGCTAAGTCGCTTCAATCGCGTCCGACTCTGTGCAACCCCATAGATGGCAGCCCACCAGGCTCCTCCGTCCCTGGGATTCTCCGGCCAAGAACACTGGAGTGGGTTGCCATTTCCTTCTCCAGTGCATGAAAGTGAAAAGTGAAAGTGAAGTCGCTCAGTCGTGTCCGACCCCATGGACTGCAACCTACCAGGCTCCTCCATCCATGGGATTTTCCAGGCAAGAGTACTGGAGTCCATATATTAATACAGCCTAATGTATGCTTCACCATTAAACACAATAAAAGATGAAAATTTGCATGTCATCTGGTCAAATCAGTGATGGAGATGCTTGGCATTCTTGATTGTTTCCCACTATCTGTTCTTGCTTCTGCTGGACAGCTGGGGTTCCCCAATGGCTCAACAAGTAAAGAATCCACCTGCCAATGAAGGAGACACAGGAGATGTGGGTTTGATTCCTGGGTTGGGAAGATCGTCTGGAGGAGAAAAATGGCAACCTGCTGCAGTATTCTTGCCTGAAAAATCTGATGGACAGAGGAGCCTGGTAGGCTATAGTCCAAAGGGTGGTTGTTGCTTCTATCTAAGTCCTATCATATTTATGCCCTTAGTAAAGGTGGGAATTGGTGTCATGGAAATTCTGGATATTAGGGAGCTTGATGCTTCCTCAAAAGAATATGAGGTGAGCTTGGAGCACCTTTATGGAGAATTCTTTGGAAGTGTTATAGGAGAAAAGGCTGAAGGAGCAGTTGATATCTTGATTGTAAAGGGATACATTTTCCAAGTCAGGCTAAAGAGTATCATCTTATTATCTTCATTCTTAGATTGTGGGGAATAACTGAAAAATTTTGAGCAGGACTATCATCTTGTTTATCAGACTATGCCTTAGGAAGATTAATGTGACTTTTCTTGGTGTCCATTGCAAGCTAGATTAATATGTCCCTTTTCTGTGCCTCTGTTTCTCTCTGTAATTCTGCCTATGATTCCACTTAAAATTATTTTTATGCTAAAATATGTTTTGTGTTTCCTTTTTTCACTCTAATGAGCTCATCCTGGACTCAGACTAGGCTGATTTGTTTTCTTGTCTTAGTGTTTTACATATTGCCAGAGAGCAACCTGTTTATGGAGAACACATTCTCAAAAGCTGTTTATAAGGTCACCTCCTCTATCCACCTTATCAAACCAATCTCATTAATTGGCACTTCAACTCTTCTGTGAAATGGATGTTCCCAAACCTAAGCCCTGAAAGAAATTAAGTAACCTCTGAATCATCAAAGAGATTCAATATACTCAACCTATATTTACCAGAGGAGCCTAGCGGGCTACAGTCTTTGGGGTCGCAAAAGAGTCGGACATGAATTAGTGATTGAACAATGTTTTAATGATATATTTGTTGTATAAAATTATCTGGAAAGTTGCTCTTCTGTGCACAGGATGTTTTCTTAAGTAAGACATCTTGTTTCTCAACTACCATTATCTATTTATATTGATTTAAATACTCAGATCAGAAGGCAATAGAGAAACCTAATGATTTCAATAGTTTTATGAATATTTGAGATTTATAAATAAGAATGGATGGAGACTGACCATATTTCCTTTTCTCCAGCAGTATGCTAAGTCTTATAGAATCCAGCAAGATATGGAAAAGAATTAAAATTCTTGTAGGAAAGGGAACACCTTCCAGGGCCCGAGAATGGGCTTTTTTCTAAATTTGGAAATATATTATCTTAGGAAGCACACATACTGCCAAAGCAAAAGACTTGATTGGGAAGAGACTTGCTGGTGGAGAGCAGGAGGGTGAGGGATCCCAAGAGAATTGCTCTGCCACGTGGCTTGCAGTCTCAGGTTTTATGGTACTGGGTTGTTTCCAGGTCGTCTCTGGTCAGTTATCTTTCTTGACCCATATTTGGTCTGACTCAGGGTCTAGCTGGTGGCATGCATATCTTTCAGTCAAGTTGGATTTCAGCACAAAGGATTCTGGGAGTTTGGTAGGCTGGTGTCTCCTCTCTCCTGAAAGTTCCATTTATTTTTGTTTTGTTTTTAAATTTATTTTTAATTTGAAGACAATTGCTCTACAATGTTGTATTGGCTTCTGCCATACAACAATGTGAATCAGTCATAAGTATACATATGTCCCCTCCCTCTTAAACCTCCCTCCAACCCCCGACCCCATCCCGCCCCTCTCGGTTGTCACAGAGCATTGGGTTGAGCTCCCTGTGTTATACCATCTGTTTTACATGTGGTAATACATATGTTTCAATGCTGCTCTCTCAATTTGCCCCACCTGCTCCTTCCTGCCCTGTGTCCACAAGCCTCTTCTCTATGTCTGCATCTCTATTCCTGCTCTGCAAATAGGTTCATCAATATCATTTTTCTAGATTCCATTCAGTTCAGTTCAGTTCAGTCACTCAGTCATCTCCAACTCTTTGCTAGATTCCATACATATGTATTAATATATTTATTTTTCTCTTTCTGACTTACTTTACTCAGTATAACAGGCTGTAGGTTCATCCACCTCAGTAAAACTGAATCAAATGTGTTCCTTTCTATGGCTAATATCCCATTGTATATATGTACCACAATTTCTTTATCCATTCACCTGTCAGTGGATATCTAGGTTGCTTCTATGTCTTAGCTATTGCACATAGTGCTGAGATGTATCATTAGCTAGTGTTTCCTCCCTCTTTTTGGCCCCTCCTGAATTTTCCCAGTTAGTTTTGGGTGCAGTACCATGTTCCTTACCGGGATTTCCTGTTGTGAGACAACTCATACAAGTGGTCATCCTTCCTGGCCAAGGAGGGTAATTTCAGTCAACGGTTCCCTAACCAAATCTTTCGAGCATTTGGAATAGTTTCAGAAATATGCATGATATTTTACATATATTTTCCCTTTTAAATCTCTTAATCTGCAAAGTTAGTATCCATAGCTCCATTTTGCAGATGAAATAATTAAATCTTAGAGAGATTAGATCTGTTGTTCAAGGCAAACATTCAGTAAATGATATGTAGGATCAAATTTGCAAACCGACATGCCATGTGGTGAAAACAGATCTGCGTCTTTACCATGGTTAAGGAAACCATGATGTAAATATCCTTAACTAGCCTTTTCATAATGCAATAACCATTTCTCTGTGCTTTCCCACCCCCTTCCTATTCTTCTGATTCTTCCACACTGTTATAATTAATTGGCATTGAGTGAATCTGTCCCTTGGGCATTTGCCTCACCTTAGATAGCCTGTATGCAAAGCACCTCTCAGCATAGAAAGATCAACTCATAAATGTTTCTATGGCAACCATGGACTCCCAAAGACTGCTTAGCCCCTCTTTGACCATGCGTCTGAAACCCAGCAGAATAGGTGCTTTTTAAATTTTTATTTTAAAGCAAAGTTCACTTACCAAAGGTCATTCACTATTTTTTTAGTATAATTAATTCTGCAACTGCTGCTGATTTTTGCCAGTCTAAATCAAGCAGATTTGAGCTGTCCCGTTTTCTTAACACCTAGCTCCTTGTCAATAGATATTTTTTTCACTTTTGTTTTCTCCTGGAGAGGCCCCAGTGACATGGTTTTTATTTGCAATTAAAAGCATAAGATGTAATCATGTATTTCAAATAAAATCATATTCTCACTAAGACTTGCCATATCTTTGTCCCAACAATCAGAATATTTTGTGGGGTATCATTGCTGCATAACACAATTGAGCACATTTTTTTGCTTTAAAAATTTTTTTTGAATGAAAATGGGAAAATATTTTTAAACAGCTTTTATCTTTTTACTTGACAAATAATATAATGCTTATCTAGTGGGAGATTCACGGAGGAGTTGCACTCAAAGTTGTAAATTAAAAGTGAGAGCCAACAAAGGTTGAACATTTCTTGCTGTCATAATGATTTAAAGTACAGTGATCACATTTTTCTGAATAAAATATTGGAACAAGTTGTCTCATACATTGTGTGGCAATGGGAGGAGATGTTGGCAATGAGGGATGTCTAGGAAACATCTCATGGGTAGGACTGGTTCTCCTAACAGGAGAAGAAAAAAGAGATGATCATAAGCTCTGAGGCAACTTTCAGGAAGAATTATTCAGAAAAACAGGGAGGTGATTTTCAGGTAAACCTCCATGTACCTGTTAAATTTTCCCTCTTATGTGCTACATGCTGTGGGATATTTAAAAAAAAAAAAAGTATTAAAAAATATTGTGTTTGAGAGACTTACAGTACACTTGAGAATGCAAGGCAAGCTTGCCTAAAGCCATCAGTGAACAATGAACAACAGAGGGGAGTGGGTAATTAGTATAAATGATGCTGCAATGTCCTCCTAAGAAACTGCTGTAGGGGGAGAAAGTAATTTTGTGTTTCTACAACTGAACCTAATTTCCTTCATTCAGTGGCAGAAACCTTGATATTTTTCATCTATACTTTCTCAGTAACTTGGAGCCTAGTTCTGTCATTTTTGGTTTCTCCCCCTTCCTTTTCCTCCCTTTCTCCTTTATCATTGGTGTTAAAAGGGACCTTTTGTAAAGTCGTGACATTGAAAGAGTATAGGAGAGGGAGACTGATATGAGTTGGCTTCATTGTAGAGCTGGCATCTGCTAGGGTGTACTATTATATCGTTCTTGGGTACCATGCCCCCTTCACGTCTCCCTTTGCTGACCAAAGTGTATTTGGCTTCTGGTCATGTGATTTATGCTTCCTTAATGCTTACTCCCACGGACAACCCATTTTCAGAGTGAATTCTCCATCTCTTTTTCTCTGCCTCTTTTTCTCTGTCTTTCTCCGTATATCCGTGAGACTAATGGTCCAAACTTGGACTAGAAAAACTAGACAAAAATATTACTGTTTTCAGACCCTGGACAACAGGCATCATAGGACTGAGGGTCCCTGAGAGAAGAGACACATACAAGATGAACACATACAAACCTGCCCCAGCTTTCTGCCCAGAGGTCATTTTCAGGGTGTAGTGCAGGCAGGGGGAACCCAAGCCAAGAACAGTGGTCTTGTTGGTTGAAGAGACAGATGCTTGGAGTTTGGGGAGACATAAGTGAATAGAATTTTCAGGACAGAATCCTGGAGAGAAGTGAACTTAGCAAAGAAAGAGGTCGGCGTAGGAGTCCTCTTGAGTCTTTGATTGAATACCAGTCTGTGAATATATTAGGTGAAATTTCAAAAGTATGAACATAAGACAACTTCTGAGAGAAGAAAAATTTCCTGAGAGCTCTAAGTGGACTAATTCCCAGAGTCACACAGGACCAGAATAGAGAGAATGTGTTAAATATATGGGACAATTATTAGAAACCCTAGAAGAGTGATGTCTTAGTAGTATTATAAATTCTACCTATAGGTAGAATGCCATGGATTACCCCTAAAATATCTTGAAGGCATACTCAGAAGGAACAAATTATTGAGCAGACCGCATAATTGCTCACTGCAACAAAATTCAAAACTCTCTCATAGACTACACCAAAATTTAACACTCAACCATGTAACATTCACGATGTCTGGCATCCAGTCAAGAAGTGTGAGACATGTGAAGAAGCAAGAAATTGTGACCTGTAACTAGGAAGAAAAATATGAGATGATAGAAAAATAGGCCCATAAATAACAGAGATGAAACAAGTAGTATATAGAGATCTGGAAAGACCTTTTATAAATGTGCTCAAGCTTTTAAAGAAACATGAACCTAAAGAGGAAAGACATGGGAGAAAAATTTCAAAAACAAATAGAGACTCTAAAGATGGAAAATAAGATATCAGAAATAAAATTTTCACTGACTGCTTTTAAAACAAATACTTCAGGAGAAAAGATCAGTAAACTTGAAACACAACATCAAAAACTATTCAAAATAAATAGGAGGGAAATAATAAACAAAAACAAAGTCTAAGTCACTTGAGAATAATATCAACTGTCTAACACACATAAACTGGAGTCCCAAAATCTAATTTTTTCTATAAATCTAGAACTATTCCAAAAATAAAGTATTTCTAAAAAAATTATTAAAGAATGAAGTGAGATATTCCATGATACCACTAACTATAAGAAAGCTGTGATGGGCTACATTAATACCAGACAGAGTAAATTTCTGGGCACTGACTACTGTCAGAGATAAAAGTGACATTTTATAATGATAAAAAGATGACCTTTTATGAACACATAACAAATCTAAGTGTGTATGTATCTCACAGCAGATATTCAAAATATACAAAGCAAAAATTAGCAGAAATATAGATATAAAAGAATACAGAATAGAGAAATAGAAGAAATAGATAGAGAAAAGAGAAATTTACAAATGTAGTTGGAAATGTCAACACTTCTTTTTCATTAACGGATATAATGTGTGCATGCGTGTGTGTTCAATCTTTGTGACCCCATGGACTGCATCCAGCCAGGCCCCGCTGTCCATGGAATTTTCCAGGCAAGAACACTGGAGTGAGTTGCCATATCCTATTCCAGGGGATCTTCCTGACCCAGGGATCGAAACTTGGTCTCCTGCGTCTCCTGCATTGGCAGGTAGATTCTTTACCACTGAACCATCTGGAAAGCATGAACTGATACAATGATACAACAATAGTCACAAAGTCAGTAGAGATATAGAAGAAACTATCAACCAGCTTAACCAAATAGATATTTATAGAATTTGCCACCTATCTGCTGAAAAGCACACATTCTTTTATTTACCAATGTAGATCACTTTTTGTTCCATAAGACAAATCTCAGTTCTTCGGTCCACAGTGGACGTGACTTACAAATCAACAGTAGAAAAATATCTGGAAAATTCCAACAGATCTGGAAGTCAAACAACCAATGGGTTAAAAAAGAAATCACAAGAGAAGTTAAAAGTATTTAACTGAAATAAAATGAAAACTAGAAAACTGTGGGATGCGGATGCAATGTTCTAATGTCCTTGGCTACTGCAACAAAATACCACAATCTCGGTGTCTTGAATAACAGAGATGTATCTCTCACAGTTCTGGAGGTTGGGAGTTCCAAGATCAATGTGCAGCCGAGTTAGTTTTTGGTGAGAAGTTTCTTCCTTGCTTGCAGAGGCCAAATCCTCCTATCTCCTCACATGGCCTTTTTGTGGTATGTACAGGAGGTCTCCTGCATTGCAGGCAGATTCTTTACTGTCTGAGCTACCAGGGAAGCCCATTTTTCCTATTTTGTATGATTTATTTCACTTTGAATAATGTCTTCAAGGTTCATCCATGTTGTATCAGAATCCCATTCATTTTTAAAGCTGAATAATATTTCATTGCATATACACACTGCCTTTTGTTTATCTGTTCATCTATCAGTGGAAATTTGAACTATGTTTACTTTTTGGCTGTTGTGATTTTGGTAATTTGAACATTTAAGTATAAATATCTGTTTGACTCCCTGATTTTAGTTCTTTTGGGTACCCCCAGATGTGGAATTGCTGGATCACATGTTTCATATGTTTAATTTTTTGAGAATCTGTCTTACTGTTTTCCACAGTGGCTGCAACATTTTACATTCCCACCAACAGTGCACCAGCATCCCAATTTCCTGCTAACACATTTTGGTTTTTTTTTATAATAACCAAACTAATGGGTATGAAGTAGTGTCTCACTGGAGTTTTGATTTGCATTTCTATAATTTTTGAGTAATATTTCATGTGCTTATTGGCCATTTGTATGTCATTTGAGAAATGTTTATTCAAGTTTTTTGCTTATTTTTGAATTTTTAAATGCTCAGATTAGAAATAAGAAAAGGTTGTATTCAGTCATCTTAAGTGACCTTAAGAAGTTAGAAAAAGAGCAAAGTAAACTCAAAATGAGTACATGGAGGGAAATAAAACGTGTGGAAATCAGTGAAATAAAAACCAGAAAAATGAGAAAATCAATTAAACTTCCAGTCAATTAGCGTGTCTTATTGATTCCTACCTCCTGAATATTTCTTCAGTCTATTACTCTTCCAGAATCTAGGTTCTTAAATACTATGTTATAATGCCCTGTGTAATATGAAGTTATTTATCTGTTGTTCAAAATTGAGAAGGATGAACTGTGTTGTTCTCATCTTGATATCCTCAGTGTCTGGCATAGTGCCTTCTTAATAATATGTGTTGAAAGATTATTTGACTTATTAATTCACAATTTCTCCTCACAAATTTAAATTGATAAGATGGTGAGGACATGGCAAACATGCATAGACAACTTAGAACGATGTAAGAAAGTACAGTGGAAAGGGCACAACGTTTAGAATAAGAAAAGTCATCTCTTAATAGTGTTACTCTATATAAATCCAGTGGTTCTTTGGATCCTCATCTATAAAATGGGTGCAATTCAAATAATAAATGTTATAAGAAGTTTGGGATTTCCATTCACTAAAAATGATTTCATTGATTCAGATTGATGGATAAGCTCAGTTTGGTCCAAGTCAATCCTGTTCTATTCCGTGATAGAATTGTGCAGTTGTCTCCATGTATGCCTCTTGATGTACTATTTCAAAAATCATCCTTCTTTTGTGCTATCTTCTTTGAACAGTAATCCCAGCCTAAATCACTAGACACAAGATTGCTGAAGTCAGGTACAATGACTTTCATCTTTATCTCCCTTGAACCTTACAAGTTCCTGGCCAGAGAAGGGCATAATAAATCATTGCTGGGTAATGGAGTAGAAGAGTGGGAAAGATCTCAGAGCCTGGAGAAAAGAAAATTACTAATACTTTATTTCTGAAAGGAGCTAACATGGGCTCCACTGCCCAACAGCTCTAATTTCTCCATGTAATACTTGTCATTTGCAATGCCGAGGATGAGGTTAAATATTTGGTTCAGTGCAGACTTTTGCCAGGACCTCATTGATATCAAATTCCAAATTGTTTTCAGACTATTTGGCAAACCTCTGTTCTTTTCTCTAAGCATCAGAGAACTTTTCCCTCTGGCACAGGATTTCCATATAGCACTTTCTTCGTCAACTGAGACTTGTGAAATTTGTCTGTGCTCTGGAAGCAGAGTACAAACAGTGAACAGATAAAAGAAAACTGTAAATTTGACTGCAAACCTGCACAAGGTAGGAAACTTTGATGCTAGAAATTTCCGTAAGTCAATCCACAGTCAAGTCACAAGACTGTTGCAAGAGGTAACTCTTGCCTCTTTCTGTGTGAACTATATCTATCCTTACAGGCCCCATTCTAATCCCACCTCCCTTTCTGATCAGACTGTTACTCCCTCTGCATGATTTGTATTTCTATAGCATTTATGGAGCCATAAAACCTCACACCTATTTAAACTTCTGTTCTGTAAAAATAATTAAGTTTTTACTGCATCATATTTTTGAAGTGCTTTTACTTTTATCTCTTTTGGTTTTTGCAATTATTTGGAGACAGTATTTGTGTTAATGCTCCCATTTCACAGGTCAGATTCAGAGTACCTCAGAGATTTACATGAGGTTATGTATCTAAATGTTAAGTTTTCTGATTTCAAACATGTTTACTGACCTTACTGGTTTATGCTTGATAGCATATGTCTTCCTAACAGAGCTTAGTGGACCACGAGACACAAAGCAATGAGCTTAATGATTGCTGTTTGTTCACATCAGAGCATATGTTGGTACGAAGCTCCCATTTGTCCTAAAACATCCTATTTCTGATTTTTTGTGGTGTTAAATATTCCTTGCTTCAGATTTTAGCATAGCTTCTCAGGTACTTATTTGCAGTGAGGCCTAGAATAGTAGAAAATAGAAAAAACCAGCTGTGAAGAAACTCGAGATCATATAGGTTACCAGCCTTCTTCTTTTCAGTCCAACATCAATTCCTCTTTCTGTTAACAGACCCACCAACTTTGCTGGAGAACCAATTCCAAGCGGCTCTGATGATGGGCTCTTCCTTCTTCTCTACCTCCCATAGGTCTGGGTACTTAATTCATGTCCAGACAAACACCCAATGCCCTGGTCAGGGTTATTGGTTCAGCCACACGCACATGATTTGAGAACAGCCAGTGTTCTCCTTGAGATCTATATCTGTTTTGCCAGTGCTTTGGAGAAGGGGACTTCTCCAGTTGCAGACTATGAGTCCTGGGTTCTGAGACTCCATCACACCCATTACATGGAGATAATCTATCTACCTGAGAAAAATGGAGCCCCGATTACATCATTTGGATCTTCTTTCCTTAGTCTTCTGATTCCAATACTAATCTGTTCCAGAATACCTCCACAGACACACCCAGAAAAGATGAGCAACCATTGGCTTAGCCAAGTTGATGGAAAAAAAATTAAACATCACAAAGCGGGTAGGGCTGCCTAGCAAATATGCTTTCCTCATAGATCTGTGCCAGACAGTTGTTACAGACCAGGTGAACACCAAAGGCAGCAGCAAGGAGAGACTTCAGAAGGCAAGCATAAAACCATGTCAAGAGAGTTCTGGTGGTTACAATTCCAGGAGCCAAGTCTATTGCCATGTCCTAAGGACTAATTTGAAGCTGAGGATGAAACATAAAACCAAGGAGTGAAGTTCTAAGCAGCACAGGAATATAGTAGATGCTAAACTTATATGCAGAGTACGTCATGAGAAATGCTGGGCTGGATGAAGAACAAGCTGGAATCAAGATTGCCAGGAGAAATATCAATAACCTCAGATATGCAGATGACACCACCCTTATGGCAGAAAGTGAAGAAGAACTAAAAGAGCCTCTTGATGAAAGTTGAAAGAGGAGAGTAAAAAAGTTGGCTTAAAACTCAACATTCAGAAAACAAAGATCATGGCATCCGGTCCCATCACTTCATGGGAAATAGATGGGGAAACAGTAGCTGACTTTATTTTGGGGGGCTCAAAAATCACTGCAGATGGTGACTGCAGCCATAAAATTAAAAGACCCTTACTCCTTGGGAGAAAAGTTATGACCAACCTAGACAGCATATTAAAAAGCAGAGACATTACTTTGCCAACAAAGGTCTGTTTAGTCAAGGCTATGGTTTTTCCAATAGTCATGTATGGATGTGAGAGTTGGACTAGAAAGAAACATGAGTGCTGAAGAATTGATGCTTTTGAACTATGGGGTTGGAGAACTCTTGAGAGTCCCCTGGACTGCAAGGAGATCAGACCAGTCCATCCTAAAGGAAGTCATTTCTGAATATTCATTGGAAGGACTGATGTTAAAGCTGAAATAGATCACCAGCCCAGACTGGATGCATGAGACAAGTGCTCGGGCCTGGTGCACTGGGAAGACCCAGAGGAATCGGGTGGAGAGGGAGGTGGGAGGGGGGATCGGGATGGGGAATACATGTAAATCCATGGCTGATTCATGTCAATGTATGACAAAACCACTACAATATTGTAAAGTAATTAGCCTCCAACTAATAAAAATAAATGAAAAAAAAAAAAGCTGAAACTCCAATACTTTGGCCACCTGAATGGAAGAACTGACTCATTTGAAAAGACCCTGATGCTGGGAAAGATTGAAGGCGGGAAGAGAAGGGGACAACAGAGGATGAGATGGTTAGATGGCATCACTGACTCAATGTACATAAGTTTGAGTAAACTCCAGGAGTTGGTGATGGATAGGGAGGCCTGGCGTGCTGTAGTCCATGGGGTCGTAAAGAGTCAGACATGACTGAGTGACTGAACTGAACTGAAAGAGATCGTGGGTAAGAATAAGGTGAAAAGAGTCTAGGACTTTCAGGTTATGTGGCACAAGGATGTTGATGTTATTGATCTGTACTGCATGGTGCTTTGGTAGATACAGCTTGAATTAGGAAAATGATGGGTAATTTTTAGGAGAATTTAGGAATTCCATTTTAAAATGTGTATGGTGTGGAAGCTGCCTAGCTGTGGAAGAAGAGTGGATGTTTTTTCCTGGTTGGATTCATTGCAAAGCTGCTCTTTTCCCCAACTTACATAAACTCCACATTGAAGTACTTACAGATTAAAAGCATTTCCTAAAAGCACTTGGAACACTTCACAGTTTTCGTTCTCTAATTCTTATATATAGGTACACTTAAAAATATTATGGGAAACTACTCTACCACGCAGAACTGAAGAAAGCCTAAGAAAGATAGGAAAGCTTTTTGTGTTGATTTTAAGATCATTTGTATATAATTACTTGGAGATTTCAGACGAAGTTTTCTCAATTGAGATAAGGCAAATGACCATTTGATAGCATAAAGCAAAACAAAACAAAAGCAAATTTGGGTCGGAACCTTGTTGCTTTGGAAAAGAAGCACCTTCTTTTGAATAGTTAAGATTTCATGTCTCATTCTTTGGCTGCAAATGTTTTACACTGAAGTTGACAACTCCATACAGAAAGGAAGCTTTTTGTCAGTTTAGTAGTTTTCTTTTTCTCCTTTTGAGCCTCTGAAATTTCATGCTCACATTTTCAGATTTCCTTTAATTTTCTTCTTTCAAAGTGCAACTCTTTTTGAGCCTGAGGAAAATACACACTTAACTAAAAAATTGTGCTCTTTATTACTCTTATTTTGTTTAAAGTGACAATACCAAGCTTATTTTAGAAAATCTGAAATATATAGTAAAGTATATTTTAAAAGAGCTATAATTCCACTACCCTGAGATAATTACTGTTCCTAATTTGGTGTTTGTCTTTCCAGATATTTTCTGTGCTAATTGGTATTTTATGATAATGATTTCATGTTTTACACACTAAACTGTAATCTAGTCTTTATCTTTTTACATCAAAAATTAGAATCTCCAAACTGGATGCGTCATACTAATTTAACTGTTCCCCACTAGTAGATATTTAGGTTGTTGCTGTATCTTCCTTATCACAAACAACTCTGGAATAAGCATTTTTGTGGATAAATCGGTGTGCATATCCATGATGATTTCCTTACTATTAACACAGTTCTAGAATTGAAATGGCTTCCTGGATCTCAGAGTAATATCTTGGCATTTTACCTCTTTATTCTTAGCTTGTAATATATAGAAATATTGGTTCAGTTCAACTTTTAAGGTGTCAAGGTTTAGGCTGATTGGTTGATAGACAAGTAGGTCAATATTGAGACCAGATATCAGGGGCTGGATTTGGTAGTTATTTAAGGAAGCTGAGAAAGTGGGAGCCCAAGGGCAGTTGGTTAAGTGGAAATATAACAGTGGTTGAGGAGGGCCCATGTGACTGAACACTGTGCTTCATATTGTACACCAATTCCTCTAATATTTAAAGCCTGTAATCGCAGCACCTTTGTCCCCTATCCAGTAGCACCCTAACTCCAGCTGTGACAACTGAGAATGTTTCCAGATGCTGCCAGATGTCCCTTGGGATGGATTGGGGAATGGGCAAAATCATCCCTGGTTGAGAATCATCACCATTGTAGACTGTCTTGAAGACAACATTTTTCAGAGTTTAAACTGTGTGATTTCATAGGGTATGTTCTTTTCCCTTTCGCATTTCCTGAAAGCACTTGGAATTGCGTCTTTCTCGAATAGTAATCAAAGTCTGCCCTGGGGTCCTTGCTGGTACCAGACCTGATTTCTCACAATGCTGTTGATGGCAAGTTTCCAGTCTCTGGAAGTTCTATGATCTCATTCTCAGCAAACAATTTCACCTTCATTTGACTGAGAAGATTGAAGTAATTCAATGCTCCCTCATCTTTCCATTTGTTTCCCACTCTCCCCCACACCACTCCAGATAAACTTCTCTTCATTCAACCTCTCCTTCTCTGGCTGTCTGAAGGAAAAGGGGTTTCCTTGGACAGGTGTAGTAGATAGAGCTAGGCTTTAGAGGAAGAGAGCACTGGGTTTGAATCTAGACTCTTACACTTACTTCTGTGTGACCTTCAACAACTTACTTAGCCATTCTGAGCCCATTGTTCTTTGTACAGAAAATGAGGATTAAAAATAACACACACATAATAATATTTTGAGGAATAAATGAGCTGATGTACTTCAAAGTACCTAATAGAATTTCACTGAGAACTTTGGAACCTCATTTCCCCCACAGGAGCAAATCTGTTTGCTGGACTCATTGCTTGCTCTTCCAGGAGTCTGCTTCACTTACACTATTCTCTTTCATTGTCTCTCTCAAAATATAAATCAGAGTGGAATTATTCTAGGATAAAATTAAGACAAAGTCCATGAAAATCCCATCAGCTTTAACAACTTTTAGTTTTTGGCTGTATGTATAGTAATGTACTTCTTGTGGTTGCAGTTTGGCCTCTTAATGCTTTTACGGATGCAATGTAGACATGCTGCTGTGTAGCAATCTTCATATACTAAAAGACAACTAAATTGATGGTTTCATCATTTACTTAACTATCCCCCTAATTTCCAATAGTTAGATTGCTTTTGATCTGGGGCTGTTATCAACAATACTGTCATGCCTGTTTTGAGTAAATAACTTTTTGTTTCCTTTGGTTTGTTTTGGACTTTCCTGGAGGCTTAGGTGTCCAAGAATCTGCCTGCAATGTGGGAGACCCAGGTTTGATCCCTTGGTGGGGAAGATCTCCTGGAGAAGGGAATGGCTACCCACTCCAGCATGCTTGCCTGGAGAACTTTTGGTTTGTTTATGGCTTTTATACATTTGGAAACTAGTTTCCAGCTCTAGTTTGTACCAACACTAATAATGAACTTGTACAAAATTTTGACCTTGGGATTGTTAAGAACTTGATTTCCCACCCCTCCACTGCACACATGGTCACAACTTCCTTGTTACTGATATAATAGATGAAATACTTTGCCATTATGTAATTTGTCTTGTTATTTTATTTATAGCCTATTGATTAAGCCGTGATATTTTTGCATATGCTTATTGATCATATTTTCTTATACTGTTCTCCATATTCCGATTTTAATCATTTTATCACTTTACAGATGAAAATCAAGCTTTAACTTTTCTAAAACAAACCTTCCCTTGAGTTTCTCCTTAAATTCTTAAGTTTGTTTCTCTTCTTTTAATCATTTAAAATAATTTTTGGTGCCAAAATGATAATATTCTAAAAGTAATAGTGGTGAACATATTAAAGAAATATAAAACATTGGAGAGTAAAAAGTAATTGTAGTTTAACCATCCTAAGATAACTGATTTTAAAATTCATTATATTACCTAAAGTTTTCTTGTATAAATATACACAAAAATTAGGATGATATTGAATGTGGCTTAGTAGGATAATCTTTTATTTTACTCAACATTATGTCATTAGTATTTTCTGATACTGATAGTCTTAGTCTCTCAAAACATTAATTTAAATAGTTAAACTATATTTCATAAATGAGATATATCATCACATGTTTAATTGTTGCCCTATTATGCACTTAGGCTAGAAACATTTTTCCTTTCATTATAATTAATATTGTATTATTAAATATACTTGTACACAAACATAGGTACTCATGTTGACTATTCAGGATGTATTTCTGGAAGATTACTGATGTCACGGATAATAAATTTTCTAAAAACTCTCAATTTACACTGCCAGATTGCATTTTAATCAAGTTGTGCCAATTCGCTCTTCTTTATCATAATGGATAAGTGCCTGTCTAATGCATACTTGCCAACCCTGGGATTATCTTTGAAAAATCTGTACTACAATACTTAATATTTAGTCATTAAATTCATATCTACTTGATTATTAGACAGGTGATCATTGTTTTAGTATATCCACATTTGTCATTTACTTATGTGAATTATTTACTGATTTCCTTTGCCTATTTTTGTTTTGGGATTTGAATGATTTTTTTTACTGATTTGTAAACATTCTATATAGAATATTATCATATAAGCACATTTTTTATAGTTTTCTTGATAAGTAATTTTCAAGAAGTTTAAAGTTTTGCATGATTACATTTACTGTAGAGATGTCTTTTCATTCACTGCATGTAAGCTGAGAAAGCTTTTCTCTATCACAAGATCCTTGAGATCCTTAAAGTATTATCTATCAGTTCTGTTTATGTATTTAATACTTAACAGATAAATTATCTGTACTTTGGTCTATTTTATGGTGTATAGTAAAAAAACCAAAGAAAATTTTCTTTATATAGATAAATTCTTGAATAATGTCTGTTGAGTAAATCCATCTCTTTACCTGTTAAATGTGATGCTGCCTTTATCATATATTAAATGTTGCATTCACTAGCAATTGTTTTAGTCTTATTCTACTTAATTTAGTGAATATAGCTTTGAAATATAGATGTAATAGAGCTTAGTATATTGCGAGGATAGTTCTTTTTATTTTACTTTCTTTATAAAATTATAATTCCCACCATTATCTGTTTATTGTTTTCTATGAATCTCAGAGCTGCTTAGTCAGTGTTTTCCAGATGTGCTACTAGAATTTCATGAGAACAGTCTTGGTCCCCACCTCTATGGGATGTAGTCCACACCATCTCCAAAGGAAGAAGAGACACAAGCAAGGGATAGAGGCAGGCAATGAGGCTGAGCAGGAGGTGAGGCCAGAGTTATGAATCTGATTGTGTTTAAGATGAAGGATAGGAAGGTAGCCAGTGGCATGATCAGATTTGTTTTAAAATGATTATTGTAGCTACTTTGTGGAAAATAGATTATAAGGGGTGTGAACAAGAGGAGGAAAAGAGCTTCTCTTATGAGAGGCTATTGTAGTGGTGATGGTAAGACACAATGCTATTAATTTTTGAATATTTATTTTGTATTTAGTTACTTTATTAAAAATCCTTTTATAATTCTGGAAGCTTGCTTGGTTTATTGAGATTTGCATATATATAATTATTTTAAATTAATGATACTTTTTCTCATTATTTATAATAGTCACATCTATTGTACCAGTTTCATATCCTATAGCATTGTTTAGATGTTCCAGAGAAGAAATTGTATATGTGTCAGTGGTTCCTTTTTTTTCTTCCTTTGATTTTAATGGAAATACCTGGTGTGTGCCATAGTTAAACATGATGATAAGTTTTGACTCACACTACTATTTATTATGCTATATTTTTGACATGTTTTATCAGTAATAGATATTTGATTGGATCAATGTCATATTTGGCCCCATATGAGAATCACTTCGTACTTCTCTCTTGATGATTAAATGGGCTTACCTTTTCTCATGGGTACAACTTTTGGTTTTATGGTATTAACCTCATTTTAGAAACTTAGCTTGGGAGACTCTGTGGCAGGTGATACTGTTCACTAAAATAAGGAGCCCCAGAGGAGAGAATAAACTTAATTTCCATAGTCATATCTGATTCTAGGACAGATTATTTGATTATCTGATTCTAGGACTTTCAAGTCATTGCAAATGTCGTTTTAAGCATTAAAACAGTGAAAGTGTTAGTCACTCAGTCGTGTCCAACTCTTTGCAACCCCATGGACTGTAACCCACCAGGCTCCTCTGTCCCTGGGATTTCCCAGGCAAGAATACTGGACTAGGTAGCCATTCCCTTCTCCGGGGGATCTTCCAGACCCATGGATCGAACCCGGGTCTCCTGCATTGCAGAGTCTTTACCATCTGAGCCTCCAGGGAAGGTTTTAATCATATCATCTCCTTGAACTCATTTGCTAACTTTTATGTGGTGAACTTTGGTTCTGCATGAAGAAAGGGCTAGAAAGAATAGAAAGAAAAAAACTGGGGAGACAGTGTTATGTGATCAAAGATGGAAAGATTTGGGGGGCTCTTTACTGCATGGTTCAAATGCCACTTTGATCTTTACCAATTGTATAGCTCCTGGCAGGATATGGGACCCTCAGGGATGAGAATATCAGCTTGCTTTGCAGGAAGAATGTGAGGTTTGGATAATAAAACTTAAGTTAAGAAATTTAGCACAGTAGTGAGCCTAGAGATTTTTACAGTGAGCCTCATGCTGTGCTAAGAACTGTTTTCTTCTAAAATTTCAACTCTTTCAGTTTTCCCAACAATCCTATGAGTATTATCATTATTCCAGTTTTACAAAGCAGGGAATGAAACCCTGAATGTAGGCTGTGCTCCCATTGTTAGCGGATGGTGGCGGTGAGATGTCAACTCAGCATCATAGCTAAAGTCCCTGTGCTTCACCTCTACTGGGGACAGGCCCTCCTGATATAAGGAGTACATGTGAATCCTCTGGTTTCTAAAGTCTGCATGTCCTTGAAAATTTACGATTACTCCATCTTACAGCTGAGGAAACAGACCCAGAGACATAGATGATGTTTAAAGTCATAAATTAAAGGGATGCCAAAACCTGTATGGAAAACCTGATCTCATTCTATTTTCCAACTTTTGCGATTAGAAAGACCTCCTAGTATCTCTGCACAGGAACATTTAGGCTTGCCTTCAAGTTCTTAGGTGAACTTCAAGTCTTGTAAACTGACAAGAGGCTTTTATCTGCATTGCATTGCTTCTTTCAACAAATTTTTAAAAAACTTTTCTTTAGTGCAGAGATATTCATTTCAAGGGCTATAATTATAAGCCTTCATGGATCTTCCTGATGGTACCACAAGTGAATTATATTTATTGTACTTTTAAATGAAAAGCAAAAATTGAATGAAACAAAAAATTCAGAGATTACATCTATGCATATGTTTGTAAGTTTACTTAAGGCTTAATTCTCCTGACCTAACTTGAATTTTTAGCTAAGCTCCAATAAATGCAAACAGTGCCATGCTTCATATGCTGAAATGGATTCATTCCTAATGTGGATAAAGCAACACCTGTTTTAACACTGATCCTGGTTTTCTAATTGACCAATATGATACTATTAGTCTGTTGCAATGAAGGAAACTTCCATAGTAGACTTAGCTGGTAATACTTGATGAGGAAATGAGGAATAAGTTGAGAAACTTAGATTCTAGGGGTGTTATCTACTAGCCGTTAACTGTTGGAAGTTTTCGCAATAATTTCTTTCTTTGTTCTTTGAATTTTCCATGTTGTAGTTATGAAACTTCAGTGATTTTTTTTTTTCTGGGTGCCTTTCCAACTGTTGTACTGAATCTAAGGATCATCACACATCAGGTTAGTGGGACAGCATTGTAAGATAACTCTCCTTCAAGGCTTTGGCCATGTCTCAGAATGAATCTAAAATCCAGGAAGTAGAAAGGACAACTCCATATATCTTAAATAGCATTTGTAATGGCCACTTATTTCTGACTTGATTGCTTCTAGAGGCAGGGAACTCATCACATCTTTACCATCATTATGATCATCTGAAAATTACCATTTGTTGAGAACTTACCTTGAGTTGACATGGATGACATCTTTAACCCTTTTACAGAAGAGAAAATGAAGGTTCAAAAAAAACTAGCTCTCAGTTTCACATCAGTAGAGATAAAATTAAACCCAGTACTTATAGTGGTTTTGTGATGAGACTCTATAGCCAATCTCTGCCTACTAATTGAGAAGCCACAGTTACCAGATTGCATTGTTTTCATCAAAGGGATCAAAAGGAAGAAGTTTTGTTTCTTTCTCCATATCTCAACACTTCAATGCTGATTTAACCCAATTCCTTTATCATACCATGCTGACAATACAGTGACTTTTCTGGGTCCTGAAAATTTTGTATTTAGTGCATCTATTACATTACTATTTTCCATTCTATTTTTAGAGATGCAGTGGAATGTACTGGCTCAGAGCATGGCCTGTGATGTTATGCTGCTTGTGTCCAAAGACAAGCTCTCTCCAGTCAACTAGCTATATGATTCTGGGGAAATTCCTTAACTTCTCTGTTTTCTCATCTGTGAAATGGGGATTTTGTGAAGATTTAAAGAATTAATTGATGTAAAATACTTAGAGCACTAACTGACACTTGGTAAATGAGATAGGAACATGTTTTCCCTTAGTATCATTGTTATATATCAGCCTGGCCTGATTCCCAGCCTCTGTAGTCCTTACTTTTGGTGAGCTGGGATTGGCTTAGGCAGCCTATCTTGAGGCTGAATGTGTTTCAATAGCACTTCACTCACATTTTGGGGCTTACTCCAGTTTTACCCAGAACCTATATCTCTTTCCCATCACTTGATCCATTTCCACACTACTCCAGTCTTTTATGGCATTATTTCCCTGCTGAATGGGAACACATTAAACCAACCCAGGATGGCTGCCCACAGTGGGTCTATACTTCACCACAGCACACAGAAGTGGACTTAACTCTACCTGCCCATCCTTATCACCTGCCACATTTCATAGTGTGTCCTTTGTTCCAGCCTCTTGGAATAGCTTGCCCACCCTGAACACTCTTTCTGGAGGTGTTTACCATCCCATTCCTTCCATTCAGAAAGATCTCTCTCTTATCCATATGAAGAAAAGCCCATACATCATTCCAGATGCAGTTGAAAACAATCTTCTTTGAGAAATATTCAGAAATAGTTGTCTTTCCTCTTTGGATTACCAATACTTTATATTTCACTGTCTCTTAGCTTGTGTTACATTAGTGTGCTATGATTTACCAGTATATCTTCTCTATCACCTCTGCTCTGGAGCTCAGTGGGGGAAGGGATAGAGCTCATCATATTGACAGGCCTTGCCGCACAGACAGGCCATATGATACAGTGAATTAGAGTATGCGTTCTGCAGCCAGACTTCTGGATTTCAACTAATGTGCCAACTCCCTTACTGTGTGGCTGTGAGCAAGTCACAGTGTCTCTCTCCTTGCCTCAGTTTTCTCATAAGTAAATTGACAGTAATAACAGAAATTGCTTCATAGGATTATATGTACATGCATGCTAAGTCACTTCAGTCATTTCCTATTCTTTGTGACCCTATGGACTGTAGCCTACTAGGCTCCTCTGTCCATGGGATTTTCTAGGCAAGAGTATTGTAATGGGTTACCATGCCCTCCTCCAGGGGATCTTCCTGAACCAGGGATCGAACCTGAATCTCTTGTCTTCTGCATTGGCAGGTGGGTTCTTTACCATTAGCACCACCTGAGAAGCCTGTTAATATTATATACCATATTCTTTATTTCCTATCTCAGTACATAGCATGGCCCATAGATATACTCTACCACTATTTGGTAGCAGTAGGTGAATTCCCAATTTAAAAAGTCTTAGTTTCCATACAAATTCTCATTTTATGTCATAATCTTTAAAAAAAAACAAAAAAACAATTAGAACTCACTTTGGTTTCCATCTAAAACTTTTTTTCTTGTTCTTAGTAAACCAGGGCCCTGTAAGCCTGAACCTTTCTTCTGCCTGCATTATTCTTTCCAGGAATTGGAGTCCAGACCTCAAGCTTGGTCTTTGCTTCTCATCCCGATCGCCCCTGCCTTTTCTTCCTTTCCCCTCTTGGAATTGCTCTCCCTACTTCTCTTGCATGCTGTCTTTATGCCCATTGATTAATCCTTGTCTGGACTGTGCCCCACTGTTGTGCATCTGTTTGGGAATCCATTAGCTTCCTGGCCTGATCTGGCCTTGTCTTCAGACCGGCCTGGGACCTGGGATCTTTTGCTGCAGTGCTACAATGCTTGCACCTGGACAAACCTCTCCTCCAGAAACAAAACACAGGAAAGCTATACGGACTAAAAATAACTATGTGCATGTACAATTGGGGCAAATTATGGACAGAAAGATATAAAAGACCAAAAAACTTAACTGCCACGTCTGAAGAGCTGGGAGGGAAAACCAGGGGGTTGGCTGCAAAAGCAGGGTACTGAGCATGTGCCCTGCCCTCAGTGCCACCAGAGGGATGGGCAAACCACTTAAGCCACCCTCTGACCTGACTCCTGGACACACTCCTACCCTCATTCCAGATAAAGAACAAACTCATTCTCCCCTCCGAGAGCGAAAGAGGGAGGGAACCTGTTACTTGTTCTCATTTCCCTCTGATGCAGCAGGAGTCCCAGTAAAGCCTTGCCTGAATTTCTTGTCTGGCCCCTAGTCAATTTCTATTGATTGGGGAAGGCTAAGAACCCTGGTCAGGATTAGTTTCACCAACTCTGGCCACATCCTTTGTAGATCAGCCTTGTTCTAGTCTCTGACCCGGCCCACCTGCTCTGTCCAGAGGATTCACAGGGTTATACCTAAACACATTTCAAAACAAAACAGCAAAACTGAGGAAGAGCCAATTCAGCTTGTAAGTTGGACACCATCAGCTATTTTGCTTCATTAAAAGATTTTATATAATGCTGAGTGCTCCTATTTTCCTTTGAGTTGCTTCTTGGAGTAACCTAGAAAAAGTATATGTAGGGTAGAGCAAAGGCTTCCCTCACAGCTCAGTTGGTAAAGAATCCGCCTGCAATGCAGGAGACCCCGGTTCGATTCCTGGGTTGGGAAGATCCACTGGAGAATGGGTAGGCTACCCACTCCAGTATACTTGGGCTTCCCTTGTGGTTCAGCTGGTAAAGAATCCACCTGCAATGCGGGATACCTGGGTTCGATCCCTGGGTTGGGAAGATCCCCTGAAGAAGGGAAAGGCTACCCACTCCAGTATTCTGGCCTAGAGAATTCCATGGACTATGGGGGTCGCCAAGAGTCAGGCACGACTGAATGACTTTCACTTTCACTTTCAGGGTAGAGCTAGGAGATGTTCAAAATATTTAGTCATGTGTTTTGAGAACCAAATCAGCATGCGTGCTAGAAATATGCAATTTATTTAGTTGTAGTCGGGTGTTCCCACTGAATAAGCATTCAATAATGGAAGCTACTATGACACTCTTTTGGACCCCTATTAGGGGCAAAAATATCTTTTTTTTTTTCATAGTTTCCTTTTCTTTATACAGATCCTTTGCTATTAATATTGCCAGATTAAATATTAGACACCCAGTTAAATTTGAATTTCAGGTAAACAATGAACCTTTTAGAGTATGTCTCAAATAAGTCATGGGACGTGAAGTTAAATGATACCTTGCTCATCTAAAATTCCGAGTCAGCTGAGCATCCTGCCTTTTTGTTTGCAAAATCTGGCAGCCCTATTTACTGTGTCTAACCCCAAACTGTACTGTCCTGACCTGAATGCTGTGTCCACCTTCCTCACCATGAAGTTGAAATTCTCTGTGTTCTCAGCATAGTGGTTGGCACACAATAGGTGCTCAACAAATGTTTGCTCTATTTTCTTTCATTTAAAGAAAGAGATTACAAAATGGAAAGCAAATACAGGGAAAGCAACACAAATAAGGACAATCTGAGCACTCTGTTTTCCTTAGACAATTGTGATGGTCTCCTGAGGGATCGAGACCTGTGTGTGTCAGTTGGTTCCAGTGGGATGACCATGTGAGTCTGTTTTACCCCATATGCTGAAAAGGAGCAAACTTCATATTCAGAGAAGCTGAGATGCAGCATTGTGGGCAGCCTCTGGAAAGGCGAGGTGATGGTAGGTGCGGTGCTGCTGTAACTACATGGAATGTATTGCCTTTCTATTTGGCAGGACAATTGGGCCATTCCTTAATAAGCCTTTCTAGGAGCCACAGTCCCAAGCCCTCACTTTCCCACAGTGATCAGGTCTCTCTCACTGAGGCTGTTAGCACCAGTGAGGTGGGACGCAATGTGGTCCTGGACTACTTGGGATCAAAACCTCAGTGCCTGAGATGTAAAGTCCCAAATCTTTAGCTTGGCATTTTAGGCAATAGCTGCCGCTGGCATCCCAGTCCCCCTCCTGATTCCCTGCATACCAGCCACACCAGGGACATCCAGTGTTCCTGCAAAGCCTTGTTCTCTCAGACCTCCATGACCTCACTTCTGCCTTCACTTCTTCCTGAGATGTTTTGCCCTTTACTTTGCTTCTAGACAGATATTAAGCCTCCTTACAAGTCACACTTTAGAAGTTTCCAGTGCTTTATGAAGCCTGTCCCAGCTTTTTACCATCCTGTCAAAATTCTAGCACATTTCTACCTTTGCTTCTGCCCAAAGGGGAAAAAAGTCTGTCTTTTGGGCTACAAATGAGCCAGTGATCTTTATGTGTTAGAAAATGCATTCAGCCGTGAATTATCGAAACTTGCCCAAAATGGCTGAAAAACCAATTGGGAGTTTTATTTTTCTACTTAAATGTTTAGAGGTTGGCATTTCAGAGCTGATATGGTGGTCCAGCCAGAGATTAGGCTATTTCTGTTTTTCTGATGAGCTCTCCTTGACATTGTATCCTGACCCAGGGAATGTTTATTTCTGAGAGATCTTCAAGGGCAGGGGCTACATCATTAATTCATCTGACATTTTTTAAATTGTTCATATCCTTGTGACTATGCAATAAATGCTCATCAAATGAATGATAAATAAATGATTCATTAATGAGGTAATTTATCCTTTGGAGACAGAGAAAAATGCATATTTGATTATAATAAACACAACCTCAGAGCCATGACATACAGAATTTTAAGAACATTCAGTTCCTTATTTGCTTCAGATATCATGCTTTGGTTTATCTGGGCAAATATCCATTTGTCAAGGTCTTAGTGTCTGATCTCAAAAATTGAATTTAGGATATAGGCAGCCTCCAAATTTTAATGTATTTTTGAGTGTATTTTTAAAAACACATGTTATAAAGTGGTATTTGCTTCTTATGCAAACAATGTTATAACTGACATACTTTCAACCAAGAATTTGTCAACAAATACATCACAAAAATGATGGTTAGCGATATAAAAATACAAGGACACGGCAATAATTTAAAAGTGCAAAATTATGTCTTATGTCCTAGAAAATGAACATATACTTACAGCAAATATTTATGAAACAAGAGTCCAAGTGTACTATAAATTGTGTATACTACACATAAAATGCAACTCTATTGTGTCATAAACAGGACTAAAACTAACATGTTAGTCATAATAATGCTTGAAAGCTTTGGACTGGATCCCATTGATCTTATAACCTTAGGGCTCACCACAATCTCTATCACATCGAAGATACCCAACAAATGCTTGTGAATTTAATTAAATGGAATCTATGTAGAGCTCACAAAGCACTCTCACATCCATTGTTTTTTTTTACTGTCAATAATGCCCTGTGTGTTTAGTAGCATAGAGAGTATCCCATTTACAGGTAAACTGAGGCTCATCAACAGTTGAGTGATTTGTTTTCTCCAGGTCAGAAATTTAAGTTGTGGTGCTAAATGTCTTACCTAGTTTTTTCAGCTAAGTTTGATGTTTCGATGTTGGCATCATTTATGACTCACATGACTCAGGTCTGCAGATAGAAGCTTGAAAATCCATGTCCTTTTTCTCTCAATAAGTTTTCTTGAAGTGGAATAGAAGAAGCATTCAAAACCATTTTATTTACATTACTATTACCTTAGTTTTATTTATCTTAATATAAAACAATACATGAGAGGAATAAATTTGCTATTGATAAGTATGATGAAAATGGTGTTTTTCTCCATGCATGATAATTTTGACAGGAAAGTCTGGCCTAAAATGTATCCCCAGTTCTTCTCCTATAATAGTTATTTTTATTAAGAACCACAGTTTGCCATTAGGATAGAAGGCAACAAGGAACACTAAGCATTGACTTCAGTCTGCTTGACCTTTCTGTGTGGGACTCAAAGCACTTCCCATTCGCGGAAAACTAAACACAAAAATTACTACTGAAATAATTTATAGTTTTATATGGCACTCCCAATGCATCCAACAAGGATTGCTAAAGCAGCAAGAGAATGGTATGCCGAGAGAGTGTCCTCTACTGGACAGTGGGTGTGTTGCAGCGTTCAAAATCATGATTTTTTTTTTTCCCGACGTCAGACTATGCATTTCATTCTCTTTGTTTCTTACTGCAAAAGTAATCTTGGAAAGTTACTGAACTTTCTGTGGTATGGTTTTCTTGTCTGAAAAATGGGGATGAGAAAAGCACTTCATATGATTGTTGTGAAAGCTAAATGTATAAAAATATGTAAAGCATTGATAACAACGTTTGGCAGGAAGCAAGAATTTAATAAATGGTAGCAAGTACTGTTATTCTTATATATTTTTGAATAATGGTGGGAACTTTTCATTGTCTGCCTAAAATACATTGAGGGGAAGGAAACCAGATAATTACACTTATTATGGATGTTAGTAAAATACAAATTAATGGTATCTGCCTATAAATTCAGAGAAGGCAATGGCACCCCACTCCAATACTCTTGCCTGGAAAATCCCACGGACGGAGGAGCCTGGTAGGCTGCAGTCCATGGGGTCGGAAGAGTCGGACACGACTGAGTGACTTCACTTTCACTTTTCACTTTTATGCATTGGAGAAGGAAATGGCAACCCACTCCAGTGTTCTTGCCTGGAGAATCCCAGGGATGGGGTCGCACAGAGTCGGGCACGACTGAAGTGACTTAGCAGTAGCAGCAGCCTATAAATTAAATGACTATCATACACCATAAAATGCTAATGCTTCTGTTTACAGGAATTCTGAAATTCACAATTGGAGTCAAAGCTATGCTCCCCACCAGATTGTAAACTATAAGAAGAGGAGACCCTCTTTATTTCAGTCACATCTGTTCCTCAGACAATTGGCACATTGGAAGTGTTCAACGAATACTTCTGCAATGAGTGAGTAAATAAATAGATAAAAGAATTAATAGCATTTCCAGAAGTATGGCTTGTGACTAAATTATACTGTAAGTACCCAACGCATTAAGTAGCCCCTGTAGATGTTGGCCATCTTGAGTTTTCTATGGAATGTATTAACTTGACATGTTGATGTACTCTCATGAAATATAGTTTATTTCAGTTTATAAAGATGTGGATGTGCTATAAATTTTATTAGTGCTCATGCCTAGTCTCCCAGTTACTGCATTCCCAGTTTCTCCACATCACCTCTGCTCTTTTAATTACATAAATCATAATGGATAAAAGGGTATCATTTGATGCATTTAAATTTTCCATTGGGCCTCCATGGTGGCTCAGCTGGTAAAGAATCCACCTGCAATGCGGGAGACCTGGGTCTGATCACTGGGTTGGGAAGATCCCCTGGAGAAGGGAATGGCTATCCACTCCAGTGGATAAAATTTCATGGACTATGTAGTCCATGGGGTCTCAAAGAGAATTTCATGGACTGTGTAGTCCATGGGGTCTCAAAGAGTCAGACACGACTGAGTGACTTTCATTTTCACTTTCATGAAGGAAACGACATCCATAACTGTTCAGTAGGGACTACACGTTAAAGGATCTATCTGAATGTGATCTCTGCAAAGTGTGATGACTTTTCTGAATAGAGAGGCTTCTTATTTTATGTTCTGTCATGGTCTTGAAGATTTTGCTGCTGATCAACCACTAATAATATACAAGTAACTTAAGGTATAGTGTGTCGGGGTCATTTTGTGTGGTGCCCTTCTCTTTGGTTTACTGACTTTGGGGAAGATTAAAGAAATGTTTATTCCCTTCCTAAGGGCTTGCTAAAGCTTGGGAAGTACTTTTATGATCTAGGGATTTTGAAACTTCTGTTAGAATATTGACACAGAGATGAGAATAAGTATATATTAGTTGAATCACATGTTGAAATGTATAATTCTGTTTGTGTTGGCAGACTCTGTGAACATTGGGTGCTCTTGGGCCTCCAAGTTTTATTTGCTTATTGGCTGTTGGGAACTTGATATTTTGCCACATAAATAATGCTAGCAGATGAGATTGAGAAAACCAATACCTCCCTCTTCACAACCTGCCCTGCCCCCACAACCTGTGTGTTATAACCATTGTTTCTGTGAAAAATCTCATTCCAAATTCCAGCTCCTCCTCATGCCTAATTCTGTGCTTAAAAGCAAGAACGTACTCATTAAGTGTTAAAAGACCAAGTTATGTCAAGAAGAGTTCTCTGGAGCACCCCTAGACCTGGAACTGTCATCTGCTGCTGACTTTTTCTCTATGGCCTCAACTGCCAAAGGAAAAAATTACATGCATTAGCATCAGTAGCAGGAGAAGAATGGGCAAGAAGCCCCTAAATCCTAAGAATCTGTGAAATGAAGGTAGAAATAAAATACTAATACTTGGTAATGGAATCAAATACTTGATAACAGAAGCCATTCTTCATGGATTTCTCATTATGTGTCAGGAAAGGTGCAGAACACCATATACATATCACCTTAATTCTCGGAAGTCTCCTTGGATGAGTGAGGCGTCTAAGATTGAGCCTAAGTAGCACAATTCCACAATCCCAGAGCTACGCATGCCCAAATGTTTTGGCTCCTGGTTTCATTTCTTTTTCTCTCCCGGCCCAGCCCACAAAACTATTCTGCCTGGTGACAGGTATGAGCCTGCAGAAGAGGCCAGACACAGTGCTGCTGAGTTGAGGCTTGTCAGGTTCAATGAGGGAAAGAGAATTAGGAAGCCTCCTGTCTGTGGGTTAAGGTCACACTAACCTCACCCACTTCTGCAAAAGCAGATTCATGGGAGCCTGTGACCCCCATGTCTAGGCCTAATTGTTTCTAAATTTAGGGAGGAAAGAATATGCTTAAGTACAGCCTTTGAACCCAATGTAAGCAGAGTGTTGTGTTTTATATTTGTTTGTTTTTGTTTGGTTGGTGTTTAGATATTCTCTTTTTTAACTATAGATCTTGCTGCAAACAGCAATATATCAGCAAAAAGATCAATTAAAATACAGGGGAAAAAAATCTAAACCAACACTTACCCATGGGAACAGAGCCTCAGATTTCTACACTTAAGCCTGCCTTAAGCCACCCTTGCTGGCTGGAGAAAGTGACATTTACACAGAAATGCCCTGCAGAAAAAAGAAACAAGAGTTGAAACAGAGCCACCATAAACATTGCGGTTCATAAACCTGAAAACAGGAAGGGTGACCTTTCCAAAGGCTAGAAATGTACTTTTCAGCCTCTAAAATTCAAACCATTTTTGGTGTCAAAATGCCCTCAAGCTCCAAGTTGCTGTTTTCATAAATGTGGCTGAGTTGAAAACTGGTGTAGCTGAAACTTCAGGTCTTCACATGAAACCAGCGCAGGGTCTGGGCAGGGAAATGTTCCCTGGAGGTGGTATGGACTGGCCAGCGGACCTTTCTGAAAATCCTTTGTCACAGTCTTTTTCTTTCTGCAGTTGACAGATGGAAAACTGTAGAAATTAACAGCCAACCCTTTCAACATTTGCTCTCTAAAGGGCTTACCTCAATGCCATTCCTTGGCCAACTAAACCTTTCTGAAGTACCACTTTGTACAAGAGATGATAGACTAGCAACAACTCAGTAGTGTTCGGGTTTCCCAAGGTTTGGGTGCAAACTTGGTGTGTCAAGAGAACTAGGAAAGTTTAATGGATCAACAGGAAGACTTGGAGAAGTGAGGGATATCTTTAATGGCGTGAAGAGCTCTTACAACGAAGAGAGGTGTAGTGGGCCCTTGGTTTCCATTCTAATGTACTCAGATCCCTTTCCCATTCCTGTGATCTCCTTCCCTGGCTTTGTGCTTTCAAAGGTTCACACCTCAAATCATCCTTCAGAGGACTTCTCAGGCTACTGAGCTACTTTGCCCACAGATGCATAGAGAAGTACGGAGGGTTTGTATTAATAGCTCCAGGGAGACCTTTTGTTCAGTGACTGAGCCATGGCAGAATATTGATGTGAGAGCCTCAGTTTCCTTGCCACAAATAGAGATAAAGTTGGGAGATGTAACTTATGTTTTAGGGCGCTCCCCTGAAGGATCAGTTTGAAGCTACCCTCCAAGGGACTTTGCCTGATGCTGTTCCTTCTCTTTTCCTTGGGAGAGAGTTTCTCTCCCAACTCCCTGACAAGTTCTCCTGGGAGCACTTGCATAATAAATCACTGGTGCAAAAATCCTTACTCAAGGTCTGCCTCTGGGTGAGACTTACTTGTTGGTTCTGGAAAACAAGATTAGGACTAGTGGATAATACAGGGAAGCAGACTTTGAATCGATGCAAGGAAAAATGTTTTACAAATTGAATTTCTCAAATATTATTTGTGAGAAACTACCTAAAAATATTTAAATAGAGACTGGATGAATAATTATTGGTGCTGTACTCTGTGAGTTCAGGCATTCAGTATAAAGTTGTTTTAAGCTTCCAGACTAATACCTTACCACTGGAATAACATAGTATGTGAATGAATCTTAAAGTTTCACAGGTTAGCATCACATTTGAACAGTATTCAAATTATTGAGGTTTTAATAAGATTCTCTCATTATGTCAAGCAGGACATGTAGCTAAATGGGCAGCACAGTCCAATGAGGACAATTACTGTAGGTGATGGCATAACTCCAAGTAAGCTCCAAGTTAAAAATTTGTGAGATGTAAGATGAGAAGAACCTCACCTTACAAGAATGTGAAAGACTGATTAAACCAGGAAATATGCTTTAAAAAAAAAAAAAAGGAGGCAGAGAGCTGCCTGGTGACTGAGTGAATGGTGAATGATCTGCAATCGCAGAGAGGATACCCAGTAATTGTTTAGACATCACAAGAGACTGGTGGACTGAGGCAATGATTGGGCTCACTTTTGTTGACTTGGTTACTGGTGTTTTGAGTCCTTTAATTTTCTAGGATGGCCACCAAATTCTAGTGTTTGAAATCCCACCGACACATACAAAACCAATAGCTGTTTTTTAATGTCATCCTTTCCTCCTTAACCATCAATGGCTCCCCTCTGCTTAGAGATGAAAGCTTCTATTTTTGTATCTGGGCAGACACAGACTGCTACGCAGCCCTAGGAATGGGTTTTCTGATATCAGAGACAGAATTTTGGTCTTGTGTGGATCTAGAGAGAGGAAGAATGGAGTGTCATATTGGGTGTAGTTCAAATGTGATGAAGAAGTAGATTAAGAGAGGGTGGGGTGCAGGTCAGAGACTGTATCAAGAAAGAGAAAAGCAAAAAAGTCATGAAAATCCAAGTTAACAAAAAACAAAACAACACAAAACCATAGAGCTAAAATGTTGAAAAAGAACAGTACAATTGCACTAAGGGGAAATAATAGAGGTGGGCCTGAAATATCTTACAAAACAGAGTTGGAGAAAGTTCTGCCAAGTGGCACCTTCCCAGAAGTACAGGGTGGTTGGGAACTTTGATACCTCCGCCTTCTGGCCTCAGATCTAACCACATAAAATTTAGACTTACTTCTAATTACTCTGTACTGCTCTAGTTTCACTGCTTTACTCCAAATCACTTATTCATTGGTTTTACTCATGTAATTATCCCCATCTCAGCCAAACCAAATCCTATCCATCCCTAAGGACCAAGCTTTGGACTCTTCTCCACCATGGATTTTTCCACAGTTTTTCCAGCCTGCAGAACTCTTTAATATCTTTTGACACCAAAGCACATTACTCATACCCGCTATTTGGCTCTTGTCATGAAGTGCTTTCTAAATTTTCTCTTGTTTTGGTTTATGAGGCCTTGCTTATTGAGTATTTGTTTGCTTCTCTCTTGCATGATATGTTCAATTACTTACGCCTGGACTGCCCAAATTGATCTGTCAAGACAGTCATTTACCATATACACAAATTACATAAAATTGGGTTGTAAGATTTGCAAATGAGAAAATAAATGCTGCATGTTGAGAGTTCAGGAAAAATTGCTGAGGACAGGTGTGGGTTAGGAAGTCTTGATGGAAGTGGGGGAAATGAACTCTGCAGTTGAAGGATGTAAACTTCAGAGTCAAAATCTTTCAGCATAGAGTGTGTAGCATGGAGTGTGTAGCCTCTGTAGAAGAAAAACCAACAGAATTAATGACAGCAATAATTAGTAGTGTTTCTTGAACACTGTGCTAAGTACTTTATGTTATTTCATTTAATCCTTCAACAATTAAAATTTTGTGGTAGGTATTATCATTCTCATTTTAAAGTTGAGGAAATTGAGACTTAAAGATGATAATTGATTTGTCCAAAGTCACTTACCCTATTAAGTATGAATGACCAGATGCCAAAGTTCTTTTAATTATGCTGTACTTTGTCCCAGTAATAGTGGATTCATGTATGAGATTTGCATTTTCAAAGGAATGTGAAAATTGATTTCTTGAGCTTTATTTGCCATATTAGGAAGATTTGGAAGCTCTAAGACCAGGATAGAGCAGAGACTAAAATTTATGATGTAACTGCGCAGTTTCATTTCTAATTTTCACATTGTGTTCAGCCACTTTGTATTCCCTCAGAACACCCACATGGGAGACTTCTTTAGAGGATCATTTAACCACTTGTCCTTGGGCTTCTCTGTTTACAAATAGTGACTTGGAATAGTGGAAAAGAAGCTGGAGATAGTCCTGCTCCTACTGCCGAGAATCATGGGCAACTGAGATTAGAGATCAAGATGACTCCTGCTTTACAGAACTACTTAATTATGTAAAATAACATAGAACTATACCAAATAATAAATTATTAATAATTATTAATGAAAATTTGAGACATACAAGCATTTATTACATTATTTGCATACTTTTTCACATTTTATAAAATTATGTGTATATTCAATTATGGGCTTCCCTCATAAATTATGGGCTCAGTCAGTAAAGAATCTGCCTGCAATGCAGGAGACCTGGGTTCTATTTCTGGGTCGGGAAGATTCCCTGGAGTAGGAAATGGCAACCCACTCCAGTATTCTTGCCTGGAGAATCCCATGGGCAGAGGAGCCTGGCAGATTACTTACAATCTATGGGGTCGCAAGAGTCAGACTTGACTGAGCGACTAAGCACACACATTCAATTATGGTATTTGTTACACAGTCTATTTTTTTTCAAAGTCTATTTTTTTTACCTTAAAAAAAGCAAGAATGAAAACCCCAAAATTAATACTTTTTGCCCTTACCATCATGGCATAAAGGAGAGGAAATTTTAACGCTAATAAAATACAGAGAACGTAATTTCAGAATTAAGGTGAGTCATTTAGTTTCTGAAAACCTCACCTGATTCTCTTTATTTTTTGCTTCTTTTTCTTTAAGGAAAGTGTGGCGAGAACTTTGTCATAACCTGCACTTGTTTACTCACTGATGTTTGGGCCCTGAATTGAAAGTATGTCAGTCACTCAGTCATGTCCCACTCTTTGCGACCCCCGGGACTATAGCCGACTAGGTGCCTCTGTCCATGGGATTCTCCAGGCAAGAATACTAGGGTGGATTGCCATGCCCTCTTCCAGGGGATCTTCCCGGCCCGGGGATTGAACCTGGGTCTCCTGTATGCAAACAGACTCTTTACCATATGAGCCACTGGAGAAGCCCCTACTCAAGTGTGTAGCACCGAATAATTCAAGGTTTCTGCCTCAGTTCTCCACCATCTCTCAAGTATGGGGCAGTAATCACAAATGAAGAAGTCTCTGTACACATATGATCAAGACGACCAGAACATGTAGAAATGTAGTGAACCCATGCTTTCAGTGGCCAAGGGATTTGTTGAAAGGAGAATAACATTAGGGTCAGCTCTGTTGTCATCTCTCACACCACGAAGTTAGTACATTGACTTTTCTCAAGATTGTATCTCCCAACTATAATGTGATCTTTCTGATTGTTCTGAAAAGCCAACCATGACTGGGGTAGCAGATTTTGCTCAGCGGGGGATTATCTATTGTGAACTTTTTACATTGTTGCCCACCACAGCTTGGGTTTGGCAATTATTAGAAAGCATGGCATGAAGCAGTGACTCCCTGTGATTCAGTGGGAAAGTGGGGCTTTGTAACGGACAAAGCAGGAGGTCTGGTGATGGCTCTGAAATCTGTGGAGATTCATTGTTGTGAGCTAGTGGTGTCAAGTTTGATTCTGTTGCCATGGTGTTTGGCTACTTGGATTGTTTGTTTTAGCTTTTGTAAATGTGCCCAGATATGGAATGTGCATTCAGTCAGCTGAAAGGAGGCTGAAGGAGCAGGGTGAAAGAAGAAATAATTACACTATGGTTTGCGAATGAGTCAGAATCCCAAGGTATTGTTTATTACTGGGGTTCATATAAATGTGCTCCTCAGATTCCTGTTCAGAAATGAATATCTGCCTTCATTTCATGGCAATCAATATTTGCGGCCCTGATCCTTGCAATCAAACATGAAACTCAGATTAACATTCAAGCTAACAATATTTAAACAGGAAATTTGAACTTGATCTGTGGATTACAGTCTTTACCCTTCAAACAAGACAAGGTTTACACAATCAACCTTCATAATATTTTTTGCCAGTGTCTGACATTTTCCCCTGGTTTTGGCCTTTCTATTTTCAGTGTGATGTTCTGAGCAAAAACTATTAACACATAAGCAACTCCTCCCACCATTTCTTCACCTAAATCTTGTAAAAAACGGCTTGCTCCTTCATTTTCTAACCAAAAACCCAATGGCTGTGTCTATGTGGATCTACTGAAATAAGTGAGGCTTCCCTGCACATCTGTGATCCCTGGTTGTTCCTAGTTGCCTAAAATTCTATGTGCAGTGCTTCAGAATTCTGGCTGCTCAGTTTTCCTAAAGAGCAAATTTCAATGAACCAGGTGGAATAAATTATATATCTTGGTATAGATGGCCAATGTAGACTTTAATTTCTTTATTCATTCATACATGCATTTATTCTTTCATTCTTGCTTTCATATATTTTATAATACACACATTCATTTGTTCACTAGATATTCATTATGCATTCAACAGAAATTTAATGGTACTTATTTACCAGACACTAAGCAAAGGGGGTAAAGTGGGAGAATTAGAGATCATAAGACTTACCTTGAAGGAGCACTCATTTTGTAACTGGAGAGAAGACTTATGTCCATCTAGTAATAGTGTGGTGTAGGAAGTGCCATAAAAGATAGGACTGAGGTGTGTGTTAAGAGCTCTGAAAAAGAAATAGTTCATTTGGACTTGTGTGTTTGAGAAGACAGCTAGAAAAGGCTTCACGAACAGGATGGACCCCCAGCTACAACTTAAAGATGATTTAGTTTTGTCTGGGAGACAGACAAGTTGTAGGGGATTTTAGATGACAGGAACGAGGAGGCAAAGATCATGGTTGCTAAGAAGAAAAATGATTTGGTTTAGAAATTTCACAAGTTGGGATTCACTCATGTCCCTTTTAGTTTTAATTTAAATGATGCTTAGTAACTGGCTACACTGAATAGTCTATGGTCCACTAGCTGCCTTGGCACATTAGAGCTGTGGAGAGATAAGTGATCTACCTCTTTGTTGTTGTTGTTGTTGAGCAGTTGCTCAGTCGTGTCTGACCCTGTGACCCCCACGGACTGCAGCACGCCAGGCTTCCCTGTCCTTCTCTATCTCACAGGGTTTGCTCAAGCTCCTGTCCATTGAGTCGATGATGCCGTCCAACCTTCTCATCCTCTGTCGTCCACTTTTCCACCTTCTCTCTATCTTTCCCAACATCACAGTCTTTTCCAATGAGTAGGCTCTTTGCATCAGGTGGCTAAAGTTTTGGAGCTTCAGGCTCAGCATCAGAATCAGTACTTCCAAAGAATATTCAGGACTGATTTCCTTTAGGGTTAACTGGTTTGATCTCCTTGCTATCCAAGGGACTCTCAAGAGCCTTCTCCAACATCACAGTTCAAAAGCATCAATTCTTCAGTGCTCAGCCTTCTTTATGGTCCAACTCTCACATCCAGAGGTGACTACTGGAAAAATCATAGCTCTGACTATATGAACCTTTGTTGGCAAAGTGATGTCTCTAAATTTTAATACACTGTCTAGGTTTGTCATAGCTTTTCTTCCAAGGAGGAAAGTTTTTTAATTTCATGACTACAGTCACCATCCACAGTGATTTTGGAGCCCAAGAAAATAAAGTTTGTTACTGTTTCCATTGTTTCCCCATCTATTTGCCATGAAGTGATGCGACCAGATGCCATGATCTTTGTTTTTAGAATGTTGAGTTTTAAGCCAGCTTCTTCACTCTCCTCTTTCACTTTCTTCAAGAGGGTCTTAGTTGGTTTTCACTTTCTGCCATTTGGGTGGTGTCATTTGCATATCTGAGGTTATTGATATTTCTCCCAGTAATCTTGATTCCACCTTGGGCTTCATTCAGCCTGGCATTTTGCATGATGTACTCTGCATAGAAGTTAAATGAGCAGGGTGACAGTATACAGCCTTGATGTACTCCTTTCCCAATTTGGAACCAGTCCATTATTCCATGTCTGGTTCTAACTGCTGCTTCTTGACCTGCGTACAGACTTCTCAGGAGTCAGGTAAGGTGGTCTGGTATTCCATCTCTTTAAGAATTCTCCACAGTTTGTTGTGACCCACACAGTCAAAGGCTTTGACATAGTTAATGATGCAGATGTTTTTCTGGAACTCTCTTGTTTTTCTTATGATCCAGTGGATGTGGCAATTTGATCTATGTTTCCTCTGTCTTTCTAAATTCAGCTTGAACATCTGGCAGTTCTTGGTTCAAGTACTGTTGAAGACTAGCTTGGAGAATTTTGAGCATTATTTTGCTAGCATGTGAAATGAAGGCAATTGTGTGGTAGTTTGAACATTCTTTGACATTTCCTTTTTTTGAGATTGGAATGAAAACTGATCTTTTTCAGTCCTCTGGCCATTGCTGAATTTTCCAAGTTTGCTGACATATTGAGTGCAGCACTTTCACAGCATCATCTTTCAGGATTTGAAATAGCTCAACTGGAATTCCATCACCTCCACTAGCTTTTTTGTAGTGGTGCTTTCATAAGGCCCACTTGACTTCACATTCCAGGATGTCTGGCTCAAGGTGAATGATCACACCATTGTGATTATCTGGTTCATGAAGATCTTTTTTGTACAGTTCTTCTATGTATTCTTGCCACCTCTTCTTAATATCTTCTGCTTCTGTTAGGCCCATACCATTTCTGTCCTTTATCGAACCCATCTTTGCATGAAATGTTCCCTTGATATCTCTAATTTTCTTGAAGAGATCTCTAGTCTTTCTCATTCTGTTGTTTTCCTCTATTTCTTTGCATTGATCGCTGAGGAAGGCTTTCTTATCTCTCCTTGCTATTCTTTGGAACTCTGCGTTCAGATGGGAATATCTTTCCTTTTCTCCTTTGCTTTTCGGTTCTCTTCTTTTCACAGCTATTTGTAAGGCCTCCTCAGACAGCCATTTTGCTTTTTTGTATTTCTTTTCCATGGGGATGATCTTAATCCCTGTCTCCTGTACAGTGTCATGAACGTCCGTCCATAGTTCATCAGGCACTCTGTCTATCAGATCTAGTGCCTTAAATCTACTTCTCACTTACACTGTATAAGGGGATTTGATTTAGGTCATACCTGAATGGTTTAATGGTTTTCCCTACTTTCTTCAATTTAAGTCTGAATTTGGCAATAAGGAGTTCATGATCTGAGCCACAGTCAGCTGCCGGTCTTGTTTTTGCTGACTGTATAGAGCTTCTCCACCTTTGGCTGCAAAGAATATAATCAGTTTGATTTCAGTGTTGACCATCTGGTGATGTCCATGTGTAGAGTCTTCTCTTGTGTTGTTGGAAGAGGGTGTTGGCTATGACCAGTGCATTTTCCTGGCAAAACTCTATTAGCCTTTGCCCTGCTTCATTCCGTACTCCAAGGCCAAATTTGCCTGTTACTCCAGGTGTTTTTTGACTTCCTACTTTTGCATTCCAGTCCCCTGGAAGGACATCCTTTTTGGACGTTAGTTGTAAAAGGTCTTGTAGATCTTCATAGAATCGTTCAACTTCAGCTTCTTCAGCATTACTGGTACCTAACACCAAATCTCAGATTATCTCCTTAGTCTTCATCCTAAATTAATTTCTAGACATTTCCCTTGGAAATATGCCATAGAAACCATGAATTTTCAAAGCTACATAATGCATCTTCTATTTTCTGTCTTAAAGTCACCATTGGGAGTACATGGCAGAAACATCAGAGTTACTCTGATAGAGCTGGAGTAGATCTTCATTTATTTATTCATGCATGCATGCATTTATTCTTTCATTCTTGTTCTGTTCTTTTCTTCTTGACCATCCATCCTGCCATCATAGCTATGTCTTATCAATTCTGATTACATGTAATGCTGTGGTCTCTCTGCCTGTAGTCTCAGCCCTCTCCAATCTACCAATCACGCTGTACTCTGTATGCAAATTTGGTGATGTCCTTTTCTTCATTAAAAGCCTTCAAGAACTCATAGTTGTATGTAGTGGTAGATGATAATGAGTATCCAGAAAAAGTAGCTAAAAGAAAGAAGGAGTGAGGAAAGAAGGAAAAGTAGAGGGAGGGGACAGTTTTGTTCCATGATAAAATGAGTTAGGAAATGTTAAGTTGAACTATGTTAAATAGATATTTTTTCCATCAAGATTTGTCTGTCTTTAATATCTGGTAATTTTAAATTTCCCCAATTGGGAATTATAACACTCACTACTTCCCAACTTATTTGACTACAAAGACTGTGTCTGAGGAATGTCTGTTAATATCTTGTGGGTCACTGGTGTCTTGGAAAACCTTCCACACCACAGTGTTTCCTTGTTAAGGAAATCAGAGTGCTTTTATTTTGCCACAATCTCTGATTCCTTGAATATTAATATTTTGGATTGCCAGTCAACTTGCTGATCCCCCAAACACTATCTGTTTCTTTGTAATCTCTTCAGTTTTCTTTCTTTTCTCCTGGGAAATAGACCTGAAGTACTTCATCTGTGATTCCTTTGTGCTACCCTCAAAAAGGCTTTTCTCAGCTCCTCCTTTATTTGACCCATCTGTTGTCCGGTCTTCTATGAGTAAACATGAAATAGCAGCAACATTTTGTTTACGAGCAACCATTTATTGTTTATCTTGTTTTGTCTCAAATTACTAATGCAATGCTTGTGATATTTTAGTGTGAACAATTGGAAAATCTGCGGCATACTTTTTCTGGATGTTGCTTATTTCCTTGAATATAGGAAAGTCCACAGGGACAGGAAACTTATAGTTGATGAAGTTTTGTTGTTGTTGTAGTTCAGTCACCAAGTCATGCCTGACTCTGCGACCCCATGGACTGCAGCATGCCAGGCTTCCCTGTCCTTCACTATGTTCTGGAGTTTGCTCGAATTCATGTCTATTGAGTCAGTGATGTTATCCTACCATGTCATCCTCTGCCAACCTCTTCTCCTTTTACCTTTGGTCTTTTACAGCATCATTTCCATATTTTTAAATCGGTGCATTTTAAAAATATTTTAACTGTTTTAAATGAAGTATAGTTACAATGTTGTGTGAATTTCAGATGCACAGCAAAGTGATTCAGTTAACACATTATTCATCTATCTATATTCTTCTTCAGATTCTTTTCATTATAAGTAATTGCCAGATATTAAATATAATTCCCCTTGCTATACAGTAAGTCTTTGCTATTTATTTGTTTTTTATATAGTAATGTGTATATGTTAATCCCAAACTCCTAGTTTATCAAACCACTATCCCCTTTAGTAACATAAATTTGTTTTCTATGTCTGTGAGTCTATTCCTAGTTTGTAAATAAGTTCATTGGTATCATTTTTTAAGATTCCACATGTAAGTTATATCCTCTGCTCTTTGTCTTTTGGTGTCTTATTTACTTCTCTTATTATGATAATCTCTAGGTCCATCTGTATTGCTGGAAATGGCATTATTTCATTCTTTTTATGGCTGAATAATATTCAGCCATTATACACACACACACCCCACATCTTCTTTATTCATTCATCTGTCAATGGATATTTGAGCTTTCCCAGTGACTCAGTGGTAAAGAATCTACCTGCAGTGCAGGAGACATGGGAGACACAGGTTTGATCCCTGGGTAGGGAAGATCCCCTGGAGGAGGAACTGGCAACCCACTCCAATATTCTTGCAAGGAAAATCCCAAGGACAGAGGAGCCTGGCAACCTACAGCCCGTGGGATTGCAAAGCACTGGACATGACTGAGCAACTGAGCACACACACACACACACCACGTCTTCTTTATTCATTCTTCTGTCAATGGACGCTTAGTTTGCTTTCAAGTCTTGGTTGTTACAAATCTTGCTGCTATGGACATTGGGCTGTAAGTATCTTTTTGAATTAGTAAACAATTGCATCTTCTAAACCAGATCATATTCTGCCCTGTGCATTTAAATTTAGTACAGAATCCCTTTGGGAGAAAGAGGCGAAGGTCTAGTTAAATTCACTAAGACCAATTCCAGAAAAGATAAGTTTCTGTATGGTTGAAACATTTGTAACTCTTAGACTCTCATTTTGTACTATTTACTCCAAAAAATCAGGGCCAAACATATGTTAATCACAATCATTAAAGTGTCCTGGAGATGGCTGATATTGAAGATCTTCTTTTAAATAAAATAGGATCAGAAGCATTAAATATTATAACTATTGACTCTGAAATTTATCCTATCCCAAATCTTTTATTTCACAGTTAAAAAACATGTATAAGTCACTAAAAAATTCTGAATCAGACTGTGCTCCTTAATTATTTAATTCTGACTTTTTGGAAACCTGTGATGGATCTAGGTCTTTAAATTTGAAACTGAAGTCCAAATTCAAGTCTCATCTTAGAAGGAATCAAGTGAGATTTCTGCTCCAGTATTATTTGACAGAGTTTCTCTGCCTCCATTTTTCCTTTCGTCAAATGAGCATTATCAATAAACTCTAAAGAAGTTCCTAGAAAAATATTGTTATTAACTTTATGTACATTTATTAGTCACTTAGATAATGGGAAAGTTTGGATGCAGATTCAATTATCAAGTCTACCCACAGTTTCAACAGCATCTGAATCAAGAAGAATGGTCCATTAATTACCTACATTGTCAGGGGAGTGACTTGGGAGACTTTGGAACAAAAGGAGTATTCATTAGTGGAAAAAGAAAATGGATGGAGCTTGAGTTCTTCGTTTTTTGGTTCCATGCCAACAATGAAAATGGTCGAGCTTCAACTCTTAGCAATGTATTCCTGTAATTGCAGAGGATTCGATAATGTGTTTAGAATGCCAGGATATGGCTTGCATTATTACCTACAAATGCAGCTTGTTGGATTTCTGCTGCAGGGCACCCTTTCTTGTGCTAGGAAAACTTCTACATCCTGAAGTTACTTTTTGATGCAGTTTCTTTTTAACTGGGCCCAAACTCAAGTAAACAGAAAAAGAGAGACAGAAAAAGTTGTCTTCCTTTGGTCTGTACTACACAGCTATCTCCTTTGGGTATCTAGAGTCTTCCATGTAGCTACGTGCTTACCTTGGCTTGTGGTGATGAAAGAGGATCTTACCAATGTGTGGTGGTTTCCGGAATGCTTCCTGGAATGTTGAAGTTCTTAAAATTATGCATATCACACCATATACTTTTGACTTAGGAAAATTCTTCAACAAGATCAAGGTCTTTCATTCCACCAACCTTTCACTCATTCATCAAATATTTTTTTAAATGTTGCAATGTTTCAGGGCACATGAGACATGCTCCTACCTTTAAAACACTGAAAATATATGGGGCAGAGACAAATGTAAACACCGGTGCAACACTTCAGTTCTCTTTGGTACTGTTCAGTCATGTCACTGAGTTTGTAGATGAGTAAGCTGAAGAACAGGCAACACAGCTAGCCAAGTACTAGGAAGTGCTAGAATTTAATATGGTGGTCTGAATAGAGAGCGCAGGATCTTATGATGTCATAAACTTATTCCAATTATTGCACACAGAACATTGTCTTGCATAGCACTTGTCATATGCTGACTGTCCAATGAAATGTTGACTGACTTTGTTGTTATTTTGTTTATGATCTGATCACTCTATCACTTGGTGTGGGAAGAGCATAGTGGTTAAGCATGCTCTGTGCCTTATAGACTGCAATCAAATCCTAACTTGGATATTAAAAAATGTGTGTGACCTTTGTCAGGGTACTTAACTCTTTCACACTTCAGTTTCCTAGAAAATTGAGATTATAATAGTAGCTCTTAGTAGAAAGTAACCTACAAGGGTGCAGTGGTATTTCCTATCTTGCTCCTTTGCTGTAACCTCAGCTAATATGACTCTGCCTGCCACAAAGTAAGAGCTCAATAAATATTTGTTGAGTGAATGAAAATCTTCTAGAATTATTCTAAGGTCTAAATGAGCTGACATATATAAAATGCTTAGGAAAATGCCTAAAATTGTATAAGTGTTTAACTTGATTTAACTCAATGTTAACTTGATTTTATTTCTATTATTACTATTACTGTTATTATTATCAAATGCCACTTCCCTCATGAAGCCTTCACTGATTATCTCAATAGGACATGAGCTCTTCCTTCTCTAGACATTTAAATATATGTCTTGGACATGTCTTAAGACAGTTTCTTCTTCTTTTTTTTTTTTAATCTCCTCTGGGAGACTGAATATTCTGTGAGAACAGGCATTGCTTATACATCTCTGTGGCTAGCACACCATATTAGCGAGCTGCTACTCTGGCAACTCAAGTCTTTATTTCTTGCCTGATTATGCTCCTATATTTTTGTTTGTTTCTTTCCTTCTTAAGTCAGATATACAAGGTCAGTAGAGAGACAAAACCCAAGTCAGCTATGTGGTATTGTGGCTTTCTAGGAAAGAAATTAGACATTGCACCAGTCATGTCCCTCCCTCCGCATATGGTGCTGTCCTCCTCCAGGTACTACTTAGAGGTGTCTGATGGAAGAATGAAGGGATGGATGGAAGATGGAATATGTTTACTTTCCTTGACTTATAACAACCTAAGATGGACACTGATTTACTTCCTGAAAGCAGGTATTATTTAAAAGAAGAATGGAAAAAAAAATAAAATAAAAGAAGAATGGAAAAAAGTATTCTCTCACATAACAGCTGTGTGTAGAGACCTTTAAGTACTATGCATAGCATTTTCAGAAGATCTGTGTGTGGGTAGAGGATGTGGAATGACAGACTAGAGGTTAAGTCTAAGTGAGAGGTGTTCAGATGTGGAAGAGAACTCATTCCCTTAGGATGGGGTTGGGGTAAGGCATTAACAGTAAATTGTTGGGGAACTGAGATACCACAAGCCATGCAGCCAAAAAAAGTGCACTATTTAATATATGCTCTTTGAAAATGAATACCTTACCAAGTAATTCCCAAAGGAATGGGTCCGTCAAGAGCAAAGATACTGGTGGAAAGCAAAGCAAAACAAGACAAAATAAAACAAAATAAAACATGTGTTTTGGAGCCAGACAGACACTTTGGAGCTACTGTTGGTAGATGAATTCTGGGATCCATAGACTGACTCAGAGCAACAGCCTCTGTGTCTCAAGTCATCATCTCTACACTGTAGATACCAAAAGGCTTTATTGAAAAATCACACGCATAGAAGCTAGACTGATTAAAATCTGGACTGAAGTCCATGAAAACCTGTTCAAATTGCGGCCCTTGGTAGTACTTTGGTGAGCTCAGTTGGGAAATGTTTCATATCAGTAAAAAAAAAGAAAAAGAAATTGAGTTAAACTGAATTGAACATCCAGTTGATTAAAAGCTTACCCCATGGAGAGGAAAGACCACAGGATTTGGGTCAGCTGTCCAGGCTTTATGAGCGTTAAGTAATTAATCGGTCAGGGGTATGCGCGGCAATCTGATGTGGTTGATCATTCGCTCAGGAAAATGATACTTGCAGCACTTAAAAATAATAGCCCTGAAAGGAAACCTTGTGATTTTTCACAACAACAAAGAAGAGATTTTTTATTTCTAGGAGTAATTTTATGCAATAACATTCTTAGAAAAATATACATAATAGGAGTGGAAGTGTTAGGGACAAATGTCTCAATCAAACCTGGCTCCACCTCTTACTATGTGGCCTTGGGAAAGTTAGTCTAGCTCTTTATTTGTCAAATAAATATATCTACTGATAATACATAACTCATGAGGTTGCAGTATGAATTATAGCAACTCCAGTGATATCAAGTTGAAAAGCAGATTAGTTTGGTGATGTGCCCATGGACCCTTGAGTCAGAATACCAAGATTTGAAGGTCAGTCTCACTACTTCCTAGATGTTTGCTAGTGAGATCATCTTGCATATTGTTCAATCTCCCTATGCTTCACTTTCTCACCTATAAAAGGAGATGATAATAATCGTACCTGTGAGGTTAGGTGGTAGTGAGAATTGACTCACTGATTTAAAGAAAAATATTGATTGAGCTTCTATTATAATCCAGCCACCATTGTAGGTGTTATCTGTATGCTAAAAATGAAAAATCACTGCCTTGGTATTTACCTTCTGGTAGAGTGAAAGAGAAAGCAAATAAACGTTTTAGAAAGGAGAAGAAGATTAAGAATGTCAGCCAGGGAAAATAAGAATTCGGGATGCTAGAGAAGGGAGAAGAGTTGGGAATTCCAGAAAGTGGGTGGGCATGTTATAAGCTGCAACAGTTAGGGTGTTCAGAGTTGGCCTCATTAACATGAAGAATATGAGCAAAGACTTGAATGAAAGGAAGGGGTTATCCACTCAGGTGTCTGGGGAGAAATTCTCTAAGCAAAAGACCCAGATAGACAAAAGCAGTAAGCTGGGAGCATTCCTGGCATGTCTCAGCAACAGAAAGAATCCAATGTAGCTGAGGCAGAGTAGGAGCTGAGACGAGAAGTAAAGTGGGAGGGGATGGCTAAAGGGAGTTTGTGATGTTTCAGGGCATTGTGGGCCACTGTTAGGATCTGGCTTCAAGTCTAAAGTGTATCCCAGGATTCTAAGAAGGGGGGTGATGTGATCTAATTTATATCTCAAGATGACTCTGGCCACTGTGTTGAGAATAGGTGTAGAGAGGCAAGCATGAAGGTGGACAGGGCTTTGTGGCAAATACTCGGTACCGTGTGTTCTTCTGTGTTTTCCAGAATCCCTTTTGGCTAACCTTACCATGTGGCTGAGTTCCAGCCAGAACAATATGGCAACAGGGGATTATGGGACTTCCTATGGAGGTCCTGAGGCCCTAGGAATTGTAGAGCCATTAGATGGAAGAGGTCTACGGTTTCTGTAGTATAGCATAGGAGAATATTTCAGAAGAACCACCAGACCAGGGACATCTGCTTTGAATTTTGCACAAGCCAAACATAAACTTTCATCGTGTTAGGCCACTCATATTCTAGAATTGTGTTTTACAGCAGTCAACTTATTTGATCAATATGACTTGTTAGATGACTACTGCCAGGAACTCAGAAAGAAATGACGGTATCTCACATCGATGTGGTAGCAATGCAAGAGGCTGAGAAAGTAGAGCCTTCTGGATTGGGTTTGAATATGAAAGGAAGAAAAGTGTCAAATGATTTCAAATATTTTTATTTGAACAGCTATAAGTAAGAATGGAGTTACCAACTGAAATAGGGTAATTATATGTACAGTAGTTTGGGCAGAAGGTCAGGAGTTTACCTGTACACCTTTTGACTTTGAGTTAACTATTATACATCCAAGTGAATTTCTTGAGGAGTCACTTGTATATACATGTTTAGACTGAGAGAAAGTTCTGAGCTGGGGAGTTACACTTGAAAGGCATAGGTATGTTAGATCACATTTAATACCATGGGATTGGATGTGATCAGTAAAGTTTTAAGTATAAACTGATAGTTAAATAGAGAATTTAATTTTGGTCTACTTCAAAATCAAGCAGTAAGGGAGAAGAGCAAAATTTCAGAAAGTAGAGTGAGAAGGAAGGATCAGTGAGAAGAGGAAAAGAAAGGGAGTGAGATAACTTGGAATGCAAGAAAGCTCATCAAAGAAAAGGAAATGATCAGTTGTATTAAAAATGCAGGTAAAATGAGGAAGTCATTGTTGACCTTGATAGATCTTTTTCAGTGGAGGAGTGGTAGTGAGGAATTGCTTAGAATGGGCTTCCGAGACTGGAAAGAGAAAAACTGGAGATAGCAATTCCAGACAACTCTTTTTTAGGGAGTTTTGCTGCAAATGAGGGGCTTCCCAGGCGACTCAGGGGTAAAGAACCTACCTGCCTGCCAATGCAGGAGACATGAGAGATGCAAGTTTGATCTCTGGGTCGGGAAGATCCCCGGAGGAGAAAATGGCAACCCACTTCACTATTCTTGCTTGAAAAATCCCATGGCAAGAAGACCCTGGTGGGCTATAGTCCATGGGGTCACAAAGAGTCAGACATAACTGAGCATGCATACACACTGTAAATGATTGTGAAGAAATTTTGAAACTCTTGTACATTGTTGCTGGAAATGTAAAAAATCAGTCATTGGAAATCTCAATTAAGTAGATTTCCAAAGCCAAAAGGTGGGAGTGTCCTCTTGCCCTGTGATGATAGCAAAGCGCAACAGGAAGGAGAAAAGCTCCTCATTTTCCTGACAACAACTCAAAGAAAAGGCATGGACTCTGTTTGCTTTAAGCATTCCAACCTCTTTTTCTCCTTTATAATAGAGTTTTCCTTCCCTTACTATGTGAGCACTTGCACATGGCTTGTCATAGTTGCAGACCCCAAATTGCAATTTTCTGCTGATCATGAATAAATCTTTTTTTTTTTTTTCTGGAGAAATAACTGAAAATCTACTTGTTTTAGGTCAACATTTTGATGGCCCATATAGAGACCAGAGAAGACCCTTGATGTCTCTGAGAAGTCAAGTGTGGTACCTAAAACTGAGCACATTGTCACTCACTGCTTTTCTCTCCAACTCTATAGTTTGAAGATATGTCTTTCTTTTAAATCCCAGCTTCCAACCTCTTTGCATTTTGAAACTCTCCAGGTTTATTTGGGGTCTATTTTAAGGTTTCTTTTTTTCTGGTTAAGGCTATGTTTTGTATGTAAGTAATCATTTGGTACTTCAGTCTGATTTTGACTCTTTCAATTGAAACTGGCTTGCCTTTGAGTCATTTCTTTGGGAACAGGGACTGTTTCATTGAAACTCTGCCATTTTCAGCTTTCAGCCCATTCCTTTGGAATAATAATTATAATAATAATAAGAACTGGCCTGAAAAGCCTTCAGCTTAGCTCATCCAGAACAAAACTTTCCCCTTAAATGTGGATAATATTAAACCTGCAGTTGTTGAGATATTTGAGATGTTCAAGTTGTTTGATCTATTTGAGCCGTAAACTGAGCTATGTAAGCTTTTAGGCTGTTTGAAAATCATTCTTTTACTTTACAGAAATCCTTAGAGAAACTTGAAGAAATGGAATCCCCACTATCTATTTTAAGGGCACCTCCCTCCTACAGAAACGCTGGCTAATTTTATGTTTAAAAACTATTGTCTTTCTTCATACACATTTCTAACTGAAATTGAATTTCTAACTTTGGAATTGACCAAAGGTGGTTTAGAATATCAATGGCCTGTGTAGGGAACTTTCAAAATCCCCAAAATTAATTTTTAAAAAATTGAATTGGATCACTGTAGCTACATTTTATATATAATTTATATATAATATATAATTATACATACAATTGTAATTATATTATTATTATATTATTAATTATATTATATAATTAATATATTAATTAATTAATTATATAATTAATCAATTATATTATATTATTAATTATATTATTACTATATAATATAATTGTAATTATAAATTATAATTACAATTATATTATAATATACATATAATTATATATATAATTTATATATATATAAAACTTTTATCAGAATTGAATGGAAATTCTATTTCAATTGGTATTTCAAAGGTTTCAAAATTTGTCAGGAGCCTAAAATTGCCTCTCTGAAAAATAAGATTTTAAGATTAGCTGAGATGAACAAGCAATTCTTATTGTTTAGTCGCTAAGCCATGTCCGACTTTTTTGCAACCCCATGGATTGTAGCCCCAGGCACCTCTGTCCATGGAATTTCCCAGACAGGAATACTGGAGTGGGTTGTCATTTCCTCCTCCAGGGGTCTTTCCGACCCAGGGATTGAACCTGTGTCTTCTGCATTGCCGGCAACTTCTTTACTGCTGAGCCTGGCTCCTGAAGCCTCAGACTCTTTCCTTGTTTCTCTTTTTTTTCTGGTCTCGGGCTCCACCTCCAGTGCCATCTTCCTCCTTCCAGTCTATGAAGCCAACACCTTCTCTATAACCTTAGATCCCATACTAATTCTCTCACCAAATTACCTTTTTCCCTGGAACTCTCTAGGCTCCCCTTCCCTCGGAACTTATTAGAATATCTGTCCCTTTAACTTTAAGCCTTTGGAAGATCCAAAACCAGATCCGTTAATTTCTTGTATTCTGGAATAAAGCTGAACTGGAAGCCACAGTCAGAGTTTTTCACAAAGTAACTGAAGATCCTAACAGATTTGCTGAGGAATTTAATATAGTCTCTTAAACTTATCAGCCTGGTTTCCCTGACATATCAGCTAGTTTATATATTTGTTGGTCAGATGTAAACCACTAATGAAGAAACTGCTGAAAGGTCTGTAAAATGACAACTAAGAAACCAGCCCACTGACTTATATATAAATTCTGGCTCAGGCAATCACTTGGTAACTTCATTGAGCAGTTGCTATGTCTTCTCCAAAGCCTGTTGATTGGAACAAAATTTTTGGGCTTGTACCCAAAAGTATGATGGCTGTTTATGGCTATTACAACCAACTTCAGATTAATTTTACAGAAAATTCTGGTCTTCCCTCAGATGTTGATTCTACCTGAGTAGATTTTGTTAATAACTCTATGTTTATTAAACAGGGTCTTTCCCTTTTAGTAAAAAGCGCCATGATGGAATAGGAAACTATATCCACTTCATATTTAGTTAATCTGGCAAACCAGCTCTCTCATACTCCAAATGAGTCACCTACAAGGAAGATAGCCAAAATTTTTAATATTCAACCCCAGCAATTGAAAACTGCTAAATAAAACCAAACCTTCCTAGTTTCTGCTGTAATTGCAAAGAACCACAGAATTGGAAAATAGATTGTTACAAATTCAATCATTTCAGGGGCCTTCTAACCATCATTTCCTCTGCCCTCCTAATTCTCAATGACAGAGTGCTGAAGAACTCAGGGACTCTTCATATTTCTGCCTTTTAATCATCTTGGCAAAACATTTCTTCAGATTAGGGATGAATCTCTTCTAGTCTGAATTTGTGTTCAACTCTTCTAGTATAAAGCAGCCCCTGCCTTGGAATACTAGAACTCAAATAGTGGGTATTTCTAATAAAGCTCAAGAGGTAACTAACTGTCTCTGAACCTATTCCCTTTTTTTTTTTTGGGAATCTAGAGATACATGCCCTTTTCTCCATAGTTACTTTGCTTCTATCCGTTTATTAGGCCAAGTAACATAATGGAATATCTTTCTCCGCAAAGCGGGAAATAATTCTAGAACTTGAAGAAGTCATCAAAACAGCCAACTAGGTGGATTAAATGATCCTTTGATGTCTTTTATTTGCTGTGAAGCTAACAGTACTAGAGCTGATTCTGGAAACACTGATCATTTGTCCTTATTGAGTCAGCTACCCCCTTCCCTATGGACAAAATCTCCAACTGATGTTGGCAAAAGTCACTGTATACTTCCCAATATTCAAATAGATTACTTCAAATCTCTTCCCAGATTTAATCAATGTCCTATAAGGAAAGAAGTCTTACAAATCATGCAGCCCATAATAGAAGATCACAAGGTTCAAGGCCTCGTTATCCCTTGTGTTTGTCTCTGGAGTACACCTATTTTGCTGGTGAGAAAACCTAAGGGCCAAAGGTGGAGGCTTGTCTAGCATTATTATACCTTGATGTTCTATTGTTCCTAAATCTCATTATGTGACTAACATACCTTCCAGTGGAAGCAAATTCTTCACTCTAATTGATACATGCAGTGCATTCTTTGGTATTCCGGTAGATGAAGCTAACGAATACCTTCCTGCCTTCACTTGGGAAGAAAAGCAGTTCTCCTGGATAGTAATTTCTCAGGGTTTTACTGAGAGTCCTTCTTATTTCTCACAAATCCTGGAGGCTGTTTTGGATGATATAAAGTTCCCTAGAGGTTCTATTTTGTTTCAGTGCGTGGATGATTTGCGTTTTGCTGTCCTTCTCAAATCTCCTCATAGGAAGGTATCATTCATTTGCTAAATCTTTTAGCCTTAAAAGGACATAAGGTCACCAAAAAAATTGTGGTTTGTTCAAGGCATCTTATTATCAGAACAAGGGGCTATGCTAAGAGCCATGGTATTCTAAGTTTCTCAAAACCCCAAACTAAGCACCAACTGTGAGATTTTCTCAGGCTAGCTGGAAAATGACGTTTTAAGTGTATTTATTTAAAACTTACTGCTGAAATTAGATTTTAAATTTCTCTCTTATGGCCAAAGCTTAATATATTTTACTAAAAAATAACAACCCTAACACAATTTTATAGGAAGCACCATACAACATAGCCTTTGAAGCCCTTAAGGAGATTTTGAGGAACCCACTTTTCCCTTAGCATCCCAATGATTAGATTCTTCTTTTCTCTTTTGTATATTAAAAGAAAGGGAGTGCCCATGAGGTACTTACCCTACAGCACAGAAATCAGCATTAACCCATGGAGTATTATAGCCTACAATTGGATCCTGTGGGATGGGGATACCCCCTTTAACTTAGAGCTTTTACTATCACTGCCTAAGGCCACCAAGAAAATTACTGTGGGATACCCCATAACCATTTTGTACCCCATGCAGTTGAAACTCTCCTAAATCCTCATCACATTCACATTTCTGTCAGCTATGTTACTTCTTGTGAAGTTTGTTAACTGCTCCTCACTTAACTCTCTGGTTACTTTAGTTCTGCACTCTTCTCCCCTCCATCACTGATGAATTCTCTCCTGACAGCTTAATGCTTACGTATCACCTCCTGACTCCTTGTGATGCTCTGTAGGAAGTTCTTTGGGTAAACGCTGACTTCTCATGGTTCACTTATGGTTTTCATTTAAAAGGTTACAATGGAAAATATTGTGCTATATATGCTATTTTGCAGTTATTTTTTATATTGTTGAAGCAGCATCTTTCCCTATGGTTATTTCAGCCCAACAGGCTGAATTATATACTCTTACATTGACTATTACTTTAGCCGAGGACAAAACTTGATTTTAAAGTAACTCGTGATATTGGAATGTTGTGAAAGCAATGCCCTCAGTGGAGAGAATCCTGTCATGTACTACTAACCAAACTTTGTGTCACCAGACTTCAGGGAATGTACTTTTCGGTTCACATGATATACCTAAAGAAAACACTGATCTTTGACTGGACCTATACATCATCTAGTGACCTGAAAGTAAAGATTTCCCAGAATTGAGGCATACAGTATCTGATGAGACAGCTTTCCTAAGATGTCAGGGTCAGGCCTGTTTGAAGTTCGTCACCAGTTTTGATGATGATGTCATAGTTTAGATGATTTCCAGTGTTTATGATCTTGACAACATATGCATTTTAGATAAAAAATGCCTTAGAGTTCTCTCTACTACCCCTTCTTGTTAACTTGAATGTGATCTCAATAGGTATCCAATCTGTGCACTTTCCCCCAAAGGAAAGTGTGAGACTCTACACCCAGGAAAGGCCCTTCTTAGCATTGAGGGACAAGAAACCATTGAATGTGGACAAACTATTGATCAGTGATGCTTTTAGAGAAAGATCTTGATCAGAAGAGGGAAATGTAAGAAGTTAATAAACAGAAACCTCAATTAAATAGACTTGGGGGTAGAAAGGAGAACTCACAATCTGTGATGATAGCAAAACTCAAAAAGAAGAAAGTCTTCTCTTCTTTCCTGGTAACAACTCAGCCAATGAAATGCCATGGGATCTTTATTTACCACAGCTCTTCCAACTTTCTTTTCCCTTTTATAAAAGAGTTATCCTTCTCTTACTGTGTGATGACTTGCATGATGGTTATAGATCCCTAACTGCAATTGGCTGCTAATTTTGAATCAGTTATTTTTTTGCTGATGAAATAATTGTTTTTAAGGTCAACACTACAGTATTATTGTTCTAAATTGTCTATATAGTAGTATGTCTTGATCTCTGATAAATATTTCTATTCTCCATCATTTTTCTACTCATCCTCTTACTGTGATCATCCTCCAAGGTTATCATGGCAAGGCTAGGTTCTACATTCTTCCATATAAATTCTAAAATCAGCTATTGAGGTGATCATACACACACACATTCATTCACACAAGCACGTATTGAGACTGAGTAAAATTTCATGAAATATGCAGTTTTATTTAGTGAGAATTATTACTTTTATGGGATTGAGATTTCCTCTCTATGATTATGGTGTATATTTTCATTTATGTTTTTCAATAAAATTTGATAAATTATTTTGGAGAGTCTTGAACATCGTTGAAATTTTGCTTCTGAGCACTTAGAGCTTTCTCATTGTCATAAAGTCATATTATTTTGTTTTTTTAATTAAAAATCTTTGGTATTTATTTATTTTAAGTTTTGTTTATTTGTTTTATTTTTGGCCATGTTGTGTCTTTGTTGCTGCACGGGCTTTTCTCTAGCTGTGGGGAGTGGGGCCTACTCTCTAGTTGCAGTGTGTGGGCTTCTCATTGCAGTGGCTTCTCTTGTTGCAGAACACAGGCTCTAGGGAGCAAAGGCTTTTGTAACTAAGGCTCCTGGGCTCTAAATAACAGGCTCAACAGTTGTGGTACATGGGCATAGCTGCTTCATGGTATATGAAATCTTCCCTGATCAGGGATTGAACCCATGTCTCCTGAGGTGGTAGGTAGATTCATTACCACTGAACCACTAGGGAAGTACTGTCATATTATTATTTAAATAAAATAAAATTCATGGATCTTAAGTGTTCAGCTTGAGAACTTTTGATAGTCATATAAACCTTTATATATTCGAAGCAAATATAAATCATTTTCACTACTCCAGACAGTTTCTCATGATGCTTTCCTATCAAATTTTCACTTACCACCAAAATAAGTACTCACTAATTTCTATCATTAGTTTTACACATTCATGGACTTCATATAAATCATATTATACATTCTGTATTTTTTTTCATTTGGTCCATGCTTAACATAATGTTTAGGTTTCTTTTCTTATTGCTGCATGAGCAACATTTTATTTGATTTTATTGTATGTGCTATTCTATTACATGGTTATACTACAATGCAATTATAGACATTTGGGTTCTAGTTTTTGCCTATTCATGAATGAATCTTCTAAGAATTCCCTAAGAAAAATCATGCAATTCTCTTTGTGGGTAGATGCCTTTCTTTCTCTAGGGTAAATACCCGGAATAGAACTGCTAAGCCATCAGGTAGGTATGTGACTTTATAACAGATTGCCTAACAATTCTTCAAAGTGAAAGAACCATTTTACAATCCCACACACCTTATAGTTTTTCCTGTTTTGTAAAAATTGTCTTTTTAAAAACTTGGGCATTATATTTGCACAATCTTTTAATATTGTTCTTGTATGAAATATATATGCTGATCTTTCTGATTAATAAGACTTTATAAATAAATCTTTTTGAATTTTCTATGTCTATTAGTTAATTTCTATCAGATACAAACATACTGACATGCTGTAACATTCTCATATAATCAGTTTCTGTCCTTGAGGAGTCTTCAATTTAATTTAGCATATAGGAACACAGTGTGACTTTTCTCACCATATGTTTCCCCACGTTTCCCACCCTTAATTTGGATGGGGTGAGTATCACTAGTTCTTACACAACAGTTAACACATTTGGCACCTCCATTGTCTTGATCTTTCTCTGTCACATACTCTTTCTCTCTCCCCAACCTTATTTATTCTGTGTATTAAACTGGAAGCAAAGCTTTCTGAATAGAGGAGCTAAGGATAGAAGCTACCTGAGTCCCTTACTGGGTTCTTAGATAATAGCATTGTTATAGGACCACCCAGTCTACACTGGGTAGTGACTGAAGTGAAAAATACAGTTTTGTTCAACTACTGAAATTTGGGAGTTCATTTGCTCCTGAAATTTGAGTCTATCTTCTTATAAAAAGAAGAACTTACTCTGTGGGAGAAGGCAAGGGTGGGATGTTCTGAGAGAATAGCATTGAAACAAGTATACTATCAAGGGTGAAACAGATCACCAGCCGAGGTTGGATGCATGAGACAAGTGCTCAGGGCTGGTGCACTGGGAAGACCCAGAGGGATGGGATGGGGAGGGAGGTGGGAGGGGGGATCAGGAAGGGAAACACATGTAAATCCATGTCTGATTCATGTCAGTGTATGGCAAAAACCACTACAATATTGTAAAGTAATTAGCCTCCAACGAATAAAAATAGATGGGAAAAAAAAAGACACAGACACACACACACAAAAGAAGAACTTATTGCAAAACAATTAGTGCTGGCTTAAGGTCAAACTCAAGGTGCCAGGGAAATACAGAGGAGGTTATCTGACTCAGATTTAGAAGTTAGGGATGGTTTCCAGAGGACTTACACCCTAAACCGCAAAAGTTAACAGGCTTTATTGTGCTCCAGCACAGTTCCTAGAACATGGTCATTCTAAATTCCTTTCTGAGTGAATCAATGAACTCTATCAATGATCAGAATAGAGGTGTGTTTTTGAGCATGTCTATAAAGGTTTTCTGATTAATCTAACCCTGGGTAACTGTCAGGACTAGTCTTATAAGCTAGGACTTTTTGGAAAATAGCTTCATGTGTTCCAGTTGTGGATCAATGACCAGAAATGAAAACCTGTCTTCTCGCCTGCCTCACACCATAGCATCGATGCAGTTTCTATCTTCTTGGCCTCTTTTCCTTGCTGTTTATATTCCTACTGCCTGACAGTATTTATATTTCTCTGGTATAAATACTTTCCTGATAGCTCAGTTGGTAAAGAATCTACCTGCAATGCCAGAAACGTGGGTTTGATCACTGGGTTGGGAAGATCCCCTGGAGATAGGAAACGCTACCCATTCCAGTATTCTGTCCTGGGGAATTCTGGACTATACAGTCCCTGGTATCACAAAGAGTTGGACACAACTGAGCGACTTTCACTTTAAGGACTTCCCTGTAGCTCAGATGGTAAAGAATCTGCCTGCAATGCAGGAGACTAGAGTTCAATCCCTGGGTCAGGAAGATCCTCTGGAGAAGGGAATAGCAACCCACTCCAGTATTCTTGCCTGGAAAATCCCATGGACAAAGGAGCCTGGTGGGCTACAGTCTGTGGGGTCGCAAAAGTGTCGGACACAACTGAGTGACTAGCACACATTTATATTTCAGGCAGTTCTAGGGGGTTTCTCAGAAAAAGGAAACTGGAACTCAGGTAAGGTGATTAAAAGCAAAAGCAAGAGAGAGAACAAAGATGTTTGCTTATCTTTAGAAGACTTAGAGGACAGCAGGCTGAGGGTGAAGGTGAGCCGAGAAAAGAGTGACTGAAAGCAAATTGGCTCAGTGACAATGGTGACCTCATGATTCAGAAGTAAATCCATGGTAACCTGGGGGTAAACACCTGAAAGGAAACAGCTGCTGGGGAAGGAACATTTTTGCTTCAGATAGAAAACACTGGAAAGAAACCTTAAACATACTCATTATCTTTAATCTTAGCACAATGGTAGGACCTGTTCAACACATTAAGACACTCAAGGTCATTTATACAAATTTGTCATTTCTTCCATGGAAGAGATGAAGATATTATTAAAAAGAAGGGAGCCTCAGAGTTTTATTTCCACTCTTGAGGGGACAAAGTGAGTGCTCTTTTAATTGCTTTCTATGTTTCCCTTGATGGATGTTAAATACTCATATAATCATATAATTGAGTCAAAAGCATTTTCCCCCCCTGGTGTGAAGTGCTCTCTAAGTCATGACAGATAGTATTATTTGTAACATGTTCTGCAAGGGTTGCCATGGTAAGAGTTTGTTTGTTTCCCCCCACATCTTTCCATAAACAACAAGTGGAAGAATGTAGAAAGCCTGTATCGAAAAGATGTCTGGGGCCAGAGCAATTACTTAGTGCTTTGCTATCCAGAAGAGTCACCAGGTTTTATGCTAAATATATTTTGTACTAAAAGGGCTCTCTTTCTCCTTCTGTCTCTACCCTCTCTCTTTCTGTTTTGGGTAGATAGCCTGATTTTCAACATTAGACAGTTCCAAGCACTACCACCAAAACTGGCAAAAATATTTGATTTAATGAAGCGGCAATGTGATGTGTGTACGTGTGTATATGTGTAGATGCAGTTGAATTTCAGTAGCGGTTCACTCCTATAAATGCCAACTCTGTCTTAATTATGTGAGACTTAGTAGTCATCTGACTTTACAGTGGGGTTTCAAACACAGCTTTTTGTTTCCTTTCGAAGAAGGAAAACCTGGTTAATACTTACATGCCTACTGAAAATTTCTAATGTATATTCATGGAATTCTTTAGCGATTCTCTCTTGTGGAGTCGATCACCATGAGGTGACATGAAAACTCTTCTTTTTCCTCTGAACAGATCCACCTTTGGTGTTCAATTTAGCAAATGTTCATTTCATGCCTACTTTGTGTTCTGGGATGTTCTGGGGAATCAGAAATAATTAGGATGTGGTCCTTGTCCTCGTGAAGTTCTTACTTTTCTGGTTTGTTTTCAGAACAGCAGTCTTGGGTTTAGGAGGTTTTCTTTGTGGTTTGGAGAAATGGTATTCTGGGGACAGTTGCCAAAATGTACAGGTTGGAAGTTATGTGGATTGAGGCCATAGTTCTGGGTAACTTAGAAGAGCATGAACCTAACTGACTCCGTTATCTAGAGGCAGCATGGTGGTAGGAAGAGCCACTGTTCTTGTTTATTCTGTCCTCAGTGGTTCCTGAAAGACTACAGCAACTACTGAGGACTGAGAAACTAAGAGAGATATGTGGCCATAGTGATCCTCTCTTGCCAAGAGGCTTCTGCTGCCTTTTAAATCAGTAGCTCTGGAAGTTCTGTTCAATTCCTTCCTTTTTAGCTGAGCCCGCTGGACTTAAAGGGCACTTGTCCAGCTGGGATGACACAGTGCCTATGTGTGCATGTCCTGACATGAACATTCACTTTGTGTCTTCAGGATTTTGGCTAAAAGAAAGGGCCTGGTACCTGCCAAGCACAGGGAAGTGATCAGAAAAGTACATTATCACAAGATTATTATACAATAAACCTTAAAATATAGTTTTGTTTTTCATGTAATAGAAAAAAATTAGACTGTGATGGCTACTCCATTTCTTCAAAGGGATTCTTGCCCAAAGTAGTAGATATAATGGTCATCTGAGTTGAATTCACCCATTTCAGTCCATTTTGGTTCACTGATTCCTAAAATGTCAATGCTCACTCTTGCCATCTCCTGTTTGACCACTTCTAATTTGCCTTGATTCATGGACCTAACATTCCAGGTTCCTATGCAGTATTGGTCTTTACAGCATTGGACTTTGCTTCCATCACCAGTCAACTCCACAGCTGGGTGTTGTTTTTGCTTTGGTTCTATCTCTACATTCTTTCTGGAGTTATTTCTCCAGTGATGTCCAGTAGCATATTGGGCACCTACCGACCTGAGGAGTTCATCTTTCAGTGTCCTATCTTTTTGCCTTTTCATACTGTTCATGGGGTTCTCTAGGCAAGAATACTGAAGTGGTTTGCCATTCCCTCCTCTAGTGGACCATATTTTGTCAGAACTCTCCACCATGACCCGTCCATCTTGGGAGAGTGAATACAGTTCAGAGAAGACCTAATAGGGAGAGTTTCAGTTCAGTTCAGCTCGGTTCAGATGCTCAGTGGTGTCCAACTCTTTGCGACCCCATGGACTGCAGCATTCCAGGCCTCCCTGTCCATCACCAACTGCTGGAGTTTACTCAAACTCATGTCCATTGAGTCGGTAGTCAAATAGGGAGAGTTTAGAGGACTGCATAAGAAGTTCCCCCACCCATAGGAAGTGGGTGGAGCCTGGGGGATGATGGTAATCACACTCACCACATTCCATTTGGGGGATTTCAATCACATGGTCACATAACTTTAAGAGAAGTCGGAAACTGTGGTCTAACCCAGGTAGGAGAGAAGCTAAGTTTGGTAAAAAACTAATCTCCAGCCTACAGCAATATAACCAACTTCAGTCAGTTCAGTTCAGTTCAGCCGCTCAGTCGTGTCTGACTCTTTGCGATCCCATGAATCGCAGCACACCAGGCCTCCCTGTCCATCACCAACTCCCGGAGTTTACTCAAACTCATGCCCATCGAGTCAGTGATGCCATCCAGCCATCTCAACCTCTGTCGTCCCCTTCTCCTCCTGCCCCCAATCCCTCCCAACATCAGGGTCTTTTCCAATAAGTCAACTCTTCGCATGAGGTGGCCAAAGTATTTTGGGGTTTCAGCTTCAACATCAGTCCTTCCAATGAACACCCAGGACTGATCTCCTTTAGGATGGACTGGTTGGATCTCCTTGCAGTCCAAGGGACTCTCAAGAGTCTTCTGCAACATCATAGTTCAAAAGCATCAATTTTTCAGCGCTCAGCTTTCCTCACAGTCCAACTCTCACATCCATACATGACCACTGGAAAAACCATAGCCTTGACTAGACGGACCTTTGTCGGCAAAGTAATGTCTCTGCTTTTTAATATGCTATCTAGGTTGGTCATAACTTTCCTTACAAGGAGTAAGTGTCTTTTAATTTCATGGCTGAAATCACCATCTGCAGTGATTTGGGAGCCCCCAAAATTAAAGTCTGACACTGTTTCCACTGTTTCCCCATCTATTTCCCATGAAGTGATGGGACCAAATGCCATGATTTTAGTTTTCTGAATGTTGAGCTTTAAGCCAACTTTTTCACTCTCCTCTTTCACTTTCATCAGGAGGCTTTTTAGTTCATCTTCACTTTCTGCCATAAGGGTGGTATCATCTGCATTTCTGAGGTTATTGATATTTCTCCCAGCAATCTTGATTCTAGCTTGAGCTTCTTCCAGCCCAGCATTTCTCATGATGTACTCTGCATATAAGTTAAATAAACAGGGTGACAATATACAGCCTTGATGTACTCCTTTTCCTATTTGGAACCAGTCTGTTGTTCCATGTCCAGTTCTAACTGTTGCTTCCTGACCTGCATACAGGTTTCTCAAGAGGCAGGTCAGGTGGTCTGGTATTCCCATCTCTTGAAGAATTTTCCACAGTTTCTTGTGACCCACACAGTCAAAGGCTTTGGCATAGTCAATAAAGCAGAAATAGATGTTTTTTTGAACTCTCCTGCTTTTTCGATGATCCAGCAGATGTTGGCAATTTGATCTCTGGTTCCTCTGCCTTTTCTAAAACCAGCTTGAGCATCTGGAAGTTCTCGGTTCACGTATCCTGGCTTGGAGAATTTTGAGCATTACTTTACTAGCATGTGAGATGAGTGCAATTGTGCGGTAGTTTGAGCATTCTTTGGGATTGCCTTTCTTAGGGGTTGGAATGAAAACGGACCTTTTCCAGTCCTGTGGCCACTGCTGAGTTTTCCAAATTTCCTGGCATATTGAATGCAGCAGTTTCACAGCATCATCTTTCAGGTTGTGAAATAGCTCCACTGAAATTGCGTCACCTCCACTAGCTTTGTTCGCAGTGGTGGTTTCTAAGGCCCACCTGACTTCACATTCCAGGATGTCTGGCTCTAGGTGAGTGATCACACCATTGTGATTATCTGGGTCGTGAAGATCTTTTTTGTACAGTTCTTCTGTGTATTTTTGCCACCTCTTCTTAATATCTTCTGTTTCTGTTAGGTCCATACCATTTCTGTCCTTTATCAAACTCATCTTTGTATGAAATGTTCCCTTGGTATCTCTAATTTTCTTGAAGAGATCTCTAGTCTTTTCTATTCTGTTGTTTTCCTCTATTTCTTTGCATTGATCTCTGAGGAAGGCTTTCTTATCTCTCCTGGCTATTCTTTGGAATTCTGCATTCAAATGGGAATATCTTTCCTTTTCTCCTTTGCTTTTCACTTCTCCTCTTGTCACAGCTATTTGTAAGGCCTCCTCAGATGGCCATTTTGCCTTTTTGCATTTCTTTTCCATGGGGATGGTCTTGATCCCTGTCTCCTGTACAATGTTATGAACCTCCGTCCATAATTCATCAGAAGCGCGCCTGCTGCGACGGACGGCGCAGAAGCGTGGCCGTGAGGAGCTACCACTCACCCAAGGTCAGGGGTGGCGACCGAGAGCGCCAGGCTGCGACAGCGCAGGAGCGGCGCAGAGGAGCTTCCCCACGTCCGAGGTCAGGGGCGGCGGTCATAACCAACTTACTAAAGTTAAATAAGAAAGAGGGAGAACACTTGATGGAACAGGAGAAGAATGAGGCTTGGAGGACTCTGGGTGTTTTAATCACAGTGCCGATATTTTTTTATGTCTCAACACATTTTTTTTATTAGTTGGGTGACAATAGGCACTTTACTCAGAACCCTGAGGTTCAAAGGCCTATTGTGTGGATTGAGGAAATCTATCTCAAGAATTTTCAGGAGACTGATAGGAGCTCACAAATGTTTAGCTTCATGGACAATACTTGGCATGAAGTAGATGCTCACCATCTACATGTTAATTCCCTTCCGTTAATATCCCTTTCTTTTACAGGTTTCTCTTTAAAAGTTTTGAGAGAGACTTTTGCCATAGAGGTACACTTGTCAGCAAAATATTAATATATTTCTCCCTTAGGAAGAAGGGTCTTCTCTTTTCCTGTATTGGCATGCTTTCAACTTTAGTGTAGTTCAGTTGCTCAGTCATGTGAGCCCATGGAATGCAGCATGCCAGGCTTCCCAATTTTGATTTTATAGTTTAAATTGCTCAGTTCAGTTGCTCAGTTCAGTTGCTCAGTCATGTCCAACTCTTTGTGACCCCATGGACTGCAGCATGCCAGGCTTCCCTGTCCATCACCAATTCCCAGAGCTTGCTCAAACTCATGTCCATCGAGTCAGTGATGCCTCCAACCATCTCATCCTCCTGCCTATCGTCCCCTTCTCCCCCTGCCTTCAGTCGTTCCCAGCATCAGGGTCTTTTCCAATGAGTCAGTTCTTCACATAAGGTGGCCAAAGTATTGGCGCTTCAACTTCAGCATCAGTCCTTCCAATGAATATTCAGGACTGATTTCCTTTAGGATGGACTGGTTGGAGCTCCTTGCAGTCCAAGGGAGTCTCAAGAGTTTTCTCCAAAACCACAGTTCAAAAACATCAATTCTTGATGTATTCCTTTCCCAATTTTGAACTAGTCCATTGTTCCATGTCCAGTTCTAACTGTTGCTTCTTGATTTGCATACAGATTACTCAGGAGACATGTAAGGTGGTCTGGTATTCCCATCTTTTTAAGAATTTTCCACAGTTTCTTGTGATCCACACAGTCAAAGGCTTTGGTGTAGTCAATAAAGCAGAAGTAGATGTTTTTCTGGAACTGTCTTGCTTTTTATATGAGCCAGCAGATGTTGGCAGGTTGATCTCTGATTCCCCTGTCTTTTCTAAATCCAACCTGAACATTTGAAAGTTCTCAGTTCATGTTCTGTTGAAACCTGGCTTGAAGGATTTTGAGCACTACTTTGCTAGTGTGTGAGATAAGTACAATTGCACAGTAGTTTGAACATTGTTTGGCCTTGCCCTTATTTGAGATTGGAATGAAAATTGACCTTTTCCAATCCTGTGGCCACTGCTGAATTTTCCAAATTTGCTGGTTTATTGAGTATAGCTCTTTAACAACATCATCTTTTAGGACTTGAAATAGCTCAGATGGAATTTCATCACCTCCACTAGCTTTGTTCATAGTGATGCTTCCTAAGGCCCACTTGACTTTGCATTTCAGGATGTCTGGCTCTAACTGAGTGAATACACCATCATGGTTTTCTGGGTTATTAAGATCCTTCTTGTATAGTTCTTCTGTTTTAATTGTTCTTCTGTTTAAATTGTGCACAGATTCTAAGTATCATCTAAGTCATTGGGTGTGTTTACTTTTTAAAAAATTTACAAAGCAATCACATTTGACCTAGCTAAATTATATTTAAAAAAATAAATAAAGTTTTCATAATAAAATTCTCTGCAGTAGCCTCAAATAGCCTTCTTTGTGAGTCAGAAAATCTTGTTATTAGCTTTGTCTTTTGGGTCGGTGCTTTCTTTGCAGGTCTGTCCTTTGACATCTAGGTAGGACAGTGATGAAAATCTAAGTCACATAAAGGAGTCAATTGTCCTTTAATTTTTCCTTCCACCTGAGGGAAGAATTTCTGAAGCCTTTTCACCTTTACAGGATTAAATCTTATACTCATTTTCACATTTTCTTATTCATCAACAGTTACCAAATTCCTTCAGTCTATTGAAAATTACCTACTGTAGCCAATAAGGATTTCAACCTAAATTAGATTAAAATGAATGAAACTTAGCAAATCTTTAGCAAAAGCCAACTAATATTTTCCCCTCAATGAGCTCAGGAAAGTCCCATTTTATAGTGAATAATGAAAGCCTATGGATAATGGGTGGGAAATCCATCATAACACGAACACCAATAACTTATGCTTTTTTCCTGCTGAGACATCTGCTGGGGAGTTTGTTTTCCCCTAAGGCAGAGAAATCTCATAGGTAACAGTGGAAAATAGTCAGATGAAACTGCCCCAAGATTTGAGTCAGTTAAAGATTTCTATTGTACTGAGAAGCATAAAAATCTGTGTTAATGGTAATAACAAAAGCTGTCATTTATTTGCCATTTACTATGCACTAGACTAAGGTAGTGCTCCATAGCTGGTGAGGATGAGGCTTCACCTCCAGGTTGGATGATTTCAAAAGTTCTTACTCCTATACCAGCCTGGCTCTGGAGACAGAAGAAGACAAAGGACCGCTAGTCCTTTGGAATCAAAGGCTTCCACAGCAGTGATCTGTCCATTTCCTGTGAGACTGTAGCAAATCAGTTTATCTCTCCAGGCCCTCTTCTCATTTCTAAAGTGAAGATTAAAAACACTTGGAAAATTATAATTTTCCTAACTATGTAGGTTATTATGCAAAGTACAGGTTCCTTTAGGGGCTCTAGAGAAACTGAATAGCTGAAAAGTCTTTACAAATGAATCATTTGACTCAGACATATTTCCTCTGCTTTAATGAACTAGGTTACATGTTAGCGAGGTTGTATGCCATTTAGAATCCATTAAATTTTTTCCCATGAATTATAGATTAATTAATCTAACCTAACATTTACTGAGGACCTACAGTAGGCAAAAACTCATCCCACTATTTCATAGGAGAAACAAATATAAATAAACTGTGGTCTTGGTCTGCAGGAGATTCTTGATTGTAACTAAATGGTAATAATAATAGAAGTATTAGTAGTAATGATAATACATGGACTGGCTTCCCTAACTGAAAGTCAAGAGATGTCTATACAAGTGGTCAACAGTGCTGTTAGGAATTTATTTCTCTCTATCTCTTAGCTCTGCTTTCCTCCGAGTTGGCTGTTCTTATATGTAAGATGTTATCTTGTAGCTCTTGACTCACAATCATCTTGTTTAACAACTACCTTAACAACTCCAGGATAAAAGGAAATTTTCTTTCTGAACATACCTGCACTAATCTCAGGTGTCATTCTTGTCAGCCTATGTTGGGTCACATACCTACCCCTAAACTACTCCCTAAAGTGTGTGTGTGGGGGGGGGGGGGGGCGTGCCATGCTCTCTTAGACGTGAACCAGGTACTCTTGTATCCATTTTTTTGTCCAAAGAGTGACATCTGCAGCTACACTAGAAGAAATGTAGAGAAGAGGTTGTTCCTTCAAGGAACATGAAAAGAAGCAGAAAACTAGTTGTTTACAGTAGAGAGCACCTTGGCGTGGCTATGAAGTATAGGGGTTTGACCTAAAGAGAAACAATGAGGTGTAGCATTCCAGGTGGAGAATCCAGCATGAGTGTGATGCCCAGATACTTGGTAAAACATTATTCCTGAGTGGATCTATCCTGGTGTTTCTAGAAGAGGTTATCATTTGAATCTGTAGGGTGAGTAAAGGTCACGGTCACCAGGGTGGGCAGGCACCATCATATCCACTGAGATCCTAAATAGAACAAAAAGGTGGAGAAAGGGAGAATTTGCTGATATCTTCATCCTCTTCTGCCCTCAAACTTCTGCCCTCAAACTGATGCTCCTGCTTCTTGGACTCTAGACAGATTGAATTAACCACCAGCTCTCCTGGTTGCCTACTTGCAGATGGCTGACTGTGGGACTTCTCAGCCTCTATAATTATGTGAGTCAATTTTTATAATAAATCTCTTCTTATTGGTTCTGTTTCTCCAGAGAATCATTACTAATGCAATGAATAACAACACTGACATGGGAAATTTTGATTGGAAACGTAGATTACATAAGAAGGTTCAGTGGGTGATGGGGTGAGGTCATGCAGTGGAGTGTTTTAAATGCAGAAAGAAGAACTTAAAGTTCATGGGCAATGAAAAGTCTCTGATCGCTTTGGCAATGGACATATGAAGTATGCTATTTCCCAGTCCTCAGTGAGTCCCCTCAGAGCCAGAAGGTATCTTTTCCCCACCTTCAGTCCCAGCTAGATAGAGTGCCTAGTATGTGGCTGGATCTCTTTAAATACTTGTTGAAGAAATATCAGTTTTATCATCAAATGTCTAGTGAGAGTTGACACTCACTGGAGGCGTCTATGTAGGTATTGGGCACTCTAAGACACATATTTCGTGGGTGATCATAGAAACCTTGTGAGGGAAGTGTTGTATGTGTCCTACTTTGTAGATAAGGACTATAACACTTATAAAGGTCAGGTGGTAAATGAGGGCTTTGAGGTTCTGGGCTTTCAAATCATATACTCATATAGCACATCAGTGTAACTCCATGTAATGTTTGTGCAGCATCTTAAAGTATATTAAGCACTAAGTCTTGTCTGACTCTTGTGACCCCATGGACTGTAGCCTTCCAGGCTCCTCTGTCCATGGGATTCTCTAGGCAAGAATACTGGAGTGGGTTGCTATTTCCTTCTCCAGGGGATCTTCCTGACCCAGGAATTGAACCCAGGTCTCCCGCACTGCAGGTAGATTCTTTACTGACTGAGCTATGTGGGGAGAGAGCTGGCTTAAAGCTCAACATTAAAAAAACTAATATCATGGCATCTGATTCCATCACTTCATGTCAAAAAAATGGGGAAACAATGGAAACAGTGACAGGCTTTATTTTCTTAGGCTCCAAAATCACTGCAGATGGTGACTGCAGCCATGACATTTGCTCCTTGAAAGAAAAGCTATGACAAACCTAGACAGCTTATTAAAAAGCAGAGACGTTACTTTGCCAGCAAAAGTCCATATAATCAAAGCTATGGTTTTTCCAGGAGTCATGTATGCATATGAAAATTGAACTGTAAAGAAGGCTGACCACTAAAGAATTGATGCTTTTGAACTGTGGTGTTGGAGAAGACTCTTGAGAATCCCTTGGATGGCAAGGAGATCAAATCAGTCAATCTGAAAAGAAATCAACCCTGAATATTCATTGGAAGAATGGATGCTGAAGCTCCAATACTTTGGCCACCTGATATGAAGAGCCAACTCATTAGAAAAGACCCTGATGCTGGGGAAGATTGACGGCAGAAGGAGAAGGGGATGACAGAGGACAAGATAGTTGGATGGCATCGCTGACTCAATGGACCTGAGTTTGAGCAAGCTCTGGAAGATGGTGAAGGACAGGGAAGCCCGGTGTGCTGTATTCCATGGGGTCGCAAAGAGTCAGACATGACTGTGATTGAACAACAACAACAGCCCATATATATAGTGTTTTACTCAGGCTTCACTATATTTCCATGCTGCTGCTGCTTCAGTCATATCTGACTCTTTGTGACCCCATGGACTGTAGCCCACCAGGCTCATCTGTCCATGGGATTCTCCAGGCAAGAATATTGGAATGGGTTGCCATGCCCTCCTCCAGGGCATCTTCCTAATCCAGTTATTGAACCCACATCTCTTATGTCTCCTTCATTGGCAGGTGGGTTCTTTACCACTAGGGCCACCTGGGAAGCCCTCTATTTCCAAGAGGTAACTGTTATTATCATTTCTATCTTATGGCCAATAAAATGAAACCCAGAGGGGAGAAGTAACTCAACCAGCATCACCAAGCCAGTAAGCTGAGGTGCTTGACTTGTATTTGGCAACTCTGTGATTCAAATTCATTTATTTCCCCCAGCACCCACATGTGTTCCTAGCCATTGCCAGACCATAAAGTGAACATGGTGGGGAAGATGATATGTTAGTTTGTGTGTGTGTGTGTTGTCAGCTCTAATATTCAGAGATTCTAGTCTTCCAACAAAAAATTAAATGTGCATAGCACTTGTCTCAACTCTTTCAAATGTTATAAAATGTGAGCTGTGTAGACTAAATAAAAAGGTCACTGGAATAAGATCATGATTTTAGTTGAAACTTTGCTGTTTAAATCTCATGAAAAGGGGCTGGATTAGCTTTCTTTTATTGTTTTTCTCTGCCGTACAAATATCCACAAAAGTCTCTGCACTAAAAATCCTTGTACATTTCAATGGGTATTGAGGGTGAACTGATCCATTCCACTAGATTGCTAACTTTTCCAATAGTGATACTTGGCAATGTGAACTGGCTTTTAACCCACTTTTGAGCTTGTAATCTGAACTTTTATGCAACATATTACATATTCAAAGCATCTCATAGGATTAAACTCCTAAATGAATTCGGAATGGTGATGACATATTTTTATTTCATTTGACTCTGAAAATAAAAAGAGAAGAAACATGCTTTTGTGCTTGGTGCATATGCTGGAAGGATGGCATGCAGTGAGGTGATAACAAATAATAGTTACAATGTTTAAAAAAAGTGACATCTGTACTAAGCAGTGTGTTTGGAAATCTTACTTTTAACATGAAGACTTGCTTTTGTCTTTAGGTCATAGGCCTCTTTTTCCTGGGAGAGAGGACTTTGGTCAGTTTTTTACTTTTATTGACTTAGACAAACACACATCCATTATTCTTGGCAAGGACCCAGTTGACAGTGGTATTACCCAAACGCAGAAGCTGCTGATGGCAGTATTAAGCCATTTGTTTATTAATTTACATTGGACATATGTTTGATATTCCTGAAAATTATGCAAAGTACTTTTTTCTAAATTTTGGTTTAAACTTCCTTATGTCAAACATTATTTTTTTTCCTTTGTGTACACATTTAGTTTTATTATAACAAAGTGACATGCACACTTTTAACATTTAAAACTGAGCATCACCTTTCCTTTCTAGTGAAACAAAAAGAAATTTTAAAAATAAACAGGAACAAAATTACAATAGAGAATATCAATTGCAAATAAGATCCTCTACAGGTTCTGCTGATTCTCCCAGCAAGTGGCAGGGCTCAAGTCATCATTAGGAGAAAATTTTATTTTAAAAGTGTCATCTTAAATTGCAAGGATGTCCATTAAACATCACAATTAAACATGCCAAAGGAAAAGCCATGTTGTCAAAATACCCACTTAACCCACCCAAACATCTCAAACCTACCCTTTGGTGACCTATAACCTCATTTTTTTTAAAGTTTTTTTTTCTTTTTTTTTAAACAAGAGAAAGTAGACAGATACATGTTGGTAAATGCTAACTGTCCATATTCACATAGAGACACAGTGTAATCTCTGACCCCAATATACAGAGAAAGGAGGAAAGTATCTAGAATTCTATGCACTACTACACAGGGGCCTAGCACCCTCCAGCTTCCAGCAGAGCTAAGAGAGCAGAAGGTTTTTCTTTTTTCCTACAGAGCATGGTGGTGTTGATTCCATAAAGGTTTTGTTGAAACAGGAAGGGATTAAAAAAAAAAAAAAAGAATGGATTTGGAACTGAAAGGGGTAGAGATTCTTTTCCCACTGAATTCTGCTCAAGGTATTTCCCCCCCAAATAAGTTGTGAACCATGGTATAAAGGAGAAAAGAGACCTCAAAAACAGGGTGACTGAGCACAAGAGGAGAAAAGAAAAAGACTGTAACTTGCTCCCAGGGATTGGAGAAAGTTTAAAAAGGTTAGAATCCATCAGTGTTCCATTAGTCATCTTCTCCTTCATCTTCCTCTCCTTCCTCCCCCTCATCATCATCTTCATCTTCTTCACCTTCATCCTTATCCCCTTCATCAATATCTTCCAATCCTTCTTCCTCTTCATCATTGTCACCATCTTCTTCTCTTTCCCCTTCCTCATCATCCCTGTCAGGAACCAAGTAGTACTGTAGTGGATTTGGCCAAATATCATCTCTGATGACCTCTTCTAACTCATCTGCACCTGCATCAGAATGATCAGTAAACCAGGTGAAGAAGCTTTCTGGTTCCTCATGCTGTCTATTCCTGCTCACTTTGTTCTGTGTTTGACTTGATTGTTTCATCAAATCCTTTCCAGATTTCCATCTGATTTCAGTGGACTTTGAAGATGGTTCACCACTCTCATTCAGATGAAATTCTTTGAAAAGAATTTTATTTTCGAAGTAAGGGTTTTCATCAAAATAAAAATCTATTCTGTAACCTGATTTAATATCTATCTATCTATCTATCTATCATCTATCTATCTATCTATCAAATTCTATCACTTCAACTCCTGTCAAATAATGCAGCACCTATTCATCCCCCTCCTCAAGCAATGCAGACACTTGTGGATGGTTAAAAATTGTTGTTACCCCCAAATCTGGAGTTTTGGCAATCAATTCCAACCTCTTCTGAAAAAATGGTTGGCAGAGTTTGTTATATTTCTGTTCTACTTTCAAAATCTCACTGGCTTGTTCATTAAGCCTGTCTATTTCATTTTGTACTTCATCAATATGTACAATTGCTTCTTGCTGTTCTTTTTCTTCCTTTGGCAAGTTTGAAGAAGCAAAGGCCTTGCCTGTCATGGAGGCAGGAGTCAGCCTCGCTTTCTTCGGTTTCTTTGCTTGGGGTGTAAGTGAAGACTGGCGTTTGGGGGCCACGCTGGGGAAAAAAGCCAAGAATCCTCCCAGGGGAAGAGAAAGGTACTGTGAGCTCAGGGAACTCTAAACATTATTTTTTGTTTCAGGAAAATGTTAGCATTTTTGTTTTCTTGCCTAAGCATTTGCTCCCAGGAGATGGAAAGTGGAAGACAGACCACACATAAAGGTGGCTTAATATTGTCCTCACCCAGCATAGGAGGACGGGCTGGGAACAGGAGTAGAGATCAGCTTGGACCAGCACAGCACTATTTGGCAGGCCCACTGGTGTCTTGTATACAGGGCTGACTAACTCTAAACAAACAAGCATTTTAGGAATGAGCTGTCAGATCATGATGACTGCCAGGAGCCTGGGACCAGATCATACCTTGTGGGTAGAGGTGGATTTTCCCAGGATGGGAAAGGATATTGTCCCTGGCAGGGTTGTGGGAAAAGATTAGTCCCAGGTTGGGACATGAGATGGGGCTTAAATAAAGGGTAGGAGGAGTTGAGAGTAATGTGCTCTTCTTTATTCTCTTTCCTTCTGGGGCTGGTAGGGCAATAGATGGACATCAGTTCTAGGTGAATGTTTGTGGGAATTAGGCAAGGACTCAGGAACAGATTCTGGTTTGAATAGCCAATTCTAAAATTGGCTATTATTATTATTATTCTAGATAATCCTGCAAAAAATCACTTATGGCAAATCAGCAACTTCTCTGCAGACCAAGGTGGGCCAAGTCCCCAACATAGGACAGCTATTTCTTCAAAGAGAGAAAGTTTGACAAATAAGCCAGTGACAGAGGTTGAAGACATCTGGGAAGATGAAGAGAGAGGAGAAGAATCACACCAAGGATATGAACAAGCATTTAGTGAACCCTCACTGAATGCATACTGTCTCATTCACTGTGCTAAGCCATAGCTTTAAACACAAAAGATTTCTGGTCTGTGATATGCTTACAGTCTGAGAGGCAGAGGGGGAACTAGGGCTAAATAGGAGAACAGCAGATTCACACCTCCTTTCTCACCTAGGAATAGATACCAGTTATTGAAAGTGGAATTTCACATAATGTTGAACTGTTATTCCCTTCTCTTGCTTTCTTTATATTTCTATCTCTGGACAAGAGCTTACGGTTGAATTCTTACTCAGTTAAATGTGGATGTTGAGTACTATACTCACATTATTTCACTGAATATTTTAAACAATCTGACAAGGTAGGTGGTAGCTATTATCTTCCTCATATTATACCTAGAGAAACAGGATAGTGAGATTGAGAGATTGATCCAAAGTCATGTAGATGCAAATAGGGTATCTGGCATTTACATTCAGAGAGAAGGGTAAGGTAACATCAATGAAGCAGCACAAATTCTAGGCCCCTTTGCTGGTATCAGGCCATAATTCATTTTCAGAGTTTCATGACCTCCTGTTGTAAAACCCACCAATTGGTTGTACAGTCTAAATTCTCTTGCCTGTTCTTCACTCTTGTTCATCCTCTGCTATAGACTGAGCGTTGCTGTTTCCCCCAAATTCCCATGTTTAAACTTATTCTCCAGTGTGACAGTGTTAAGAAGTGAGGTTTCTGAGAGATGATTAAATTATCAGGGTAGAGCCCTCATAAATGGGATTAGAGCCCACACAAGAAACCCTAGAGAGCTATCTTGGCTCTCCTATCATGTGACGAAATAGCCAGAAGTCAGCCTTCTGTGAACCAGGAAGATGTGTGTGCTGGGGTAAGTCACTTCAGTCGTGTTTGACTCTTTGCGACTCTATGGACTGTAGTCCGCCAGGCTCTTCTGTCCATGGGATTCTTCAGGCAAGAATACTGGAATTGAGTTGCCATGCCCTCCTCCAGGGGATCTTCCCAACCCAGGGATCAAACCTGTGTCTCTTATGTCTCCTGCATCGGTGGGTTCTTTACCACTAGTGCCACCTGGGATGGACCCCACTAAACAAGGAATCTTCTGGTGCCTTGAACTTGGACTTCTCAGTCTTCAGAACTGTGAGAAATAAATTTCTGTTCTTTATAAGTCTTGTAATATTTTGGTATTGCAGCGCAAACAAACTAAGATGCCCTTTAAATGGCTCCCAGTTCATATTGAATTTCTTACTATCCTAAAGCATGGTTGTCTTTTCATATCTCTTTGACTTTGCATCTCCTTTCCTTTTTGCCCACAGTACTCTTTCTCCTTCTATAATTGATAAAAAGCACCTTATCAAAAACCAGGTCAGCATCAAGTCTTCCAGAAAAAAAGGTTAGTGCAGTGTTCAAAAGCATGACCCCGGCTTCTGCCACTTAGCATCTGTGGGAATTTGCTAAGCTTTAGTCAGTGCTCTCATTTTTAAAGTGGAGCCAGCAGAACTGTCTGCAACATCAGTCAGTTCAGTTGCTCAGTCGTGTCTGACTCTTTGCGACCCCATGAATCGCAGCACGCCAGGCTTCCCTGTCCATCACCAACTCCCGGGATCTACACAAACCCATGCCCATCGAGTCAGTGATGCCATCCAGCCATCTCATCCTCTGTCGTCCCCTTCTCCTCCTGCCCCCAGCCCCTCCCAGCATCAGGGTCTTTTCCAATGAGTCAACTCTTCACATGAGGTGGCCAAAGTACTGGAGTTTTAGCTTCAGCATCAGTCCTTCCAATGAACACCCAGGACTGATCTCCTTTAGGATGGACTGGTTGGATCTCCTTGCAGTCCAAGGGACTCTCAAGAGTCTTCTCCAACACCATAGTTCAAAAGCATCAATTTTTCAGCACTCAGCTTTTTTCACAGTCCAACTCTCACATCCATACATGACCACTGGAAAAACCATAGCCTTGACCAGATGGACCTTAGTTAGCAAAGTAATGTCTCTCCTTTTAATATGCTATCTAGGTTGGTCATAACTTTCCTTCCAGGGAGTAAGCATCTTTTAATTTGATGGCTGCAGTCACCATCTGCAGTGATTTTGGAGCCCAAACAAATGAAGTCTGACATTGTTTCCACTGTCTCCCCATCTATTTCCCATGAAGTGATGGGACCAGATGCCATGATCTGAGTTTTCTGAATGTTGAGCTTAAAGCCAACTTTTTCACTCTCCTCTTTCACTTTCATCAAGAGCCTTTTTAGTTCTTCTTCACTTTCTGCCATAAGGGTGGTGTCATCTGCATTTCTGAGGTTATTGATATTTCTCCTGGCAATCTTGATTCCAACTTGTGCTTCTTCCAGCCCAGCATTTCTCACGATGTACTCTGCATATAAGTTAAATAAACAGGGTGACAATATACAGCCTTGACATACTCCTTTTCCTATTTGGAACCAGTCTGTTGTTCCATGTCCAGTTCTAACTCTTGCTTCCTGACCTGCATACAGGTTTGTCAAGAGGCAGGTCAGGTGGTCTGGTATTCCCATCTCTTTTAGAATATTCCACATTTTATTGTGATCCACACAGTCGCAGGCTTTGACGTAGTCAATAAAGCAGAACTAGATGTTTTTCTGGAACTCTCTTGCTTTTTCAATGATCCAGCTGATATTGGCAATTTGATCTCTGGTTCCTCTGCCTTTTCTAAAACCAGTTTGAACATCTGGAAGTTCACGGTTCATGTATTGTTGAAGCCTGGCTTGGAGAATTTTGAGCACTACTTTACTAGCATGTGAGATGAGTGCCATTGTGTGGTAGTTTGAGCATTCTTTGGGATTGCCTTTCTTAGGGATTGGAATGAAAACGGACCTTTTCCAGTCCTGTGGCCACTGCTGAGTTTTCCAAATTTCCTGGCATATTGAGTGTAGCACTTTCACAGCATCATAGGGTTATTTAAAATATTAATTACAGATGGCTAACAAACACATGAAAAGATGCTCAACATCACTCATTATCAGAGAAATGCAAATCAAAATCACAAGGAGGTACCACTACATGCCAGTTAGAATGGCTGCTATCCAAAAGTCTACAAGCAATAAATGCTGGAGAGGGTGTGGAGAAAAGGGAACCCTCTTACACTGTTGGTGGGAATGCAAACTAGTACAGCCACTATGGAGAACAGTGTGGAGATTCCTTAAAAAACTGGAAATAGAACTGCCATATGACCCAGCAATCCCACTGCTGGGCACACACACCGAGGAAACCAGATCTGAAAGAGACACGTGCACCCCAATGTTCATCACAGCACTGTTTATAATAGCCAGGACATGAGAGCAACCTAGATGCCCATCAGCAGATGAATGGATAAGAAAGCTGTGGTACATATACACCATGGAATATTACTCAGCCATTAAAAAGAATACATTTAAATCAGTTCTAATGAGATGGATGAAACTGGAGCCCATTATACAGAGTGAAGTAAGCCAGAAAGATAAAGACCATTACAGTATATTAACACATATATATGGAATTTAAAAAGATGGTAATGATAACCCTATATGCAGGACAGAAAAAGAGACACAGATGTATAGAACAAACTTTTGGACTCTGCGAGAAGGCGAGTGGGATGATCTGAGAGAACAGCATTTAAACAAGTATATTATCAAATGTGAAACAGATCACCAGCCCAGGTTGGATGCATGAGACAAGTGCTCAGGGCTGGTGCACTGGGAAGATCCAGAGGGATGGGATGGGGAGAGAAGTAGGAGGGGGGATCAGTATGGGTAACACATGTAAATCCATGGTTGATTCATGTCAATGTATGGCAAAACCCACTACAATATTCTAAAGTAATTAGCATCCAACTAATAAAAATAAATGAAAAAAATTAAGTATTAATTTTAAAGGGCTTTGCATAGATCCTGACACATAGTGAATGATGAATAAATTTTGTTACCTTAGTTCTCCATGAAGACATCCCTGACTTTACAAGTATAATCACCCACCTTCTCAGATAGGTTTTAGAGTAAATAATATTCATATCTTTATTTTAGAATTTATTCTGTTATCTTGTCATTATTTGTTTAAATACTCTTCCCGTACTACTTAACTTCTTGTCAATAATAGTTCAAATTATGCCTTGTGGGAATGCTATGCTATGCCAGTTGGGATCAGGAGAAGTCCTGGAAAGCAGACATCAAGAATCTGATTTGGAGTTGGTTACTTGTGATCTGATGGCAATGAGGGATCCATGGTATCAGTAATTAGTAGGGTAATAGCCCCTGGCATGTAGTGGCATTATAATTACTAATGTTTTCACTTACAGTTAATTGGGAGGTGAAAGGAGTAGGTGGAACATTATTTTATGGAAAGGTTCTGCTGAGTAAACAATTTGGGGAAAATTATAGTTATGAGGATATTGCAGTGGATTAACTGCATTGCAGTCCTTGGCAAAAGAAAACAATAGACTCAGAGAAGTAAGCTGCCAGCGTGAACACTCTAGGAGAGTCAGAGGGGCTCTGTGGCTGCAATGAACAGCAGTGCGATCTGTTACAAGTCTGCATCAGATTGTTCAGGAAGTCAGGGAATGCAGCTGCAGAACAGACCAAGGGCACAGCCATGACGTGTTTCCTCTGTTAGGACCTTACAGAAAAGCAGGAAGAGCCTGAGAACTGGATTTGTGGTCAAGAAGCCCAAGGACCTTGAACCTCACCTTCCCTTGAATGTCCCACCAGGGAAGAGGCACCCCTCTTCCTTTTGCCAGAGGAAAGTAGCCTCTCTTTCCTGGAGGCCATCTGATGCTCTGCCATGAAAGGCCTTAATAGTGCTTTCCCGTTCTCAAGCTCTACATCCACTAAACTTCACTTCTTCTAGACCAATATCTGTGATCAGATCTTAGCACTCACTGTTGGAATGGGGAAGTACTATTTGGACCTCAAGAAAATATAGTTTATACCCCCAAGGAATCTCAGAAGTTGACTGTGCTGTGCTGAGTTGCTCAGTCGTGTCCGACGCTTTGCATCCCTATGGACTGTATCTGGCCAGCTTCTCCATCCACGGGGATTCTCCATGCAAGGCTACTGGAGTGGGTTGCTGATAACTTACAGTGAATGATGTCGGATGCATGATCTCTGAAGAAGATTTGGCTTCGGGACTAGAGACCAGGCTTGATCACTCAAGAACTTTTGTGTAGCAGAGTTTTCTTAATGTAAGAAAAGGGACATAGAAAGCTTCTGACATAGACATCAGAAGAGGGAATGGAAAGTGCCACCTTTGGTAGTCTTAGAAAAGGGAGTTATGTATTTTTTGTTTTTGTTTTTTAATTTATATTGCAGCGGTTTTGCCATATATTGACTTGAATCCTCCATGGGTGTACATGTGTTCCCCATCCTGAACCCCCCTCCCACATCCCTCCCCATCCCATCCCTCTAGGTCCTCCCAGTGCACCAGCCCCAAGTACCCTGTCTCATGCATCGAACCTGGACTGGTGATCTGTTTCACAAACAATAATATACATGTTTTAATGCCATTCTCCCAAATCATCCCACCCTCGCCCTCTCCCACAGAGTCCAAAAGACTGTTCTATACATCTATGTTTCTTTTGCTGTCTCGCATATAGGGTTATTGTTACCATCTTTCTAAATTCCATATATATGTGTTAGTATACTGTATTGGTGTTTTTCTTTCTGGCTTACTTCACTCTGTATAATAGGCTCCAGTTTCATCCACCTCATTAGAACTGATTTAAATGTATTCTTTTTAATGGCTGAGTAATATTCCATTGTGTATATGTACCACAGCTTCCTTATCCATTCATCTGCTGATGGGCATCTAGGTTGCTTCCATGTCCTGGCTATTATAAACAGTGCTGTGATGAACATTGGGGTGCACATGTCTCTTTCAATTCTGGTTTCCTCGGTGTGTATGCCCAGGAGTGGGATTGCTGGGTCATATGGCAGTTCTATTTCCAGTTTTTTAAGGAATCTCCACACTGTTCTCCATAGTGGCTGTACTAGTTTGCATTCCCACCAACAGTGTAAGAGGGTTCCCTTTTCTCCACACCCTCTCCAGCATTTATTGCTTGTAGACTTTTGGATAGCAGCCATTCTGACTGGCATGTAGTGGTACCTCCTTGTGATTTTGATTTGCATTTCTCTGATAATGAGTGATGTTGAGCATCTTTTCATGTGTTTGTTAGCTGTCTGTATGTCTTATTTGGGGAAATGTCTGTTTAGTTCTTTGGCCCATTTTTTGATTGGGTCGTTAATTTTTCTGGAATTGAGCTGCAGGAGTTGCTTGTATATTTTTCAGATTAATTCTTTGTCAGTTACTTCATTTGCTATTATTTTCTCCCATTCTAAAGGCTGTCTTTTCACCTTGCTTATAGTTTCTTTTGTTGTGCAAAAGCTTTTAACTAGGTCCCATTTGTTTATTTTTGCTTTTATTTCCATTTTACTTCCAATTGGTTATTACAATAAATCAAAAGAATGCCTTAAGGTTGTAAAGATCTTACTAGACCTTCTCCCACAATTTACATTTTAAGATGACAGGATTAGAATTTAACAACAGAAAGATCTTACCAAACCCACTCCCATAATATACATTTTAAGACAACAGGATTAGTCAGGTTTTCAGGAAGGAGAAACTGTCCTCAAGCAGGATACATTGTTGTTATATAATCCTTAGTACAGAGTTTAAACTGAGTTGTTTGTTGTGTAATTATCAGTTCTGGACTTAAAGAAAAAAAAAATGTTTTATGTGACTAAGACTTAGAAATGTAGGAAAAAAAATTTGTTTTTTCCTCCTCCTTGAGAATTCCAGACTCCTATCTCATCCTTCAGAGCCCCAGGTCCCTCTCTCCTCCTCGGGAGCCCTGGACTTCTTATCAGCCTGCCTAGGAATTGACTTTCTAATTGCCATGCCCTCCTCCAGGAGATCTTCCCAACCAAGGGATCGAATACAGGTCTCCTGCATTGCAAGCAGATTCTTTGCCATCTGAGCCACCAGGGAAGCCCTAGAAGTTGACTAATATGTACCATTAATAACTAGGGACGCATTTGTGAGAGTGGAATTGGAGGGTGTTGGAGCAGGCAGAGTAGATTATGAGGCTTGCTTGGGAGAAATTTTGTCAGGGCACTTTCTCATGACTCTGCTTTCATGTTCTGGAAAAGATATCCGAGTTTTCTGGACAGGCACCTTGAAGCTTAAATATAAAAGTGAATGGGGTGCTGGTGGCAGAACTTCTTTGGAAGCATCTTAAGGTGTGGGTAGGTGAAAGGTTTGAGTGGTTTTATTGTGTAAGACATTGAGAGTGCTACACCTGACTGTGGGTCCCAGGAGAGCCCAGGGAACACAATCTTCACTAAGTGGATAGAGAATGGACTGGTAGGAAGTACACCAGCTTTTTCAATAGCTCAGTGGTTTCTGTTTTACATTGACTTGGGTTTATGATGGGAGGTGCGGACACAAAACTGAGGGCTCCCACATATGGATGGTGGATTTGGGGAATGGCAGAAGCCACACTGTAGCATAGAAATGCCAATTGCAAAACAGAAATAATGATTGTAATGGGAGCATGGCCAGAGTGGCAAGTGGGGTGCCTTGCCCAATAAGGATAGAGTGATAACTGTTAAATGATTATGTTTTGGGGGGAAGGATAGAAAGAGAGGTAGAGAGGAAGACAGAGAAGGAGACAGAGAGAGGAGAGAAGGAAGGGGTAGGAAGGGGAAGAGAAGAAAAGAGAAGATTGAGAGTTGGTGGGCAGAAAGCTGACACCAGTTATCACAGTGGGAAACCATGGCCCCTCATCCAGTGGCAAGAATACACAAAAGATCTGTAGGAAAAAGATCTTCATGACCCAGATAATCACGATGGTGTGATCACTCACCTAGAGCCAGACATCTTGGAATGCGAAGTCAAGTGGGCCTTAGGTAGCATGACTACGAACAAAGCTAGTGGAGGTGATGGAATTCCAGTTGAGCTACTTCAAATTCTAAAAGATGATGCTGTGGAAGTGCTACACTCAATGTGCCAGGAAATTTGGAAAACTCAGCAGTGGCCACAGGACTAGAAGAGGTCAGTTTTCATTCCCCTAAGAAAGACACTGCCAAAGAATGCTCAAACTATCACACAATTGCACTCATCTCACATGCTAGTAAAGTAATGCTCAAAATTCTCCAAGCCAGGCTTCAACAATACATGAACCGTGAACTTCCAGATGTTCAAGCTGGTTTTAAAGAAGACACAGGAACCAGAGATCAAATTGCCAACATATGCTGGATCATAGAAAAAGTAAGAGAGTTTCAGAGGAACATCTATTTCTGCTTTATTGACTATGCCAAAGCCTTTGACTGTGTGGATCACAACCAACTGTGGAAAATTCTTCAAGAGATGGGAATACCAGACCACCTGACCTGCCTCATGAGAAATTTGTATGCAGGTCAGGAAGCAATAGTTAGAACTGGACATGGAGCAGCAGACTGGTTCCAAATAAGAAAAGGAGTACATCAGGGCTGTATATCGTCACCCTGCTTATTTAACTTATATGCAGAGTACATCATGAGAAACATTGGGCTGGAGGAAGCACAAGTTGGAATCAAGACTTCCTGGAGAAATATCAATGATCTCAGATATACAGATGAGACCAACCCTTATGGCAGAAAGTGAAGAAAAATTAAAGAGCTTCTTGAAGAAAGTGAAAGAGGAGAGTGAAAAAGTTGGCTTAAAGCTCAACATTCAGAAAACTCAGATCATGGCCTCTGGTCCCATCACTTCATGGCAAATAGATGGGGAAACAGTGGAAACAGTGTCAGACTTTAATTTTGGGGGCTCCCAAATCACTGCAGATGGTGACTGCAGCCATGAAACTAAAAGATGCTTACTCTTTGTAAGGAAAGTTATGACCAAGCTAGATAGCATATTAAAAAGCAGAGACGTTACTTTGCCAACAAAGGTCCATCTGGTCAAAGCTATGGTTTTTCCAGTGGTCGTGTATGGATGTGAAAAGTTGTAGCATAAAGAAAGTTGAGTGCCAAAGAAATGACGCTTTTAAACTGTGGTGTTGGAGAAGACTCTTGAGAGTCCCTTGGACTGCAAGGAGATCCAACCAGTCCATCCTAAAGGAGATCAGTCCTGGGTGTTCATTGGAAGGACTGATGCTGAAGCTGAAACTCCAATACTTTGGCCACCTGATGTGAAGAGTTGACTCATTTGAAAAGACCCTGATGCTGGGAGGGATTGAGGGCAGGAAGAGAAGGGGACGACAGAGGATGAGATGGTTGGATGGCATCACCGACTCAATGGACATGAGTTTGAGTAAATTCCGGGAGCTGGTGATGGACAGGGAGGCCTGGCGTGCTGCAGTCCATGGGGTCACAAAATATTGGACACGAGTGAGCAACTGAACTGACTGACTGATTGGAACCTGTTGCCATGGGCCTGAAGGATTTTATTTCAGGAGGTTTTCAGGGGACAAGATAATTTGCTGACAGGATAATGTGCTCAGGGGACAGGATAATTTGACCTGTGAAGTCAGTGACTAGCCTTGGCCGGCCCAGTGCTGCTTGCTATGGCCTTAAGATGCCTGGCAATGCTGTTTCCTGATAGTTCTCTAAACCATAAAAACAGTCTTTCTCTTCATTTATCAGTTCCTTTCTAACCTAACCACCCTTTAATCATATTCAGTTTCTTATGGTTGTTGCTAAAATGGAACTTCTAAATTAAAAGAGCACTAACGATCCATGTTTGTTATTCAAGATCACTGGGAGCAGAGATAAACTACCAGTATCTATTAATTGTGATTCATCTTTGCCATGGGATAGTTTAAAATAGTTAAAAAAAGAAAAAAGATCATCCTGCACAAGACTCCAAAATACACATTTAAAGGAAAAAAATAAGACAAATAGGAGAAATTCAAAATATTATGAAGAGTAAGATCCTTTAGAATTAATAAAAATGAATATATGACTCTTCATACACATTAAGTGATTTAATTGATTTAATACATTTAAAGTGCTACAAACTGTGCCTGGTTAATAGTTGATACTTTATAAGTGCAGCTTATTACATACACTATTATATATTATACTTGTATTTCATATTATTTATTATGAGTAAGGTAATATTGTAGAGAGGGGTATGTGTGTAGGTCATAGAAAATTTTTTACTTTTCATTTTGTGCATTCATGTACAGTTCTTTCTCATCAGATCAACATGTTATATTTTTTCTCCTTTCTATCTTTAAAACATCAAGGCTCATTTGGACATTAGTTGATTAGCTATTTCTTATTTCCCTCTTGAGATTTCCCTATTTAAATGTAAATTTGAATAATAATAAAATGAAAGAAAGCACAGATTAATGAAAAGAGAGGGAGAAATGATTCAGAGTTTGAAGTAAGTATGTGAAGAAGACAAATTGTGGGTTTGTATATCAAATAGATCAGGTTCTGCCTATTTTCTCTCGGTGTGAACTTGAGTCAGTTCAGTTAATGTTTCTTGACTTTGCTTTCCCTATCTGTATAATGTAAATAATGACAGCTACTATATAGAAGTGCTGTAAGGATAAAGTGAGATAGTCCTTTTAGTATACCAGAAAAAAAAAAAAAAAAGCTCCTATATATGGTAGGGCGAGAGCTAGTGTCTTCCATAATAAAATTGTAGGTAAGAGTAACAGGATTAAATATTTTGAATGCATGGGTTTTCAACCTGGTTGCATTGTAGATTTATTGCTAGGATAAATGTGACTTGTACAAATTACAGTCACCAACAAAACGGGACAATGCCAATATAAACATCTCTTTCCTGTTTCTTTGCTGGGAAGTCCAATGAAAAGAAAAGAAAAGACATTTTAAGGCCAGGGGCACGTTTAAGCTTGTGATTTGCCTAAAATTATAGTCCTGTTCTTTTATCCCCCCAGCCTTGTGGAAGCACCTTTCTCCAAGTCCCTAGGTGTATTTGTGGCACTCAGAGTAATTGGCTCATTAGACTATAATGTTGCCCCTCATCCTGCACCCACATCCCTCCAGTTAAGCTGGATGGAAGAAGCAGAGCTCTTCATTCGGGGACAGCACAGCTTGCTATCTTTTTTACATATCTCCAAGTCAAAGAAGAGGACACAAAGGGATGCTTTCCTGCGTTAATCGGTCGTGCGCGCTCCTGAACTGCTGAGGTTGGAAGCCTTTCAATGCCATGATCATACTGCCCCCACGTGGTCAAATCTAGAAAATCTCACCCACAATCTACTCACCCAGAGTAAAACCTTATCCTACAAAGGACCAAAGCAATGGGCTCTTACAGACTTCTGCAGTTGTGCTGATTTCCTAGAGAAATCGCTGTGATTATTTAGATAGTACAGTTATCTCGGTCTTGCAGAGGGAGAATAAATTTCCTTGGTTTTAGAGCTAGCTGCTAATTCTCCCAATAGCGTGACTGTAGTTTTAAACCGCTAATTTCTGCTTTGAGAAGTAAGGGTGAAAATCCCTTTACTGCCTTATTTCATGAGTTGGAGAAATAAAATAACACTGGCTTTAAATGTTTTGAAATTCTAGGTGTTGTGGTGTAATAAAATGGATAGGAGTAAGTGAACGTTTCCAGCAGAAGCACTGTCACTTGAATATTGTCTCTTTTTAGGGGCATGAGCTGAATCAAGTTTTTAAATTTCCTGAAACTATATTTTCTTGTTCTGAAGAAGTGCTGTAAATAGTACCTCAAATACTCTTTTTTAACTGAGTTATTGTATGAAATTGTTTGTTGTAAACTTGCTTTATCAAATATAAACTGCAATGCTAATCTTAGCTTCATAATGATTAAATATTTAAATATGACCCTGAAAGCCCCTGGGGTGACAAGCCCCCCAGTTCTGGCTTGCTCATGAGCTTTCTAGGTAAAATTGGACAGGTCAGGTATCTAAGTATGAAGGGATCCATTTTCTTACCTCTCAAGTGTGGACGATAGTTTTGCTTTGCTTACCTCCTTGTGAATGTTACTGAAATGAACCTTTTGGGGAGAAATTGTGAAAACTGCACATTGAACATATTACATGCTTTTGCTTTCATTCCAGTTGCAAGTACTTCTTTCCTCCTATTAACAAGTAATAGGGTCATTCACAGATCACAGATTTACTTCAAAGTAAATAAATAATTCCTACAAAGACATGCCTCATTTGCTATAAATTATCACAGTGCCAGGAGCTAGGATCACTGGTAACTCTGCAGCATGTAAAGGTGAATGTCCTTATCTGGAGGATACAGTATTAGTTTCTTTGTGGCAGGTGGCAATTCAGATAGATGCTCTGCCTATGGATCCTGTTGGTTTTCTTGTGCCTTATTTAAAATGCATGTTCTGAATAACTTGGCTTAAGAAAGTGAATAATTTACAAAGAAAACTCTCCTTCCCCCTCCAACAGTGGCAATGAGAGCATGTTCTGTTTTCCTTTAGCCTGTTACCCCAGTAAAAGAATGTTCCATGTCAGACAATGCAGTTCTTTTCTGACTGGTCTTTCCTGAGGTCATACCACATGTTGAATAGAACCTTCTACCCTGTTGTGGTGAATAGCCATGTGCTGTGCTAAGCTGTTTCAGTTGTGTCCAAGTTTTTGCAACCCCATGGACTGAGCCCACCAGCCAGGAAATAACACTGGAGAGGGCTGCCGTGCCCTCCTCCAGGGGATCTTCCTGACCTAGGGACCGAACCCGTGTCTCTTGGGTCTCCTGCATTGTCAGGCAGATTCTTTACCACGAGCGCCGCCTGGGAAGCCCAGTGCCACAACCCACCTCTCTACACCTCACTCCCAGCTCTTCCGAGAGGGCTGGATCAGCACAGCAAAAGTAGGGTGTCTGTATACTGATGAGTCCCTGAGAGCAGCTTGACTTTAAGAGAATGGAGAAAATATCTACATATGCACACATATACACACACTCCACAGCATTTCCAAGACAGGATGTGGAGATTTTAAAACAGGTTAATTAATTCTGGGGAATGAGAATGAGAATAAGTTCTAGGAGGATTAGGGTACTTTCATTTCCACTCTTTAGGTTTAATATTATTTTCATTAATATGAACATGTAACTACATTTCACTTCTGCAAAAATAGATATCATATAGATATTAAAAAGAGTGATATCTATATGTATAGACAACATAGCTTCCCTGGTGGCTCAGAGGGTGAAAAACCTGCCTGCAATGTGGGAAACCTGGGTTCGATCCCTGGGTTGGGAAGATACCCTGAAGAAGGGAATGGCTACCCACTGCAGTATTCTTGCCTGGAGAATTCCATGGGCAGAGGAGCCTGGCAGGCTACAGTCCATGTGGTCACAAAGAGTTGGACACGACTGAGTGACTTTCACTTCCACTTTCATAGACAATATAAGCATTCCAAGATATTATCATTGAAAAAGGAAGTTGCAGAATAACATGTATCGTGATATTTATATTATGTAAAATAGGCATGTATATATACATTTAGAAAAAATTATGAAAGTCTATGTAGCCATATGGTTAAAAATTATTGTCCTTAAGATTTTCAGGTTAAGAAAACATATATTTAAAATCTTTCTTTCCATGTTCCTAGTTTTTGATTGGATTTTTATACTAAACCTGTTTATGTGGTTACTTGTATAATTGAAAAAATATATTTTATTCCTGTACACATTGGCCAGATTGGGTGGTTGTTTCATGTCTGATGAATATACCCATTTGTCCAGGGTTCTTTGAACAGCCTCTGCCCAAACCTCCTTGTCTCTAGGCTGAGCCTTTCTTGGAAGTGTCTTTTAACCACCCCTGGCTGGGGGAGGGGACTTGTGCTCCCATCACATGCTCCTTCTATTCCACCAGAGAACTTACCATGCCGCATTTCGACTTCTTATTAATTATCTGACCTCAATAGGCCACAGGCAACTTAAGGTTATATTTCTGTGTTTCAGGTGTAGTTTTTGACATACAACAGATTCTGAAATCAATGTTTATTAAATAGATCTAATCTAATGCATGCATGTAAAGTTGCTTCAGTTGTGTCCGACTCTGTGACCCTAAGGACTATAGCTCTCAAGGCTTCTCTGTCCATGGGATTCTCCAGGCAAGAATACTGGAATGGGTTGCCATGCCCTTCTCCAGGGGATTTTTTTCCACCCAGGGATCAAACCCCTGTCTTTTATATCTCCTGCATTGGCAGGAGGATTCTTTATGCTAGTGCCACCTGGGAAGCCCATTAAATAGATAGGTAAATGGAAAGAAGGAAGGAGGAATGGAGGGATTGAAGGTGGGAGGGAGGAAGGAAGGGGTAGAGAAGGAAATGATATCCGTAAGAGAAAGAGATGTGGTCAGACTGGAACTTAATAAGGAAGAAAAAAATGTGTCAGTATTCAGCTCTGTCTGAAGAAGAAAAAGAAATTTCAATGACCATAGAGGCATATATCATTTGGGAACAAGAATTTTTCACCAAGTTTGCCATGTTGTTCTTATAATTGCTTATATATATATATATATATATATATATATATATATATGAAGAAACAGAGTCCCATTTATATTAATTTAAAAATTTAATGTATGAGAATTGTTAAGAATTGTGGTAGGATGTATATAAAGAAAACCATGAGAATTTACTGAAGGATTTGAAAGAGGCCTGGAATAGATAAAAACACATTCCATTTGATGGATGGGAATACATGATTTTGAAGTGATTAATTATCCACAAATGACTTTATATATTGGATGCAATTACAGTGAAACTCCCAGTGATTTTGCTTCTTTTCCTCCTCTCCCCACCTTCCTTTCCTATTCTTTCCTTCCTTCTGACACTGGCATTCTTTCTGCTCCTTGAGCTCCAGGCTCTCCCCAGGCTCAGCACTTCGCCATCAGCTGTTCCTTATGCTGAATTTCTCTTTTCCTAGATCTTCAAAAGGCTGCCTCTTCCTGTCAAAATAGAGCTCAGCCCAGATATCACTGTGTCAGGGAAAAATCTCTCAAACACCTAACTTAAAGTAACTTTAAGTCACAACGCCACTCTTATTATATTATTCTGCTTTCTTTTCTCCATAGCACTTGTCGTAATCTGAAAATACTGTCTTTATATTTTATGCATATAATCTATTTCCCCCCACTAGAATGTAAGCTCCATGAGAGCAGTGGCATTCCCTAATATAATATATACTGCATTCCCTGCCTCCCTGAAACAATGCCAGGCATGAGAAATTGGTATTGCTCCTAATGAATGATCAATTTTGCAATTTTGAGAGATCATTTAGCAGCAGACAATCTTAATATTTAATGTTTCCCTTGAAACATGCCTAGAGATTTGTTAGATTAGTTTTAACTGTCTTTGCTGCGCTGTGCTTAGTCGCTTAGTTGTGTCCCAAGTCTTTGCGACCCCATGAACTGCAGCCCGCCAGGCTCCTCTGTCCATGGGAATTCTACAGGCAAGAATACCGGAATGGGTTGCCAGGCGCTCCTCCAAGGGATCTTCTCAACCCAGGAATCGAATCCAGGTCTCCCACATTTCAGGCAGATTCTTTACGATCTAAACCACCAGGGAAGCCCAAGAATAGTGGAGTGAGTAGCCTATTCCTTCTCCAGGGGATCTTCCTGACCTAGGAATTGAACTGGGGTGTCCTGCATTGCAGGTGGATTCTTTACCAGCTGAGCTACCAGGGAAGCCCTTAACTGTGTTTATATTTTGTTAAAGAACGATTCTGTATTTTGCCTGCATATGATTCTTATCTCGACCACCTTTGAGCTGTGTGACTTTGGGCAAGTTGCTTAACTTCCCCAGTCAACTTCCTCATTTGTAAAAGGGATGATGAGAGTAGCAACTTGGGAACAACATAATTCTGTGGATTATTAATCAATGAGTAGATAATGACAACTTCAAATTTAATGATATAGTGTGTGGCGCATAGTAAACTCTCAATAAATTTTGGTTATATTTGATTAACTATATAATATTATCATCTACTGGAGGCTCCTTAACTTATGACCATCCAGTGTTTCAAAGACACTTACTGAATTATCTGTAAGTCCAAATATTCTACAAGGACTGATGTGAGTGTATCACTGCAGTTTGGTTTCACGAGAGAACACTGCAGGTTGATAATCTTGGTTTTCGTAATCTCTTTTGCACAGATAATATTCATAATTTTCTTACCAACTATTGTTTGAATGTCGCCTTTCTTTATTATAAAAATTCAGGACTTGTCCTTTAAGCACTCTTACTGCATTTTAAAGCAAACGTCAGCCACAATATGTGACTGCTAATGGCATCTGTGGTGGTGGGCAGATCTGATGCTTTCACTTTGATAAATAACTCTTCTCTTCGTATCTGTCCCTTTAGCCAATATCTGTGGCATGTTCACCTTGTACCAGGCACTGTGTAGTTCTGAGAATGATGCGAAAAATAGGGCAGATTCATTCTTGCCCCCTTATAACTTGCATTTATGTGCTTATGAAAGGGTGTGTGTTGAAAATTGTAAGTACAGGACTTTGTGTGTTTTCAGATGAGGTTTGGCCCTTTAAAGTTTCAGCAGCTCACTATGTACTAGGGTTATTTTCTCTTTGGGAGAATGTCACCCTTGCTTCCAACATTAGATATGGATAAGCCATATGCTAAGTGGTTTGACATTTCAGTTTGATTTAAACCGATTGACATTGACAGCTTCATGCCAAAGCATGTTAATTTTTAATCAGAAATAATATCCTCTTGGACCAATGAATGTGTCTAGCATTAATTGGCAGTGGCTTCTTGTAAACTTTCTAGGAGAAGACATGGACAAGAAAGAAAACACAAGCATTTTGGGGGGGACGTGAACAGCCACATCAAAGAGAATTTATTATCGCTTCGTGTAAACTGTGTTCTATTTGTTGGCCATTTGTGCCTTCATTCAAATCACAGTCAAGAACATCTACTACATACTAGTAGCTCTGGAGATACAAAGACACTGTATCCCTTGAAAAGGTAAAAATGTTAGTTGCTCAGTCATGTCCGACTCTTTGTGACCCCATGGACTATAGCCCACCAGGTTCCTCTGTTCATGGAATTTTCCAGGCAATAATACTGGAGTGGGTTGCCATGTCCTTCTTCAAGGGATCTTCCCAACCCAGGGATTGAACCCAGGTCTCCTGCCTTGCAGGCAGATTCTTTACCCCTACTGTATCCCTTAAGGAGCTCCTAATCTGATAGCAGAATCAGACAAGGGTACAAATGATTAGCATACAATGTGATCAGTTCTTTTATGATCTACAAGAGGATTTGGTGCTATCTCCTTTGGCACAACTGAGCTGATTGTGCAGGAGATGGTTAAAGGTTTTGACAGGAAATAGATGTCAATGTTTCTGCATACTGGGGAAATACAGTTTTTAGTTTAGCGTTCCAGTTATTTGCAAAGACTCCCCCTATCAGTACCAGAGGTCCTCTCCCTGCAGGGTTCCAAAAATGTGTATTTCATGAGAGAATGCAGCTTCCAGTGGTGCGTATTAGAGGCAGGGTGAACTCAGGAGGAAGACTGCTGGACATCACGTGTCTCCCAGTTTCTCAAGCTGGAAATCTGAGTGCCTCTCTTGACTTCTCTCTGTCCCCCTCCACCTCTAACTAATCCCACAAGTTTTGACAATCTTTTCTTTCTTGCATATCTCTGTGGTGTAGAAATATCTCTCGGGTCTACTTTTAATTGATCTGGGGTGCAGCTTTGATATCTGCCGCTTTAAAAATCCCCTCAAGATGATTCTAATGCATGGCAAAATCTGACTTCCAGATAAATCAGAATCTCTGGAGAAAAGGCAAATCAAAGCCTGAATGAGATATCATCTCACACCTGTTAGAATGGCTGTTACCAGAAAGACAAGTGATAAGAAATATTGGTGAAGATGTAGCAAGAAAAAGAAAAAATAAAACCATTGCTGGGAATGTAAATTGGTACAGCCACTATGGAGAACAGTAAGTTTCTCAAGAAGTTAAAAGTAGAACTACCATATGATCTGGTTGTCCCACTTCTGGGAATATATCCAAAGAAAATAAAATCAGTATCTTGAAGACATATCTGCAGACCTATATTTAGTATTAATATTAGTCACAATAGCTGTGATATGGAAACAAACTAGGTGTCCATTGACGATGAATGGATAAAGAAAAAATACACACATACATGTCCACATATATATGTATGTATACACATATATCTGCATCTAAAATGCACATATCTGAATTGGATATGTTCCCAATTAAATGAATGTCCAGAGTTGGGAAAACCAGTTTATCTGCTCCTTCTTCTCGAGAAAGATTATCTTTTCCAGGGACTTCTGGCCTCTGGGCTTTGCAGATACTGATTTTGCAACTGAAGTATCCGGGCGTGAAATTCCTCACACTGTGATGTAGGTTTTCACCTGATGGTATGGGAAGTTAGGCTTAATGGATTTCAGAAATCTTTCTTTCTCATCTACCTGATAAGGTGTACGTAAAGATATAATGAGATAATGCAATGCAAAGAGCTTAGCAATCTGCCTAACATCTATCAGGCACTCAATAAATAATAGCTGGTATGATAATTCTTGACAATGGTCTGATTTCTGTCCTTCCTCCATGATTCTCTTGGATAAACTACTTATAGGGAAAACTGTTATAAAATCAACTGTAGAAGAATGAGAAATGAAATAAAAACTTAATTATGCAAGTTCAGAAGCAGCATATAAGTTGAAAATACAAGTGCTATTTGAGCTGATGTTTGCTTAATTCAGAGCATGAGGCAGGATTCAAATCAGACTCTGGGATCTGTGACCTTGGGAAGAAACATCCTTTTAAGGAAAAAAAGTGTATCTTTCGGCTTTGATACAGTCAGGAACTACCAAGAGAATTGTCAGTTTTGCAGTTTGTACCCTTAGGCATCCTGAGCTGAAAGGAACACTCAGTTGCTATAGCAGCACCTACTTTAGGAGTATTTTTATGCAGATATATGTCTTTGTAAAAAATAGTAGTGGAGTGGCTATGAGTGAAATATCACTTGTAAACTTCAATTTGCAGCTCATTTTGAGTCTGGAATAAAATTTAGATGTGATTTATCTAGCAGTCAAGGAAACCATATATAGGTATTAGGGAAAGTATGTTGATACAAAAACAAAATCTTTTCTTCTTTTAAATATCTAGTTACAACTAGATATTTATGGTGACAAGAGTACAAAGGCTAGATGAGAATTTGTTGTCCAAACAGAGATTTTTTCCCCAGGATTTCAGAAAGGGGAAAAAAAAATCTAAGGAAGGATTCATTGGCAGAATGTCAATGTTTCTTAGAACTGGATCAAACTTTGAGAGCATCTTCAAATATCCCAAGAAGAGTGTTATATACTTTATTCAGAAATAAGTCCCTAATTCCTTCTGAGCCCCTTCCCATAATATCAAAGAGAATTAGGAAGAGTATATAGGCATGGATCTGGAGGAGGGCACAGCAACCCACTCCAGTATTCTTGCCTGGAGAATCCCATGGACAGAGGAACCTGGTGGGCTACAGTCCATAGGGACGCACAGAATCGGACACGAGAGAAGTGACTTAGCATGCACACGTACAAGCATGGGTATGACTAGTGAACATGGTTTTCCACAGATTCTTGGGAGACAGGAACTAGGACAGGGGAGCATAAACACATATCAGAAGAGGTGAAGGCCAGTTGGTGCAGCTCCCAGCAACTCTTAGCTAAATTTTTAAGGATTACCACCAGGAAAAAGTAGGCTGATATTGGAAAGACACATTGGTGATCCATTAACGGGAAAATTGCATCAACCTCGTGGTACTACCTTCCTCTACCATGCTTCTGAAAACGGTGGTGGAGTTAGATACTTGGACAACATTTGGACCACTCATGTTTTTCTTTCTTTTTTTTTCTGAGGTGGATCTCTACAAATGCTAACGTTCTGTGTTTCCACAAAATATTGGAATTTTCAGTTTGTTTCCAATCACAAATAGTTAACACCTCATCAAATATTTTTCATACATTTTGAGCTTTGGGGAAGATGGCATAGGGCAGTGGTGAGAAGAGTAGGTGCTGGTGTCAATTGCCAGTGTTCAAAATTTATCAGCTGTGCTACCAGGAACAAGGTAAGCTCAGATTGTTGCCAATTAACGAGGTAGAGCAGGGACTTCAACAAACCTGAAGCAAACATTTGGGGAAAGCTAACTATTCTAGCTTGAATCTCAATACCTCTAAATAAAACCCTCTTACACTAGCATTTGTCTAGATTTAGGAAACCTGACTAGATACTTTTTCCAGCAAAGAAAAAAAAAATTACCCAAATCATATGCATGTGGTAACAAATTGAATAATACAGAATAGCCCCTCCATTAGAACCAGGAGCCCAACATATAGAAAAGAAAACAATCTTAATTGCTTTTTTCCTTTTATGATCAATTTGTGAACAATGTAAGATGTGAGACAATGTGGATGTGAGAGTTGGACTACAAGGAAAGCTGAGCACTGATGAATTGATACTTTTGAACTGTGGTGTTGGAGAAGACTCTTGAGTCCCTTGGACTGCAAGGAGATCCAACCAGTCCATCCTAAAGGAAATTGGTCCCGAATATTGATTGAAAGGACTGATGCTGAAGCTGAAACTCCAATACTTTGGCCACCTGATTCGAAGAACTGACTCATTTGAAAAGACCCTGATGCTGGGAAAGATTGAAGGCAGGTGGAGAAGGGGACGACATAGGATGAGATGGTTGGATGGCATCACTGACTCAATGGACATGATTTTGAGTAAGCTCTGGGAGTTGGTGATGGACAGGGAGGCCTGGCGTGCTGCAGTCCATGGGGTCACAAAGAGTCAGACACGACTGAGCAACTGAACTGAACTGAACTACAGATGGTGCACAGGTAAAAGTGTGACTGAATTAAAGGAGGCATGAAAGTAAAAGAACAGTTTGCTGCTAAAAATCTGCATTTCACAGTCAGAACACCAAGAGACACTGTCAAAAGTCGGTGAAACAAGAACTAGAGGTATAGGTCTAAGATTACAGAGTTGATCACTTGAAGAACTGGGAAAATAATATGAATAATATATTTATTTATCTTTGGGAAGAAGGGAAGGGAGGGAGTGAAAGTTTAGGTAGCTAATTCATCATTTTATAGAGTCAGTAGTTGTGTTCCTAAGCTGATAAGTCAAGAAGTGTAGTTGCTAATGTGTTACTTACTACTACAAAATATTATCAGTAGAATTAAAACAAATACTAAAAGATAGTACCATTGTATAACTAAGCTTTGTTTGGTGGAATATGCAAAAGGGGTTTTGTTGTTTTAAAAAAATTAGAGCTATTGTTTGATTTGTTACCATGCACATATATCATTTTGGTAAACTCTTAAAAATAAATTACAAAAATATGCAAAGGGAGAAAAGAAGGAAGGAAGGAAGAATTTCGGGAGGGAGGCAGGCAGGCAGCAGTGAGTCTGCCGAGCAGTACAGTAACACCCTCACCCCCGTGCTCACTATCATCACCACTGCAGCAGTTTCTACTGATCCCACTATTATTACCTGGACTTGGGCGTCAGACACTGGGCTAAGTATTTTGAATGCAGTGTCTAATTTTAGTTTTCGTCTCCTTAGAAACAAGAATTGATAAATTCTGATTAATAACTCTGCCGAGACTAATTTCTTTCTTCCATTTTAAATCTGATTTGAGAAATAATGATCATCTGCATATTTTCTATCAGATATTTAACTATACCTGGACACAGTATTTAGAAAAAAAATTTCAGCAGCAAGACAATATTCCTTAATATTCAAAGAGCTGACATATGAAAGATAATTAAATTTGTTCTCCAATGTTAGAGAGCATGCTGACGGTGTAGACTGTACTTGAATAGGTCTGATATAGAGTGTGCTTTTTAGTATGCACCTCAGCAGATTCTGATCCAAGTGGTGCATGCATCATGCATGGAGAGACTTTAGTTAGTGGTGGGGGCTGTATTTGCTAATCTCTAGGATTTCTTCTACCACCAAGAGCCTTTGACCTTCTTAAATTGGTGCCTTGGTTAGATATTAGCTTAGAAGTGCTAGCTAGATTTCTTGTGATGTGAATGGCAGTCATCCTGATGGTTGATAAAAGAAAAGAAAATAAATTCAATAAAAATTATTTGATTTCCAGTTTCCATCTCCTAGCACTCATTTGAGGTATTATTTGTGCTGACTTTATGTACCAAAAGGTTTCAAATTTATAAAGTCTATCCAAATATGGATATAAAAATACACTATGCTGGTTTGTTTAAAAAACAAAGCAGATTAACAAATAAAACCTGTTCCAGCCTGAAAGATCACTTTTCCAATAAGGAAGAAAATAGATTATGTCATCAAATGTTTCTTTCTACTCTGAGAGGTGTATCTTCCCACCATCCACAAGGTGCTAAGTACAGAAAATAATGTTTCTATTTGTTGAGCCAATGGGTTTCCCTTGATTTCTTAAGGCAGTCTTGCAAAATTAAGAGAAAAACCTTTATTCTGCTTTTTGGTACTTTACAGAAAATAGCATGCTTCATGCTCATGAGACTGAAACTTCTAAAATTAGGAGTAATAATCACAAGCACCTTGGGAACAAGAAAGTTACAGTTTTGCTGGTTTTGTGTTCTGAAATCTTCAGCTCTATACCACCTCTCTATTTTTTAAGCAGCTTCTTATAAGACATATATGAAGAATGTAAAGAGTCTTTAGCTAGTACTAAATTTAACTGAAAATGTTTCCAAAATAATTGATTTGGTATTTATAGTTAATATTGCCTATGTTCATAAACCTTTAAACAATGAAAATGTGGTTACTTGCCTTATATGGCAAATTGCTGGGTCCATGAAGAAAAATATATTGTTCATTAGTTTCAACTTTAGAAATTAACAGCGACTCCAATCAGTAAGAATTCAAGTGGTTAGTCAAGCTGGTAACATTTTGTCCTCATGAATCTAGTTAAAGGAGATCAAGAGGGTGGAAAAGAACATATTTAAAAATGTTTATGAAATGCTTAGCATATTTCCAGTTGCATGAATAAATCTTTGATCCTTTCACCCTAATGAAAACAATAGAAATGAGAGGAAACAATCTAGATAATTTTCTGTTATATACTGTCATGTTCTTATTTGTATGTATTTGATCCCCTGTCATCACTGAAAACAATTTGAGGAGATTCACTCTTAGAATAAATCTCTGCTGAAATCTACTAGGTTTCATTTTATTTTCTTTCTTCCTCCCTCCCTCCCCCTTCCTTCTTTCCTTTCTTCCTTCCTTCCTCTCTTCCTCTCTCCTTCCCTTTGTACTTTCCAGGTTGCCACTGAGATTATAAAAATTCAAACCTGCTTGATGAGAATCTTAGTGAATTTATTTAAATGTTCAGTGTTGGGACTTTTGTGACACTTAAATTTCTCCTCCTCTGCTGCCACCATCACTTTCCTTCCCTATTTCTTTTCATCAGTGAGGATCTACTTACTTCCTGAGATATCCACTTTCTTTTCATTTTTCAATATTATCATACAGCATCATCTAAGCAACCTGGTTAGCTCATTTTCAGGGAGGGAAAAAAAAAAAAACCTGATGGCAAAATCACCAAAACTCAGAAATATACGATGCTCATGTTGACTTTGGCATTTCAACAGTGCTGTATTCACAACTTGAGAGTAATATAGTTGATGAAAAGGTTTAAGAATTAAATGTTTCTTAAATGGCCAAAGATGCTTATTTGCATGTTCCCAGAGGGGGACACATGCTTTCCAAGTCTCTCAAATTTCTCTACAGAGAAATACTTTAGTTGATAAAACAATCTAAGCAAAACATACCTTTTACTGGGTGTCTGAGTTTACCTTTGTCTTTCTTGTGACATTCTGTACCCTACCACTTCTGTCAACCCTTGCCTAAGGATTCTAGCCATGTGGTTGTCTTATCATTAGGTGCAAATACCTAGTGCACAGCAAACTGGCATATTTCTGAGGATCCCATATAAAATAGTTTCTCAGGAATAGCACTCTTAATTGGCCCACACTTCATATCTGGAGAGTTATTCACACACATATTTATTTTATATTCTGTGTATTATTATTATTAGTTGCATATATCTATGTATGGACACACATGCACACACGCATATATATATATGGAGAGAGAGCTTTATGTAGTCTTATAGTTTAGCTATTTATCTGGGAATAGATATTAATTTATAAATCTTGTGTATGTATTACTCTCACTGGCTATCATACCTGGGTGTAACACCCATAGACAGCAAGAATCATCGTTCATGGTCACAGATATCAAAGTTCTCTTGATGATATATTTGGATGTCTTATATATTTGGACTTCTCATAAGAGTTTATGAGCTTATTGTTTGCTTTACTAGTTAATAACTTGTAATAGGAATAAGAGGAATAGCAGTTTTTTTCTTGTTGATTTTGTGCTTGAATTTTGGATCTTATCTTTAATTAGCCACATTTCTGAAGGACACTTTTTCAAGTTGCTTGTCTACCTTACAAGAGTTAGAATTGCAGACGTCACAGTTCTTCCCTGATATCTGATTCAACTCTAGATCTGTTTGTTCCTTTGTGGTTAGATGTAGCCATGTGACCATTTCTGGCTTATGAAATGGGACAAAAGTAACATGTGTCACTTCAGCACCAGATGATTTAAATGTTGGTGTGACAACTCCTGTTCTCTCTTCTTCCCATTATTGAACCCAGGGATTTTCCCAATTGGGAAGTATAAACGGAAGTTACAATAATTTATTTCTACTGCCTCAAAGTTAGTCTTAACAGTGTCATAGAACAGTGTAATCATCAGAAAACAAATTTATACAAAATTTCTAGTGTTATGAACATGGGTGGGTTTCATGTGGGAAACCGTAGACAGCAACAGTTTCTGTGTCCTGCTTTCAGTTCAGTTCAGTTCAGTCGCTCAGTCGTGTCCGACTCTTTGCGATCCCGTGGACTGCAGCACGCCAGGCTTCCCTGTCCATCACCAGCTCCCAGAGCCTACTCAGACTCATGTCCATTGAGTCAGTGAGGCCATCCAGCCATCACATCTTCTGTCGTCCCCTTCTCCTCCTGCCTTCAATCTTTCCCAGCCTCAGGGTCTTTTCAAATGAGTCACTTCTTTGCGTCAGGTGACCGAAGTATTGGAGCTTTAGCTTCAGCATCAGTTCTTCCAATGAATATTCAGGACTGATTTCCTTTAGGATGGACTGGTTTGATCTCCTTGCAGTCCAAGGGACTCTCAAGAATCTTTTCTGGCACCGCAGTTCAAAAGCATCAATTCTTCAGTGCTCAGCTTTCTTTATGGTCCATCTCTCACATGGGCCAAACTCCAATAGGTGAGTTTGGAGTCGCCCCTGCTTAACATGGGCCAAACTCCAGTAGATGAGTGGAAACTATTTTGGGAGTTGAAGATTTTGTTTATTTACTTATTGACATTTATTCTTTGTAGCAAACCATGTAAAATAATCAGAAACTCAAAGCCCATGCTCTAGTGTAGCAAATGAGCCATTTTGCTAGAAATATCATGAAGTCTTTGTCCATTAGAAAATTCATAAACCATAAAATTGAAATATAAATTAAATTATTCCAGGGAGTATTCACAAATAAGTATTAGAACATATAAGTGGCTTCTCCATCTCTGGGGAAAAAAAATTTGTCTTGAGAAGCATATTCCAAGAGACAGGGCTCATTTCAGTGATTTTTAAAGTAACCTGTGACTTTATGTTTGAGTGTGTAGACCTTCAGCTTAAGATAGTTTCTTATAGGGAATTGACCTTCATAGGTCTCTCAGAAAGCCTCAAATACAGTATTTAATTCCTTGATTTTGAAGCAAGAGTAGTAGTATACATCAGGAATTTAGTCAGTGTCTAAAAAAGAATTTAAAAACTGATGTTAAAAGGCAGTTTTTAATGGAATCAATATAATGATTAAAGATAGACATTGAAATGGCTCATTATAATAACTCATCTACCTAGAAAAAACACATGAGAAAAGATAGCTCAACATTGCTAATTATTAGAGAATTATAAATCAAAACTATAATGAGGTATCACCTCACACCAGTCAGAATGACAGTCATCAGAAAGTCTGTAAATAGTAAATACTGGAGAGTGTGGGTAAAAATAGGAACCTTTCTACACTCTTGGTGAGAATGTGAATTGGTGTAGCCACTATGGAGAATGGTATGAAGGTTCCTTAAAAAACTAAAAATAGAGTTATTGTATGATCCTGCAATTCTACTTCTGGGCATATATCTGAAGAAAAGTATAACTTGAAAAGATACATACACTCCAGTGTTCATAGCAGTGCTATTTACGATGGCCAAGACATGGGAGCAACCTACATGTCCATCAACAGATGAATAGATAAAGAAGGTGTAGTATGTTTATACAGCAGAATATTACTCAGCCATAAAATGAATGAAATAATGCCTTTTACAGCAACACAGATGGACCTAGAAATTGTCATACTAAGTAAAGTAAGTCAGACAAAGACATATATCATATGATATCACTTATATGTGCAATCAAAAATATTATACAAATGAACTTAAAGACACTATAGAAACAGACTCACACACATAGAAAACAAACTTATGGTTACCAGAGGGAAAAGTCAGTGGGGGAGGGATAAGTTAGGAGTTTGGGATTAACATGCACACACTACTATATATAACATACATAATCAACAAGGACCTACTGCTTAGCACAGGGAATTATACTCAATATTTTGTAGTAACCTATGAGGAAAAACAATCTGATAAAGAATATATATAACTGAATCACTTTGCTGTATACCCAAAACTAACACAATATTGTAAATCAATAGTATGGCAACTTAAAATAAAAAGAAGTTCCTGCCAAAATTAAAAAAATATCACTCATCTACCATTTACAATGCATCTAATGAGAGTTTATTTTGTCTACTAAGTGCTAGGTACTGGATTTCAGAGATAAGCAAGACACTGTCTCTGTTCTGGAAGAGCTCATAAACTGGTGGAGGAGACAGAAAATTCATCAGTTATGTAAGACTGAAGACTGAAGATTGGCAACAGAAAGGCTTGGCCGCTTGCCTTTGGGAAGTAGGGAGAGATAAAGCGAAAACTTTGTGGGGGAGATGACTATTGCTCTGGGAAGGCTTGGCCAAAAATATGGAACAGGAGAAAGCATTCCAAGACAATGCTTTTGAACATGAAAATTTCCTGGCTCTTGCAAAGATTTACAACTCCTTTTGGTCTAAGTAGATCAGGTTGAGTTAAGCCCATTAGGAGCCAAAAATCCTAAAAAATGCCCTCACTAATCCAGCTCCCCCTGTCCTTCCTCTAGTCTAGCATTGTATTTTAATTACTTGTTATGTTGGTTTCTTCCTGACTATAGAGGGTAAAGAAAGAGGGCCCATGTGTCAATATCTTTGTATCCCATCGTGCTTTTAACTCATGGCAAATGTACACCTAAATGCCATGAAAGATTAAAGAATGCATGTCACCTTGCTGAGCATGAGTCAGGAGACCCTATTTCTAGGTTGACTCTGCTCTTTGCTAGCTATGTGGCTTCTGGCAAGGCACTGTCTGAATCCACACTTTGATTTCCTCTTGTGTATATCAAGCATGTTAGATTAGATGTTCTCTAAGATCCTTGAGTTTAAGTTTAGATGAGCCTGTGATTCTGCCTAATTAGACTATAGAGCTTCAGGGAGATTCAGAAATGAATATCACTTTTACATCCTTTCAGGGCACTTAGCTGAATACTTTTTAACTTTGGACTGTGTGCTTTGAAGTCAGAAAATCTTAGTTCCCAATCCTAACTCTGCTTAGCTTCCATCAACTTTAGCCTTTTTCTTTTGTAACATGAAAAATATAAAGTCTCCCTCTTGTGTAGAATTATTTTGACGCTTAAATGGAGTGATGTACAAAAAGTGCCAAATCAATTGCCTTAGTTTAGGTGCCAGAAAATGTTAGCTCTCTTCTTTAGTTTACTTGCAATAATTAGTAGATGTTTTTTGATTGTTTTGCCTTAGGTATTAGTCCAAAGCAAAGAGAGATTAAGGTTAAGCAGAAACTCTGCCATCTTCTCTCACACTGCACTTGCCTCCGAGGAGAAAACAGAATGGGTTGATTCTATTCGCATGTCCCTGGTGCCCTTCTGAGGTCTACATTTTCATTATCTATTTAACACAACAAATTGACTGAGTATCTGCTCTGTGAAAGTTACTAGGTTAGATTCTTGAGTGTAAGAAGTCTGCCTAATACACTGAGAAGGGAAATGAATACAGTTTGAGATCAAGTTTTCCGGCTTTCTGAAACTCAAACCAGGAAATATGACCTGACAAATACCCATGTGCTTTGAGGGGTCTTGTGATAGTGTGTTTGCAATTGATTGTCATAGAAATGAGAACAGCATATATATAAGAGGGTCATTTTCTTCAGAGGTTCCTGTCACATCCACTTCAGCAGCCAATTCCTCCTCCTTGGTCAAATATAAGCTCTTTTGGATTGTCATTTCCTCTACCTACTGGGACATGAAATTGTCAGCCACATACAAATACCTTTAATATTAGAGCTAAAGTGATGCATGCCTAAGGAGAGGTGATGGACATAATCCTACAGGAATTCAGAGACAAAGAAGTTGCCTGCAGCAGCCTCTTTGCTTCTTCCTTGCTATACTTTAAACCCATGCTACAGGGTTCTGGAAGCATAAGGCTTCTCGTGAGTTGGACTGTCGTTGGAGCAAAGTCATAGAAAAATTATAAATAACACCATGGATCTGAAGTGATATGGTTTTTACAGACTGTCATTTTTTACACGTGTTTGACTTAAAAACAAATGTGGTTACAGTGAAACTACAAATATCCTTCTCCATGGTTTTCTGATAGAAAAAAATTATTTCTTCAATGCAAATATTATCTGGATTCCTTAAAAACATTCTGTTTGAACATTGGATTATTGTATACACACCAAACATCCTTTATTTTAAGTTAACTATCGAATTAACCCATTTTCTTAGCTGATCTGTATTGATTACTTGAAGGACAAAAATAAAAATAGGTTAAAATGAGTTTTTTGAGAGACCTGTAACATAACATGACAAATATAGATTTAGGACTTCTTTGGCTCAGAGGTCACATGGAGTCACTACTTGGTCCCTGCTACGGTCTGAACCGTGTCTTCTGCAAATTCATATGCTGAAGCCCTAACTCTCAATGTGCTCATCTTTGACGATGAGCTTTGTGAGATAATTAGATAAACATTCTCAGTTTTATGGTACAAGCTTTTGTGTCTTTCTCAGCAAATATTTATCCATGATTCAACACTCAATTTCCTAGTATATTTATGCTCCTGAGGAAGAAACAAGAAATAAAACCACAACTTCTTAATAGCCTATTTTTCTTCTCAGGATTGCTCCAAGATCTTCTTTCTATTCTCCACTTACCCTTCTCTAGGGCTTCCACTTCATTTGACTTCCAGCCTTGACTTAGTCTCATCTCTCCTCTCTGCACTGTGAGAAGGAGTTTTAGGTTCTGTCTCCATGGGTTTGACTGATGGAGCAGCTTCCAAGCCAAATGTTGATAGGAGGATGATTTGCCTCAAAACTACAGAATGTGTCCTTTCTCCTTTGTATTTTTTTCTATACCAGCTCTTTGGAATCTTCTTTCTCTTACCCGAAACTTCCTTGAAATGTCATTTTTACTCATGAGAAGTAACAGCTGAAAATTTTAAATTAGCTATAAGTTTTCATCTGCTTCAGTCCTAGTTATATCCCTAGTCTTCCTTGTTCAGTCACTCAGTAGGTTCTGACTCTTTGAAAGCCCATGGACTGCAGCATGTCGGGCTTCCCTGTCCTTCACTATCTCCTGGAGTTTGCTGAAACTCATGTCCATTGAGTCAGTGATGCCATCCAACCATCTCATTCTCTGCTGCCCTCTTCTCCTCCTGCCCTCAATCTTTCCCAGCATTAGGGTCTTTTCCAATGAGTCAGCACTTCACATCAAGTGGACAAAGTCCTGCAGCTTCAGCTTCAGCATCAGTCTTTCCAGTGAATATTCAGGATTGATTTCCTTTAGGACTGACTGGTTTGATCACCTTGCAGTCCAAGGGACTCTCAAGAGTCTTCTCCAGCACTAGAGTTTGAAAGCATCAGTTCTTCGGCACTCAGTCTTCTTTATGGTCCAGCTCTCACATTCATACATGACTACTGGAAAAACCATAGCTTTGACGATATGGACCTTTGTTGGCAAGTGATGTCTTTGCTTTTTAACACACTTTCTAGGTTTGTCATAATTTTTCTTCTAAGGAGCAAGCATCTTTGGCTATTCTGCTCACTCAGCCTAGATATATTCACTATTACTCAGACTCACCTGGCACAAACCCCCAAGAGCCTTTGAACTGGCTGGTCCCTCTTCCTGGACTGTTCTTTCATTAACTGTCCCCTGTAGTCACTCCTCTTCTTTGCATCCTTTAATAAAATGTCCTACAAAAATCACCTAGCCCACTACTCCGTGCTTATTGTTTTAAAATACAGTGTATTCATAGAAAATTTGCTGTACAATAAGGCCAACAGATCAGGAAACAATTACCATTGAAAACAGAGCTCATTATTCATAGTTCCCAAGGGGAGGGGACATGCAGGGCAGCTCAGGGTCTGTTACTAGACCGAGGGAGTTCTAGTAACTGTGGGCAAGAGCCTTTATTGTGGTTTCCAAATGAAGAAATAGACAAGCCAAGGCAAGCATGTTTAGGATTGATCAGTTTGAATAATTTCAGTGGGCTCTGATACATAGAGCCTGTCTCTAGGTGTCTGACACCTGGCCCTGGAGTGATTAGGGCAGGTGGATAGTGGCTTGGGGTGTTGAGAGCCCAATAAGGGTAGTGGTTGAGGGTATAGACTATGGCTTAGTGGGTTCATGTTTGAAAAGCATGCCCTTGGAAGGAATATTCTGCCCAAGGAGGTGTGAAAGGTAATGAGGGAGGTAGAAGGCCAAGGCAAGATGGCTCAGGCATGTTATTGGGTTGTCCAGAACAAGATGTGTCCAGCATGTGCTTGTCAGGCAGATATAGCTTCACATTTACAGATGCTATTAATTTTGTTAACATCCCGGCACTCCTAATTCCCCTTACTCTAGTTTTTTTCTGTAGAATTTTATCACCTGCTACATATCATACCATACATATCATACTGTGTATTTTTTGTTGTTCAGTCAATTAGTTGTGTCCAACTCTTTGTGACCCCAAGAACCACCAGGCTTCTCTGTCCATGGGGTTTCCCAGGCAAGAATACTGTAGTGGGTTGCCATTTCCTTCTCCAGGGGATCTTCACAACCCAGGGATTGAACCTGCATCTCTTGCATCTTTTGCATTGGCAGGTGGTTTCTTTACCAGTTGAGCCATTGGGGAGGACCCATTATGTTTATTACCTGTCTCTTTATACTATAAGCTTTGTGAGGATAAGGAATCTTTAATTTCTTAACTGGTAGTGTGTGTTAGTCACTCTGTTGTATCCAACTCTTTGTGACCCCATGGACTCCTCTGTCCATGGAACTCTCCAGGCAAGAATACCGGAGTGGGTTGCCATTCCCTTTTCCAGGGGATCTTCCTGACCCAGAAATCAAACCTGGGTCTCCTGCATTGCAGGCAGATTCCTTACCATCTGAGTAACTGATAGTACCTAAACCTAGAATAATACCTAGCATGTGTACATGCTCAGTAACTATTTATCACATAAGCACTTTTAACTCTACAATCTATAAACTGTTGGCATTACATGTCATGTCCCAACCAAGGTTCTCAAATGCTGTACTCTGGCTGAAGATCTCTCTGGACCCCGAATATTTATGGAGGGAGACAGGACATTCTTGACTCTGAAACAAAATCTAACTGCTTGAAAGACCTTGGTCTTAGTCTGTTTAATTTCAGTTTGTTTTTATGTTGAAGATGCTGGACAGAATCTATGTAACAATATATTTAGTATTCTAAACTCAAGGTCCCATAAGCTGCTTTCTTTGTTAACATAGTCCAGTGCTTTTTTACCTGTTATTTTCAGGTTATTGTGAATTCAAGTCAGGAAATGGTGTGTCTGTGCACACATATACCATATGTGGATGTGTGTGTGTGTGTGTGTGAGAGAGAGAGAGAGAGAGAGGGAGGGAGAGAGTGGAAGGGGAAGGTGGGGGGATAGTGTACACACACTTCTGCAGATATGTCAGGATCAGAGGGCTCACAATGCTATTATTGCAACCTGTGATGTCTTCTTTTCTAGTAAATCTCAATGTTCCTTTACATATTTTGAGGAGCGATTACCATGGAAACTATAATAAAGCGTGAATGCATTGTGGATTTATATTCTCCACCTAGAGCCTCTAACAAAGAGACCTCAGAGATACTTAACTTCCTAGTTTATTCTTGCTAATTACACATTTGTGTTTATTTTATGCAATGAAAATAGAGAGACCTGTGTTGTTAATGTCATTGTTAATAGTCAGTGTTGACAGTGTTGTCTTTATCACTTGCAATACTCACAAACTCAGCTTTGGTTTTGGATTTCCAAGGGAAAATATAAAATTTGATATCTCAATAAAATTATTATGTCACCTTGGAAAATTTTTCTGAATTTAACCATATTTCTCATTTCCTGTTTTTTTAAAAAAATCTTTCACTTCTATGACAGAATGAGAATAATATTTTAAATATCTCACATGGTAGGAATAATATGACAAATGTTGTCAAAACATTATGGAGTTCAGTCTATGCTAGAAGGTTTTTTTTTCCACCTGCTTTACCAAAAAAATGAGAACTGCACACTGAGACAAAAATTATTAAAACATACTTGGTATGCTTGTAACTAGAGACTTTGTCTTTTGTTGTTAAAATATACTATAAAGATGGAGTGTCTGGAGAAATGAAATCCATTTTGCTTTTTCACTGCTGTGCGTAATATGCTGAGATATAACAATTGCCATTTGGACCTCTTCCTATGCTGTCTGTATTTGCACAATATGCCTTCTGCTAGGCATGATAATGAACGATAAAAAATTATACCAGTTGGTGGCAATGTTGTTTTCACAGCAGTGGTCACTTGTTAAAACCACAAGTCTATGCTTATTTTCTCCTTATTAATTCTGTTATTTTGAGTTTCCATCTTGTGCTACAAGTTATTTCTGGCTTGAAAATGAAGCCAGGTTTCTATAACCCCCAAGTATTCATCTTGTTATCTTTAAATCTTTTTCATTACTAAAGGCAAACTAAACATGAAATAATAAATAGCAGGATTATGTGTGATGAAAAAGCAAATTCTGAAGACTGCAGGAAACTACATCAAACATTGCCTTACTTCCTCAGAAATTATACATACATGCAATGGAAAGCAATTTTGAATCCTGATTCTCAAATGCCTTTCATCTGTTATTCTGTTTTAGAATTTATTACTTAATAGACAGAATATGTGGTATTTAGTGAAAACTTCCCTAAACATCAATTTTTATCCAGCTAAACTCAGAGAACCTTCCAGACAAGCAATTGATAAAGTTTAACTGTGTAAATGTATTTCATGTGTAGAATTAATAAATGTGATACAAGAATACATCTAGTGGATGGAAAATGAGCACCTTCATTTATTGGCCTCAACTTGTGCTAGAATTCTTTACCCTCTGGCCCAGATTTCAACTTTGACCAAGAAATCTTTTCAAATCACATCCCAAATGAATGAATGTTTATGCCTCAATTGTTACCAACTTCTGCAATACCTATTCATATCTCTACTGCTGTACTTGCCTCAACTTGATTTACATTGATTATTTATGCCAACATGTTATTTCCCTTTGATATCAATTTAATTCCACAAAGTTTATTAGATGCTGACTATGTGCTAGCCACACGGCTGGATGTCAGGATCGTGAACTTTGCAGAGTTCATACTGTAGTCTTATTCAGTTCTGTGTCTCTTGTTTTTCTTAGCATCATGAAACGTCATTATGTGTTCACTGACTTTGATGAGATTAGAGCTTTCATATTTAAAGGATAATGATGGTGAACTTGTTTCTTGAGTAATTGTAAGTGTGCAAACCTAGAGTCAAGAACCAAATATTGGGTTGGCCAACCCAAGAGATGAGCCAATTAAAAGGGAATGGATTGACACTCAAGTGCCAGGAAGAAAGCAGGGGGACGAGCAAAAAAATGGAGCTTGTGGGTTCATCAGGGAGGATAGAGAGTGAGGGAAACAATGACAGAAGTAATCACAGGAACAAACACTGACGCATTTCTTGAGTTACGTGCATCCTATGAATTACCTCATTTAATCCTCCCAACAGTGTCCAAGGTGGGCATTAATCTCACTCTCCCCATTTTACAGACGGAGGACCTTGTAGATGCTATTGGAGTGGCCTATCTGAATTCTGATTCCATTTTTCCCCATCTATCAGTACTTTGATTTAGTTCAGATATTCACGCTTTCCTAATGCAGAGAAAATACCTCCTGAAAACTGATACCATCTGCAGCTCTAGGAGGGTCCCTGGTGATTAATGATAACTCTATTCCTTGCAAGTGTTCAGGAACTCAGTTCAGGAACTCAGGCCTCCGGTGTTAAGCCAATGGCACTGCCTGGCCAGAGGAGCTGGTTTGGAAGTAGACATGTGACCTGGCTTAGACTGAAGACTGGCTGAAGACTCCTAGGAAAATAAATCTTTCATTCCGAAAAGAGAGAGATCCGGAAGCAAATCTCTCATTTCCTGTCAATAGTGAACATATAACATATAGTGTCAGAAACTGCTCCGAATATTTTGCCACCATGAAAACACTAGAGCCAACTTCAGGTATGATGAGCTAATGCATTGACTGTCTAAAATGTCAGTTTGGGCCAGAGTTTTTGATTTTTTAGTTGCTGCTGAAGGCATCCTTATTGACCAGGCATAAACAAGATGAAGTGAAGAACCAACCTCAAAGCAAGATCCATTTGACCAGTTCTGACCACATTTTTGCTTTACCTCCCTGTGGCAGCCTGGGGAAATGCTACAGGAAACTTCTGAGAGCATATTTATACTTGAGCTAGTTTGGGTTTCCTTACCAGATTTGAGTTACTGTCATTATTATGCACGACTTCTCCCCAGTGTTGTTCTTTTCTTGGGGAACCTTTATTGGCCTGATATCTCTAGCCAGCTCCCTCCTCCCACCCCAGCGACTGGAGCCACTTTCTTAAACTCCTGGCTTAAGAGTGCAAGTCTGTTTTTACTCAGAAGATTGTGTCAGTAATTGTAACAAGACACCAACCTGTGAAGCTTATTCTCTTCAGACACTGCTGTGGTCACAACTCAGTGACCTAAGAAATACAGTCCTCATTTGGAAGTGTTCATTCTTCCTGGCAACATCGTGATCTGGGCTGCGGCTCTCTTAGTCCCTATAGCCAGGTTCCAGGATTATTCCTCTTGCCAACCCAGCCTTAAAATTCTATGCCTTGCAACAGAAATGGAGCTTGGCTGGGGCATGACATTTGTTATGGTCAAAGACAACTCATGCATACCACTGACTATCATGCAAGGCACCATATGATGAAAGAACTATAATTAATGTCTTAAAAAATTCAATTGCTATAAAATATAGATAGATCTAAACTGAAGGAACTAAAGAGCCTCTTGAAGAAGGTGAAAGAAGAGAGTGAAAAAGCGGGGTTAAAACTCAGCATTCAAAAAACTAAGATCATCCAGTGCCATCTGCTGCTGCTGCTAAGTCACTTCAGTGGTGTCCAACACTGTGCGACCCCATAGACGTCAGCCCATGAGGCTTCCCCATCCCTGGGATTCTCCAGGCAAGAACACTGGAGTGGGTTGCCATTTCCTTCTCCAATGCATGAAAGTGAAAAGTGAAAGTGAAGTCACTCAGTCGTGTCCGACTCTTAGCGACCCCATGGACCTCAGCCTACCAGGCTCCTCCATCCATGGGATTTTCCAGGCAAGAGTACTGGAGTGGGGTGCCATTGCCTTCTCCATCCAGTGCCATCACTTCATGGCAAATAGAAGGGGAAAAAGTGGAACCAGTAACAGATTTTATTTTCTTAGTTTCCAAAATCATTGCTGACGGTGACTGCAGCCATGAAATTAAAACATGCTTGCTCCTTGGAAGAAAAGCTGTGACAAACCTAGACAGCATATTTAAAAAGCAGAGACATCACTTTGCCAACAAAGGCTATCTAGTCAAAGCTATGATTTTTCCTACAGGAGTAGTCATCTATGGATGTGAGAGGCTGACCATAAAGAAGGCTGAGCGCCAAATAATTGATGGCTTTGAATTGTGGTGCTGGAGAAGACTTTTGAGAGCACTTTGGACAGCAGAGAGATCAAACCAATCCTAAAGGAAATCTATCCTGAGTGTTCATTGGAAGGACTGAAGCTAAAGCTCCAATACTTTGGCCACCTGATGCGAAGAGCTGACTCACTATAAAAGACCCTGATGCTGGAAAGATTGAGGCAAAAGGAGAAGAGGATGGCAGGGAATGAGATGGTTAGATAGCATCATGACTCAATGGACATGAATTTGAGCAAACTCTGGGAGATAATGAAGGACAGGGAAGCCTGGTGTGCTGAAGCCCAAGGGGTTTCAAAGACTTGGACTTAAGTATTGTTCCGACTTAGTGACTGAACAACAAAAACATAGATAAAATCTAAATTTCACTATGGGAAGATGAAGAAAAGCTGAGAAAGTAGTAGAATGCATGGAAACATCATATCTTGTCTTTAACAAACTTCTAAGAACCCACAATATTTAATGCTCTCCCTCTGTTCTAACCCTGCCTCCTAAAGGTTTGTGCTGGCTACTTTCAAGACTAGGAGTTTTTGCTTGGTGAATTTGAAAAATGGAGACACAAATAGCTGGTATATTGAATTGCCTCAAGAACATAATGAAGTTATCTTGGCAGATGAATCAAATGATAGTTCTTAAGCAAAAATCAGGAAAATAATCTAATGTTTATACAGTACTGCCAAGAGTCACATCTTTTAAGATTTCAAAGGAGAAACTAACCGCCTGGAAACCTTGATAAATGTATGTTGACATCCTAGAAAAGAGTGGCCATTCAATTACTTCCATACTCTATCAGCTGAGCCAGGAGATGAAAAGCATATGGCTGGAAAATGCCCCCAAGTTCATGAGGCCTTTGACTGTTTCTAAAATATTTGATATTAATATCCTTTTTCAACTTGGTCTCAAGGTATTTCCTTTCAACCAAGAAATCTGAGGGGGGAGGACTAGCCCTTGTTAGGAGTCAATTCAGATGAAACACACACATTTATTTATTTCTACCTTCATTCATTCATTCAGTTCATCATAAACTCTGTAAATATTTATTGGGCACTGGCTTTACTATAGACTATGTTATGCCCTAAACCTTCCAAAACAAATGAGAAGAAATATTCCTTTAAGAAATTCCTAGTATATTGGGGTGTGGAGGAAGGGATTATGACCCTGCAAATACTGGTTTAACTCATTGTGGTTGGAAAGATACCGTGGAAGCAAGTTGGTTGGGCTAAACACTCCAGGGAAGAAGATGCCAAGAAATGGACATGGACAGAGGCATAAAGGAAGAGTGTGTCTTTACTACACAAAAAAAAGCAGGAAAGAGTTACAGAAGAAAGCAGTGTGGGGGCATGGAACAGGGTGTAGCGCTTTGGTTATGTCGACTCAGTAGTCACTGTGGGCAGGAGAGGATACAAGGCAGGAAAGGTAGATATGGCCACATCAGAAAGGGCCATTCAATTTTATACTCTAATTGAGTCACTGAAAATTCATTTTAGCGAATGATTCTTTAGAAAATTTACTTGGCAGTAGAAGAGATGATGAGGAGGAGGAAGAAGAGAAGACCTTGTACTCATAATAACTAGAGTGAGTGTATGGTTTTGTCTGTGTACCTTCTTCAGGTGAAACGATGCCTTTCTTTTTTCTGAAGAACTGTCTCTCTGCCGTTTTTCTTGGACCTGATTTAGGTGGGAATGACTTCACCCTCTGGATCTGGGGGAGAGCCCGAGGCCCAGTCTTGATGAACATTACACAGCCAGTGACTCTCAACAGACTATGAGAACTGTAGGGACTCATTTAATTCCTGAGTCTCAGCATCTTCATCGAGAAAGGGGAAGCTATGCTTCCATTCCGTATAATTTGTTTTGAAAGTAAAAGGTGAAAATTAAAATAAGAGCAGCAGAGGAACTAGTACCTAGTAGGTCTGCCATAGTTATTAGTTTAATTTAATTCCCTTATATTCACCATGTGGAGTGAATGAGATGATGGATATGGAATGCTTTTATGCAGGGATATGCAACTGTAATGTTTTTTCTGAATAGGATTATAATGTCAAGAGAGGAAAAGTCAGTAAGAGGGAATTGCAGAGATTATCTGGGTCGACCTCAATCTTTTGATTAGTGTATTCATTTATACCTTGATCCAGTCCAAAGATGAAGCCACGTGGTGTAGACGAAGAAACTGAGGCCCCCGAGGAAAGATGATCCCTGTCAACACAGTCCGTTTGTCAGAGAATATTACTGCCTCCTCTGAGCCCTAACCACTGCACTTCCTGCTATACTTTCTTCTTTTAGATAAAATTGTTATGGTAAATTATTTATAGAAAATAATTGAATGCCACCCTTAGAAAACAAAGCAAAGTTAGGATTTACTTTTATTATTTTCTAATGGAGAACATTTGGCATGTGTGTGCTTGACTGTAATGAAGGAATACTGAAGGAGATGAAAGCATGGGGATTTGAGATTTTTGTGATGAGTGTAAAACTTCCTTCTCTTATATGCTGGAGGGAAGCAGGCAGACAGCCTTTCCCTGATATAGAGGGAATGTCCCTTTCTCTATATCATTCACTGCTATCTCTTCACTGCATTCAAAAGGAACAATTGGATCATAGGAAGTAATAAATGGCCCAGGGCTTCAAGATATCTTTTCTATATTGAGGCTGGTAAATCCTCTAAACATTGCAAGTCACCCAGACTTTCTGAGAAATCTTCTTGAGGGCAGTGTCCTAAGGATTACACAGAGAAGAGTTTTGTGTTTAATAGGAGCCTGTATAATGTCCATTTAATTAAAAAAAATCATACCTATCCTTGCAATGTAATGGAAACTTAGCCTCTAATGTGGTCTACCACACTCCTGACAATTTCACAATAAAAATGTGTATGCAGTTCTTCCAAGAGTCATTTTTGTGTCCACTATTCATTCATTTTAAATATCTTTTATAGTCCCTTGCTAAGTAATGAATGTTCTTCTTTGTGTTTCCACCCAGCTGTTTTGTCTAATCAGCTTTCTCAGACAAGTGGACAGAAAGCATTTGTTGAATATCCTATGATAAAAGCTGTCAGGAGTGGATGAGAATGCCTTTCTTGCTTACTTTATGCAGCCATGGAAGAAATTAGATATGCGTGTCATACTGAGGGCATCTCATTTTGAGACTTAGCTGGTGTTTTTGAAACAATACTAATTTTCCAATTAGACTCTACATAGACCATGGAGCTCCTTATGAATGAAAATCAAGCATGGACTGCATTTAGACGAATTCCATGAAGCACGATTAATAATACATAGGGTGAAGGAAACTGATGCCGGCTGTAGTCTCTTATAGATTGTTAGAGACAGAAAGTAAGATCATTTATCCAAATTCCTCACTTTATAAAAAGAGATGAGACCCAGAGAAGGAATTGTTTCCCTAATATTGGCTCCCAACACAGTGCTCATGTCCATCCCTAAGTAGATCTGTGTTTGCATTTTTGTATACTGGATTTTATATACTTTATATCTTGGAGTTGATACCAGTGTTCCATTTGACATCAATATTTTTTGATTTATAGTAATGGCACAATGTTTATTCGATGTTTTGGTTTCACATTTGCAGTGGGGTTGTTTATTAGCTTGTCATTTTCATTTCAAATTGTTTTATTTCAGTGACTTCCTTCCTACTTTACAAAATGGACATATCACAAAATTGGTGAACTGGAAATAGGATGCAAAAGTTTACTTTTATACTCTTTATATTTTCTGGTTGTCCTAGAGACTGGCATATCATATTACAATTGTATCATTTTTCTTTTCCCAGAACATGTCAAAATGGTCATGCTTTGTCTGTGTCTCTAAATAATTCTAGGGCTTAAAGGTCACTTAGGAATTATCTAAGCCTCCACCCACAGCAGTTTACAGTGAAGAAATTTAGACTCAGATAATTCAAATCAGGAGTCACAAGTTCAAATATTTACATGATACAGGCTGGGGTCCTGGCGTACGACAACAGGACTAAACAAACTACTCAAATTTCAACCAAATTTAGCTAATTTCATTCCATCTCAAAAAATTGAATAGTGCAAGCATTAGACTGCCATTGTACCAGCATGCCCAAAAGGCTTCTCAGTTTTGACCCTGATTTACATCTAATGTCTGATAAATGAGCCACTACTAGAAAGCCAGGATTAGGACCCTGCTCATCTGAATCTTGGAGAAGGCAGTGGCAACCCACTCCAGTACTCTTGCCTGGAAAATTCCCATGGGCAGAGGAGCCTGGTGGGCTGCAGTCCATGGGGTTGCGAAGAGTCGGACACGACTGGAGCGACTTAGCAGCAGCAGCAGCATCTGAATCTTAGTGCCAGGCTTTTTCCATTGCATTGTATGGCTTTTCCCATCTTCCAAGGTTCAATCCCCGGGTTTTGAAGATCCCCTGGAGGAGGGTGTGGCAACCCATTCCAGTGTTCTTGCCAGGAAAATCCCAAGGACAGAGGGGCCTGGAGGGCTAGTCCATAGGGTTGCAAAGAGTCGGATATGACTGAAGCAATTGAGCATGAATCACTATTTTAAGTATCTTGAGCCTAAAATTTAAATAAGACCTGGTCTCTGTCTTTGAGGGTCTTACATCCAGTAAGAGATACAGTAATATATACAAGCAGTTATAGCATACAGTGTGGTGAGTGCTCCGAGAGATCCACTTACAGGAAGCAACCGGGAGCATAGAGAAGCAACACCTGGCACAGATTTGGGAAGCTGTGACCACTTTTCAAGCAAACTACAGTTACACAAGTTGTGAAAGACAGATTGATGCAGTATTTTCTAAGCACAGTAAGATTCATAAAAGCATTAGGAGTCCCAGAGAGTGCATGCAAGGAACCCAGAGTTGAGAAGCAATGCAAATGAGAAACAGAATGAGTGAACACATCATCTTTGGTGACCTGGCTGAAATTCCATCTTGCTGGAGCATAGACAGAAAAACATGAAGTGATGAGAGATCAGGCTGTGAAAATTAGCAGGGGGCCTTGTTTGCTGTACCTCTTCTCTTTCCAGAACATTTGGTTACATCTCTGAGCCTATAAGTCAGGCCGTGCCACGTCTCTGATCAGAAGAACCCTGATGTTCTTGGTACAAATAGAGCTGCCAATGGGCCTCACTTTGACCTTTGGTTTTTGAAGAAGGGAGTCATGGTCTGGAAGACTGTCATGGGAGTCATCGACTTTGACTTCCAGAGAGCCAAGATTGCAATTAGGGAGGCCTGGACATTTGGTACTGAGTTTGGCAAAGCAGAAATCCCTCTGCCAATAGGGAATAGCTCTCCTGAAGGTGTTAGCCCTCTGTTGCTTGCCAAGATTCTTTAAGCAGCAGATACTGTAAGGTAAAATAGCCCGTCAGGTTATTCTGGTAATTCAATATTAGGTACAGACCTGGTAATCCATTTCTAGGCTTGTTTTATTGAGATAAGCTTGTTTTATGAGAGAGACACACTTTCTAATATTTCTGTGGCTTGATTTAAAGCTCATGTTTGTTAATCTCTCAGCTAGACTCAATCAGACACAATAATCTGGCTGATTAAATACAAGGTCAAGCACTATATATTACTTTAAATTGAGTCTCTCTGAGTTCCCAAGAATTCCACACATAGCTGCAGAAACCATCTTTGGCAATTACATAGTACCTCATAAAGGGAAACCTTATTAGGTTAGGATATTTAATACATATTTACTGATGCACTTCTGTAGAGAAGTACCCTCATCTACCACAGATGAGCGACATAGGACATTTCCATTGGATAAATTATTTGCTTCAGGGGATATTTCCACTACAGATCAGGAGAGCCTCCATCCTCTTATGTGTGTGTGTTAGTTGGTCAGTCATCTCCTACTCTTTGCCATTCCCTGGTCTGTGGCCCACCAATCTCTGCTGTCCATGGAACTCTCCAGGCAAGAATACTGGAGTGGGCTGCCATTCCCTTCTCCAGAGGATCTGTCCAACCCAGGGACTGACCCTAGGTTTCCTGCACTGCAGGCAGATTCTTTACTGTCTGAGCCACCAGGGAAATCCCACCTCCCTCCTTGTCAGGCCATAAATTAGTTAGTACTTCCTTATAAAATACAGTGAGGAAAAGGTTTAAGTCAGATGGTAGATAAAAGTTTTCTTAAAAAACACACTTGATTTGTCCTCTGTTTGGTAAAGATGAGATTTTTATCCATACCAGTTTCTCCTGCTGAGATCGCCTTTCAGAATTGCTTAAATAATACTGTGGGTTGAGTCATATCCCACAAAGAGTCGGACACGACTGAGCGACTCAACAGCCAAAAGACATGTTGAAGTCTTAACCCCCAGATATTCACAGTGCGACTTTATTGGAAAACAGGGCTTCCACAGTTGTGGTTAATTAAGATGAGGTCACTCTAGAGTAGGGTGGGCCCTAATCCAAGACGACTGTTGTACTTATAGGAGGAGGAGGAGGAAGAAAATCATGTAAAGGCAGAGGCAGAGATTGAAACGGAGTGTTTACAAGCCAAGGATGTCAAGCATTGCCAGCCTTCACCAGAAACCAGGAAAAAAGTATGAAATAGTGTCACTCAGAACCCTCAGATGGAATCAGCCTTCCTGGCACCTTGATTTGGAGCTTATATCCTCTAGATTTGTCAGACAGTGTATTTGTGTTGTTTTGAGGCACATAGTTTATGGTACTTGGTCATGGAACTCTAAGAAATAAAGATAAATGGTCTAAGTGGAACTGAAGACTCCGTTCCTCCACAATCCCCAACTTGGGAAGGTGATCTTGAGCTACAAGAATATGTCTGGTCTCTGTTTTGCCTGACATGAACTATTCCTTCCCTTTTCTATAAGATGTAGGGTGAATATCTAATTAAAATTTCCTCTTACACATTTGGGGCACTGAAAGATGGACTTCTATTCTTACACAGAAATGTTAAAAAAAGAAAGTGCTCAAAAATTCTCATGATGTCATATAAGGTATAATGGCTGTAGCATATCTTTTATTGATTATAATTTATGTGAATTAGCTTCTGAGTCTGTTGATACTATAGGTCTTCTCAATCATGCTGTCCTCATGACAACTTATGAAGACGATGTGTTCATAGGTGCAGGAAGAGCAATCCCATGACAAGTGGCCAGGGCCTTAGCCTCCCAGGTGGGTTTGTCTTAGGGTCTGTAACACATTCTCAATCTTCCTACCAATTGAGAGCAGATGGGCCCCAAATTTTAGAAGGCTTAGAGAAACCCTTGTATTTGACCATTTTCCAGGGTAAAACTAGAGACAGTGATCTGTATTATTTTGGCTTAGTGATAGCACTGGACTTGTGAAATAATGGCAGTCAACAGACTGTCATAAAGTTCAAGGGTATGCCCATCTTTGGCACTAATACCCCAGCAACTCAGACTCCATCAATCACACATTTTAATTTGGGTTCTAATTTGTGGTAAATTTTGCCTTGTTATTGACTTCATCTAATTTCCACCTATACAACCCCTGTATGGTTAACTTGTTATATTTTGCTCGACAAAAATTTCCATTGCAATTTAATTTAGGTAATGGCAGTCTAAAAACTGAGATAGACCTTAATTTATTACCCAGTCTGATAATATTTGTTTATAATGAAACACAACCATGCATTCTTCCTTAAGAACAATGTTGTCTTTCAGCCAGTGGGGTGGATTTAATAATTAAGTTCTCCAAAGCTGTGGAGAACAGAGCCCTCACACAGTACTTATGATAGCCCTGCTTGGTTCAATTAAATTGTGACACCAAATCCACTGGCCTAATGTTGAAGTGGCCCAGACTGTCCATACTGTCAGAGAAAGCTTCTGATGTAGCACCCACTTGTCCTTAGAGCAAACTCAGTTGCTATTAAAACAAAACAAAACAAAAAACAACTCACATGAACTATAAAAAGCAAGTGAAACACACTAAATCAAGCTTATTCAAATATGTTGGGTGAGAAGATCACAGGTTTGTTTCTTGCTTGGTTTTGATAGGTGAACAGTTTATCCACAAACCAAGGGAAGTATGAGCAAAATGAGATTTCTTTCAGGACCTTAAACTGCAGGCAAGCTGACCATAAAATCATGTCACAACAGTATGAAATTATCTGCACTATTGATAATAAATAGTGATTTTTATGAGTTTGGAAAATATTTGAGAACTATCTCCAAGAGTGTTAAATGCTATTATATCTGTGTATATATATGTTTGTGTGTGTGTGTGTGTGTGTGTGTATGTATATATTCATACTTCTCTGCCTCAGTAAGCAAGGCAGGCTTTGTACAGCCCTTTAAGGATTGTGTCTCTCCTTTCCCCTAAAATATTGAAGTAAATTACAAAGTGACAATCTTAAGCAAACAAAAAGATACACACATCCCAATGTCTATAGCAGCATACGGAAGCAACCTCATCATCAACAGGTGAATAGATAAAGATGTTATATGTGTGTGTATATACTTGGACTTCCCAGGTGGCGCTGGTGGTAAAGAACCCTACTGCTGATGCAGGAGATGTAAGAGATGCAGGTTTGATCCCTGGGTCGGGAAGATCCCCTGGAGAAGGGCATGGCAACCCACTCTAGTATTCTTGCCTGGAGAATCCCATGGCCAGAGGACCCCAGCAGGCTACAGTCCATATGGTCTCAAAGAGGTGGACACTACTGAAGCGAGTTAGCATGCACAATATAAAACAGCTTCCAAAACTATGAGAAATAAATGTCTGTGGTCTAAGCCTTCCAATCTATGGTATTTTTGTTACACAGTCGACCTAGGTGACTGAGACAAAGGCACATTTTTCAAAGAATGAAGGTTACAGTTGCTGGTGTTATTATTCTGATTAATGTTCTGGCTCCTGATGAGGGTTTTTGTTATTCCATCTTGCTTGCTACATTGAGGTTAGGGAAAGAGTATGCTGAGTAGTTATGTTGATGCCTTCAAGTGTCATACAATAGGAAATTTGATCATCAGAAAGTATTAGTTTGAATCTGACTCTGCTGTTTTCTAGTATGTGTCCTTGGGAAAGTCAACCTCTCTGTGTTTGTTTTTTTTCTCTGCAGGCAGAAGTTTGCTGGAATAAAGCCTTGGTTACCTGGAATCCAAGTTCCTAGCGCTGGGTCCATTGCTTCAGTTCTGACTGAGGTAAGTTATCATAACCAGAAGTAGTAGGATATAGCACTGAACTCTATTACAGGTGGGAACTATGAAAACTATCTTCTATTGCAGAAAAGGGCAGACAACAGAAAGGGTCAAAGTCAAAGGGAACCTATGTGCAATAATATTGTTCCATGGCATAGAATGCACCTTACTTTAAAACATGATATTTATTCTCCCAAAAAGCAATGGACTATAATGGCATGGTAAAAAGAACGTTTTTTTCACATATTTTCAGTCAACCATATGATTCTCACTACTGTATAAACTGTTTCCTGTCTTCTATGCTGTACATTTCCCTGGTATCACACATACTCATCAAATCTCTGCTGCGCCTTTTCTTTTTTTCATCCTTCTGAATTTGTAGAGTTTCTTAGAGCTGGGCCTGTACCTTATTCTCACTCTGTAGGAAAACTCACATACAACCACAGTTTTAATCATCACCACATGTCAAAAACTTCCAAATATAAATCTCCAAGTCCTGACCTTTTGTTAGAGTTTCAGATCTGTGTACCCAGCTGTCTTTTTTATATCTCTAGTTAGACATCTCAAAGTCACCTCAAATTCAACACATCCAAAGACAAATGCTTGTTAGTCATCTGCAAACCTTTTTTGTGTGTGTCCCCCCACCCCCACCTCCGGGGTGCTTTCCTCAATCAATGATACTGCTTTCCATTAAGTTTCATAGACAAATGTTAGCGTTCACCTTGGAGGTCTTTTTCTGCATCTTGAATCCATCAAGTTCTCTGTATTTCTACCATTATTTTCCTATCTAAGCTAATGTTAGGTCTCTGTCTATTCTTGCCCCTCTCAATCCAATTTATATTTTATAGTCAAGGTGATTATTTTAATATGTGAATATGAATAGCAACATATGTTTTGGCTTTCGGTCTGTGGGTATGCTGATAGTAGAGGAATAAACTCTTTTTTTCACTCACCTCATCATCAAGTTTCCTGGTGCCTCCCATTGGCTGGATGCACCTGGAAGGCGGAGGGTAAAAGAGTCCATTGATAGAGTTTTTGAAGCTTTGTCTTCTAAGGTTTATAGTGGGATGGGGAAGGGTATAGGATAGATCTGGAGGGCCACATGGAGCATGCAGTTTCCCAGCCCAACTGCTAGTCAGTTCTCGGCCTTACCTCCTGCCAAATTTCACACCATTCTTCTTCCTAACACTCTTTGTCCTGCCTACACTGTCTTCTTCATTAAGCTACTTTAATAAGCTCCCTGATTTCCATATGCTGATCACTCTACCTAGAAAGGCCCCATTGCCCAATCTCTTTACTTAGATAACTACTTAGTTTTCATGTGTTAGCACCAACATCACTTCCACATGGCAGCCTTCCCCATATTCCCAGATTAGGTCAGTGCTCCTGTTACATGCTCCAGTAATATCATGCACCTTTATTTCATGGTACTCGTCGTAGGTTTATATTTTATATTTTTCTTGATCAATGTCCAACTCCTCTGTGAAACTGTAACTCCTCAGGATCTGAAATGATGTATGGCACATGATAGCTATTTGCACAATATTTGTGAAATTAATAAATGCACTTACTGTTATTATCACAGTGTGTAAGTGAAAAGGAAAAGAGGAGGTTTTGAATGGATGACTCACAAATCTTTATTTCACAAATCTTTCCTTCTAAATTTCAGGAAGAAAGTGAGCACTCATTAAATATTACACATCTATCTAGAAGTTGAACTTACAACTTAATGAACGTAATACGTAGTAATGCATATATGTAGAACCTAGTTTTCAGAGGAAATGTCTAGAATTAGGTAAAGAACTTTCTTATTGCAAAAGTTGTCATAAGACATTGAAAAATCACAGTTCTGTCCGTTGGTTTAGGTTTTCTGGTAGAAAATCAAACAAATACATAAGCTGAATGTTGCTGAGCACTTTCTAGAGCTCTTTCCTCCCACAAGATCTTATTTGGCTAAGTGTACGTACTTTTGTTGCTAAAGGAAATCAAAAGCAAAAGTGGTGACTTTTAGTCTGCATTTTAAGTGGTCTGAGGCATTTTTAGATATCAAACTGAAGAGTGCTTCCATTGAGGCTTCATGAGAAATCTTCCCCTGGGTCTCAGAGGAAAACTGAGACTTCATGTGCTTTTTCACTGTGTGTCTTGGTAGAATGGAAAAAGCCCAGATGCAAACAAAAAAACCACTTCAAGCCTTCAGGTATTAGGCACTTAAGTTATAAGGATTCTTTTTGAGAATACCAAGTTGTGTGGAGGATTATATTAGTGAAATATAAACCTATCATCTGCCATTTGTGGTTCAAGTTCTCTCTGGGTGGGAAGTAGGCAGAATATATTCCCCTGATTATTTTAAAAGGCGTATGTAAAACATTTTGGGGCTTTCATCCAAATCCCTGAAGCTTTATACCAACAGTTTAATGGGTATTGTGGTCACCAGCTTAGTAGGTATTGGTGTGAATTAATTTTTCTTCTATACCATGTTCATACCATTTTATACTATTCTTTTAACTTAAGGGATTAGTGAGCAGCATAATGATTAGGGGTTATTAGAAGGATACTGACACTAAACAGATAAGCTCAAGACTTTCGAGCTTGTCATCTTTAATTTTTTATTTAGTGTTTTATTTCCCGTTTGTGTTAGTAATTGGTCTTTCAAAACAAATCATATAAAATAAAAAGAGGTTTTTCTCTTCACTGTTGAATGAATTGAAATGTCAGATGAAAGATTAAGTTACTAGAGAACTAATACTTATCAAACAACTATATGGGTCAGCTACAGTGCTGGGCACTGCACCAGTCAGCTCTTTTAACATTAGAGATGTGTAAGAGATTATCCCAATAACAAGTGATATAAAATGGTCCTTTATACTCATGGGTCTGTTGGTCAGGTTCTGCTGATCTAGGTTGGGCTACCTGGGGCAGCCCTACTTTAAGCTGCAGTTCAGTGAAGTAGCAGGAGCAACTCTGCTTCACATGTTCTTCATCCTCCTTTGCCCAGAAACCTAGCTAAGGCATGTTCTCGTGACAATGACAGTAACAAGAGAACAAACAAACACACAAAGCCTCTGAGGACCTAGGCTCAGAACTACTGTGTTCATCATAGTCACCCACATGTCATATGACTGAAGTCAATTATGTGTGCATGCTCAGTCACTTCAGTTGTGTCTGACTCTTTGTGGCCCTGTGGACTATAGCCCACCAGACTCCTCTGTCCATGGGATTCTCCAGGTAAGAATACTGGGGTGGGTTGCCATGATCTCCTCCAGGGGATCTTCCTCACCCAGGGATTGAACCCCCGTCTCTTACATTTTCTGCATTGGCAGGCAGGTTCTTTACTACTAGCACCATCTGGGAAGCCCATATTCATTCATATGTACATACAAAACAGACGCAAAAATTTCAAAAAAACAATGTTTATTCTCACCAGTCATATATTGTCTTGTCTTTGATTTCATTCCATTCTACTCTATTGGATTTCATTAAAAAAAAAAAAATCTTCTGTTTATCTCAAACTGAATTGGTTTCATTATGCACTAGTAAGTCACAAACCACGGATTGAAAATATCTTAGTATGGTAAATTTTGAGTATCTGGCAAAACGTTAAGTGTGAGGGGAATTTAGAGAGAGATGGAATCACACAAACTGATAGACATTCACCACGAAGAGAAAATTAAAGTTGTTTCATCAAGGAAGGTATGCCGTAGACACTCATATACAAGTTTGATAGTGGATTAGTCCTTCTGACCTTGGTGTTTTTGGATATCAGTATAACTACTGAGCGACTGAACTGAAACTGAGCTGAACTGATGGTTACACTGTAGAGAACAGGGATACTACAGAGAGTAGTTTGGTAATAATAGTTGCATAAAGACTCTTAAAAAATAGCTGTGATTTAATTTTACTTACGTGGGTTTCAGTTAATAAATGTTTTAAAGTATTTAGCATTTGTCTGTGCATCATGATATTGTCGTAGAGATCATATTACAGGCATACTTCCAGAGAATTTACAATTGATGTTTATAAAGATAACTCTAAAACTTACTATGTCTTCAATAATGGACTGAAAAAATTTTTGAACTTTTACTACATATTGTCTTTATTCCAAGTGGCTTATAAGCATCATCTCATTTAATCCAATGACAACCCTATGAGGTGATTACCATTATTCAATAATTCAAAATTAAAAACTGAAGCTCAGAGAAGTGGGGCTTCCTTCCTAAGTCTGCACAGCTAGTACATGATGAAGTCAAGATTTGGATCCAATGCCTAAACACAAAACTCTAAGTACATGAGTTGGGAGAGGTATGAATGAAATTTCTCCTAGAACTTTTGGAGAGGGTGTGCCCCTGCTAAAGTCTAGATTTCAGATTTCCTGCCTGAAGAACTATGAGAAGATAAATTATCATAGTTTTAAGCTACTTACTTTGTGGCAATTTGTTATGACAAGGCTAGGAAACTAGTGGAGACAGCTTGACAAAAAACAGGTATATTCATATAATAATCAACATTTTCGTACAAGTTAAGTGGAAGGACAAGTATGGGATTTAGAAACAAAATATGAGGTTTAGGAAGCACAGTTTTTCAAGGAAATTTACCAAGGCCTGTATTATTGAATTATCAGGTGCAAACTGAATATTCACTGTCCAATCCAATAAGATTTTGTACATAACACTGATCAAGAGATATGTTTCTTTGTTGAGTTAGGGCTTCATTTCACATATAATTCAATAACAGCATGACCGTTGATTCTCAAATAAGTTCTATAAGAGAGATTAATCACAGCTTTGTTTCACATGCACTTTGGCGACCAAGGAAAAATAATTACCACAGACCAAGTCATCAGTGTCATTGCTGTCAGGGCTCCAACAGAGGCAGGGGCAAGCTGACACTGAGTCATGAGCTCAATAAATAAGACAGAAAGGCTTGACCCTGTCCCTGGCTGTGCTCAGCAGTCCAAATCCAATAACACAAACACACACAGCAAGGGGCAGACACAAGAGTACTCAAGTGGTCACATGGGATGGAGGTTCAGAATGTCAGGATCCCATGCAAGAATTGGGGCTTGAGATCATCAGATAGAATTTTTCACGCACAAAAACTGGGAATCAGAGTCTTTTGAAATCTCCTGATTTTTTAAGTATTGTCAAGTATTTCAAATTAAGTAACTCTGTACAGGTTGTATAGAGAACATTAGCAAACTCTATACGTCACTACAGACTATAGTGATTCCTCTGATTAAATAGATTTCCTTCCAGTTTAGTCTCAGGGCAGCAGGATTCATGAAATGAACAGAGAAGGTATAAACAGGTAAGGATTTAAATCTTATTTTATCTTCAGATTGTAGAGAGCTGGGTTACTAAGATTCTTTAGCCCAGTTAGCAGGGTAAATTTAAAAAACAAAGCAAAACAAAGAGCCCAAGCAATCAAAGACCAAAAAAAAAAAAAAAAAAAGAATAAAGAGAACAAAGAAATGTCCTTGGTAGCAAAGATAGAATCAAAAGGGACTAGTCTAATGGATTGGGCTTAGCATCCATGAAAGTGAGGGAGGCTGAGAAAACTTTCTTGCTCTATTCCTCTAATGCATGAGAATTTAAATAGTGAAAGTCTGAATTGCTTTTATATCCATTCATTATTATGGTTGGAGATTTTAATATTCTGCCAGAATTGTTTCTCACTAGGGTTAAATGATGCTGAAACATAGGTAACTATTATCATTATCTGCAATATGAAAAAGGGCTGAAAAGTAGGGACTGGTTATTAAGATAAAATGTGGAAAGTTTAGCTTTTAGAGTTGTGTTGTCAGGTACAGTACTACTAGCTCCCTTTGTTTATATTCATGGTGAAGCCAGGATCTGAAGTAGCCACAAGCCACATGTAGCTATTGAGCACTTGGAATGTGGCTGGTAGAAAGAAATGTACTTAGTGTAAGTGGACACCAGATTGCAAAGATATATATTACCCCCCCCAAAAAAAGAAGGTAAAAAATATCATTAATATTTTTATGATAATTATATGTTGAAATAAAGATAATTTGCACATATGCAGTTAAATAGGGCTTCCCAGGTGGCACTAGTAATAGAGAATCTGCCTGACAATACAGAAGACTAAAGAGATGTGGATTCAATCCCTGCGTCAGGAGGATCCCCTGCAGTTCAGTTCAGTCCAGTTCAGTCGCTCAGTCGCTTCCGACTCTCTGCGACCCCATGAATCGCAGCACGCCAAGTCTCCCTGTCCATCACCAATTCCCAGAGTTTACTCAAACTCATGTGCATCGAGTTGGTGATGCCATCCAGCTATCTCATCCTCTGTCGTCCCCTTCTCCTCCTGCCCCCAATCCCTCCCAACATCAGGGTCTTTTCCAATGGATCAACTCTCCGCATGAGGTGGCCAAAGTATTGGAGTTTCAGTTTCAACATCAGTCCGTCCAATGAACACCCAGGACTGATCTCCTTTAGGATGGACTGGTTGGATCTTCCTGCAGTCCAAGGGACTCTCAAGAGTCTTCTCCAACACCACAGTTCAAAAGCATCAATTTTTTGGCGCTCAGCTTTCTTCACAGTCCAGCTCTCACATCCATACATGACCACTAGAAAAACCATAGCCTGGAAGTGGCAATTCACTCCAGTATTCTTGCCTGGAAAATTCCATGGACAGAGGAGCCTGGAGGGCTACAGTCCATGGGGTCACAAAGAGCCAATCACAACTGAACAAGCATTCAGGTACTCCCTTGTCTCCACATCTACCTCCTTCCTTAATTAGCAACTGTTTGAAAGTGCTCATTTAAAACTCTGGGGTAAAAAATAAAAAATAAAAAATAAAAAAATAAAACTCTGGGAAAGTCACGTAGACTGAATGAAGCCTATTTCCTATAATCTAGAAATGGGGGCCACAGAAAGGCTTTTCTGCCCAGGGGTCCCACAGGGTCCTGCTCAGTGTCAAAACTGTGTTTAATATCTCTACAAAATTTAAAATTTCATGTGTGCCTTGTATTTGTGGCTCACATTTATTTCCATTGGATGACACTGCCTTAGAGGATTATGAGGTTGGTACCCATTTGATATTCATCAAAACCTGAAGTTTCTGACCAGTGTTTACATGGTAGCTGGATAAAATAGTATCATGTAGATCAAAGCAGCATTTATTTTTCAGGAATTAGGTAGATATTAGTAGTATAATCTTAACGAACATACCTTGTAAGTGATAGGTATTTCATACAAGTATTAATGCCAAATACTCTGATGAATGCCTGTCAAAGCAATCTTCACTAAATGAGAAAGTATAATTCTAAATCATAGCGGAAATGATAGTTTACATGCTGCATTAGCCAACTCAATCTTCATAGTATATTTTATATAATGAATTTCCATGTGATAACAAGTCCAGATGTAACATTTTGATGATCAGTAAGCTTTTTAGATCAATTTATTATGAATGAAAGAGGCATTTATCTCTTCCTCACACAATTTAATTTGCATCTCCTTTCTAAAATCTTAAAGCCCAACAGAGGGAACTATAATGGACATTAAACCAATTCAAAGTTGTGAGCACTTAGTTTTCTCATGTAACATAGTTGTCTTTAGAATACAAATGGAGGCATTAATTTGGAAAGAAAGTATAAATTTTGCTGTTGATGAAAGAAATATTTGAGTTTATGCTATTCAGGCAAATGAATAATTTTTCAGAAAATTATGGTTTCTAATAAGAAATTCAAATACTGTCAATTTGAATTTAAATGACAGGAAGAGTTGATATATCCATTCAGGAGGACAGGAATTTCAATGAATGAGATTACTAAGACATCCATAATGTTCTCAGCATTATTATATACTATTGGTGCTATTGGTGTTTTTGTGTGTAAAATTGTCATGGTTCAGTGATATTTGTTAAATGTCCTTTATGTAGATTATACTATGTAAAATAATAGAATTGTAAACTTTTAATACAGGAAAAGAAAGAACCTGTAGTCCAGTCCTCTGATCAAAGCATGTAGTACACACTTTCCATCATTTCCAGATGGTTATTATCTAAATACCTCTGCTTCAAACCTTTAGTGTTAAAGAATTCACAACCTCACTTAGCACATTCACATTTTATCACCTCTTAATATTTTCAGACACTTTAAGCCATGGTTTTCTTTACATAATTTCATATTCTACTTCCCTAAAACTTATGTGTACAGGGAATTGTCTCTTGCTGCCAGATGTATTTCATTCCTAGTACTTCCTAAAAACAACCAATACATACTGTTGAATGAATAATATTAAAAACACAAAAAAATTCATCTTCTTATGTGCCATCCTACTTAATTAGGTAATGCAATTTTGTGTTCTGTTGTTTTAAGGATACTGTCTTGAGAAGATTTATAATATAAGGCTGCATAGCACATAAGGATTTGGGTATAGAGTAGAGGTCTTAGGTCAAATACTCTTAGTATGCTAGTTCATTGACCTGGGACAAATTATTTAACTTTGATCAGAAAAGCTCTGCCTTTCACATTAGCATCTGGAGTCAGACTTCATTTGTTAAGAGAGTTATTCTAATTTTAAGTATTTGTAAGGTACTAATCCAATCAAATGCCTCACTTCACCAAAGTAGTCAGCTCAAAACAACATGTAGAAGATAAAGTGAAAGACAAATTCTACTTATTCTCAGGGAGCTTGCCACTAAGGTTGAGAAGATAAAATATATTCATATTCAAGAAAAGCAAGTTGACATGTACCAGAGCATTGGTATTAAAGAGCTAGGAGAGCATGGTGGTTAGGAGCAAGGGCTCTAGAGTCAGGCTTCCTGAGTTCACATCCCTACCCCATTGCTTGCTAGCTTTGCATCTAGGGCAAGCCATAAGGCCTCAATGAGACTCATCTGTAAAAGAGGAACAGTAAAAGTACTTTAAGGCATTGTAAATTTACTATGTGTAAAATATGGATAGTGCAAGTTCCACAGGAGACATTTATGAATGATATATAATACTTACTTCAGTTCAGTTCAGTTGCTCAGTTGTGTCTGACTCTTTGTGACCCCATGGACAGCACCACGCCAGGCTTCCCTGTCCATCGCCAACTCCCGGAGTTCACTCAAACTCATGTTTGGTGATGCCATTCAACCATCTCATCCTCTGTTGTCCCCTTCTCATCCTGCCTTCAATCTTTCCCAGCCTCAGGGTCTTTTCCAATGAGTCAGTTCTTCACACCAGGTGAATGGAGTATTGGAGTTTCAGCTTCGGCATCAGTCCTTCCAATGAATATTCAGGACTAATTCCCTTTAGGATTGACTGGTTTGATCTCCTTGCAGTCCAAGGGACTCTCAAGAGTCTTCTCCAACACCACAGTTCAAAAGCATCAATTCTTCAGTGCTCAGCTTTCTTTATAGTCCAGCTGTCACATCCATACATGACTATTGGAAAAACCATGATGGACCTTTTGCATTTTAGTCCCCTATAATGAAAAGAACATCTTTTTTGGTTATTAGTTCTAGAAGATTTTGTAGGTCTTCATAGAACTGTTCAACTTCAGCTTCTTCAGTGTTATTCGTCAGGGCATAGACTTAGATTATTGTGATATTGAATGATTTGCCTTGGAAATGAACAGAGGTCATTCTGTCTTGAGATTGCATCCAAGTACTGCATTTTGGACTCTTTTGTTGACTATGAGGGCTACTCCCTTTCTTCTAAGGGATTCTTGCCCACAGTAGTGGATATAATGGTCATCTGAGTTAAATTCACCCATTCCAGTCCATTTTAGTTCGCTGATTTCTAAAATGTCGGTGCTCGCTCTTGCCATCTCCTGTTTGACCACTTCCGATTTGCCTTAATTCTTGAACCTAACCTTTAAGGTTCCTGTGCAATATTGCTCTTTACAGCATCGGTACTTCCTTTATGAGTCACATCCAAAACTGGGTGTTATTTTTGCTTTTTACATATATACATATACAGAGACAAAAAGAGTATTTTCAAATAGTGAAGAGCAAAAATAGAAGAAGTGAATAGGTCCATGCATATTTATTAATTGTAGGGATCCCTGTGAGCAGCTTCTGTGTTTGTGCCAATTTTGTAGCAGCACTCTATTATTAGATATATCTTAGAAACACTTATCCCTCATGATATGTAAGCAAGAAGTGGCTGTTTTCTGAAGGCACCATGGAAAGGGGAAAGAAAGGGTTCATGACATTCCATGTGACCAAACATCATGGATTTCTCTTTGGTCCGCTCTGTTGTTATTTGGTCGCTAAGCTGTATCTGACCCTTTGCAACCCCATGGACTGCAGCCCACCAGGCTCCTCTGTCCATAGGATTTCCCAGGTGAGAATACTGGAGTGGGCTGCCATTTCCTTCTGCAGTGATCTTCCCAACCCAGAGTTCAAACCCTGATCTCCAGCATTGGCGTAGATTCTTTATGGCTGAGCCATCAAGGAAGCCCTTGGGCCACTGTGTAATCTTCCCCAAATCTCTTTTCTGATGCTAACCATCTTATCTCTCCGCTCTTCCACAAGCCTAACCCTCCACAGCTTTTCTTTAATACTGGATCCACCATCTTCCTTCTGGTGGACTCCAGCATGCCACCTCTACCGAGAGTCCTGGTGCCCTTCCTACTTGTGGTCTTCTGCTTACCATTCTGCTCAGTAATAAAAGAATCCACCTCAGGATCTCCTCTCATTAAACAGAGAGAAGGCTGCTAAAATACCCTTCCTTCCTGAAAAAGAAGCCAATGGAGAAAAGCATGATCTCACCTGCCAAATAATAGAGGGCTGACGTTGAATAAGAAGGCCTAAGATGATTGGATGTTATACAGTAGGCATGAGAGACTATGGAAAGATTTTGGATCAGGGAAATAATGGAGTAAGTGCAGTGTTACTGGAGAGAATCTACTTGGGTTTGTCAAGAAAACTGAGACTGGAATCAGAACAAGTTTCTGTGATTTTGACCTTGAGAAAATTACTCTCTGTTTCAAATTTATTTCTCGGTCTTTACAGTATATAGAGATATTTAAGTTGAAAGGTGTTCTATTCTTTCCAGAATACAGATCCCAGTTTTTTAAGTAGCTTGCCAAAAGCCACTGTGTCCATTAGAGCCAGAACTGAGGTAAAAAGCAGAAGGGTCAGGAGCCTGGAGAATCTAGAGAACATGCTCAAGAAGGAAAGTCTTTGATTTTGGAATTGATGTTTTTACAGCTGGCTAGAATAGTGAGGGTCTTCTTCATGATTTTCCCTTCAAAGTGTATCAGTTAATATTGAATTAACTGTGTTGCTCTTTTATACAAGACTTTCATGATATTTTCCTTTTCCTTTGGAGCCTGACTGTTTCCTCCTCAGTATCTTCTCTGCAAGCCATCTTACCTTTCTAGGTAAGGGGATGGGATAAACAAGAGCATGGTGACCATCTCTGGGGTGAGCTACATCCACATATACATGAACACATCTGGGAGCTAAATGATCTGAGTTTCACAGGTTTCTAGGTTAGAATCTGGAGCTGTGAAATAATGTTTCCAATATCTAAATGAGTGGCTGAATTCAAGTTGAGGGATGCTCATTTGGGTAATTTAACTTTTTTCAGTGTAGAGAAATGATTAATATAAAAGTCAGGATAGTAGGGGAGAATAAGAAGCATAGGATATGAAAGGAAGGGGGCCAATAAAAGGAATTTTTCAAATAACAAAAAGCTATTTGTTGCCCTGGTTGGTTTCCTGGGTGGTGATCATAATTAATTAAACTATACATTTGATTGATGTAGTTATCTGAATTTATGTTTTATTTTGCAAAAGAAAGATGGTTTGATCCTTTGATCATTATGTAGTGTCCTTCTTTGTCTCTTTTCACAGCTTTTATTTGAAAGTCTATTTTATCTGATATGAGTATTGCGACTCCTGCTTTCTTTTGGTCTCCATTTGCATGAAATATTTTTTTCCAGCCCTTCACTTTTAGTCTGTATGTGTCTCTTGTTTTGAGGTGGGTCTCTTGTAGACAGCATATATGGGGGTCTTGTTTTTGTATCCATTCAGCCAATCTTTGTCTTTTGGTTGGGGCATTCAACCCATTTACATTTAAGGTAATTATTGATAGGTGTGGTCCCGTTGCCATTTACTTTGTTGTTTTGGGTTCACGTTTATACAACCTTTCTGCATTTCCTGTCTAGAGAAGATCCTTTAGCATTTGTTGAAGAGCTGGTTTGGTGGTGCTGAATTCTCTCAGCTTTTGCTTATCTGTAAAGCTTTTGAGTTCTCCTTCATATCTGAATGAGATCCTTGCTGGATACAGTAATCTAGGTTGTAGGTTATTCTCTTTCATTACTTTCAGGACGTCCTGCCATTCCCTTCTGGCCTGGAGGGTTTCTATTGATAGGTCAGCTGTTATCCTTATGGGAATCCCTTTGTGTGTTATTTGTTGTTTCTCCCTTGCTGCTTTTAATATTTGTTCTTTGTGTTTGATCTTTGTTAGTTTGATTAATATGTGTCTTGGGGTGTTTCGCCTTGGGTTTATCCTGTTTGGGACTCTCTGGGTTTCTTGGACTTGAGTGGCTATTTCCTTCCCCATTTTAGGGAAGTTTTCAGCTATTATCTCCTCGAGTATTTTCTCATGGCCTTTCTTTTGTCTTCTTCTTCTGGGACTCCTATGATTCGAATGTTGGGGCGTTTCACAGTGTCCCAGAGGTCCCTGAGGTTGTCCTCATTTCTTTTGATCCTTTTTTTTTCTTTTTTCCTCTCTGCTTCATTTATTTCCACCATTTTATCTTCTATCTCACTTATCCTATCTTCTGCCTCCGTTATTCTTCTCTTGGTTCCCTCCAAAGTGTTTTTGATCTCATTCATTGCATTATTCATTTTTAATTGACTCTTTTTTATTTCTTCTAGGTCTTTATTAAACAATTCTTGTATCTTTTCAATCTTTGTCTCCAGGCTATTTATCTGTAACTCCATTTTGTTTTCAAGATTTTGGATCATTTTTATTATCATTATTCTAAATTCTTTTTCAGGTAGATTTCCTATCTCCTCCTTTTTTGTTTGACTTGGTGGGCATTTTTCATGTTCCTTTACCTGTTGGGTATTTCTTTGCCTTTTCATCTTGTTTAGATTGCTGTATCTGGAGTGGGCTTTCTGTATTCTGGAGGTCTGTGGTTCCTTTTTATTGTGGAGGATTTACCCAGTGGGTGGGGTTAGACGATTGGCTTGTCAAGGTTTCCCGGTTAGGGAAGCTTGCGTCAGTGTACTGGTGCGTGGAACTTGATTTCTTCTTTTTGGAGAGCAATGGAGTGACCAGTAATGAGTTTTGAGATGGGTCTATGTGTTAGGTGTCACCTTGGGCAGCCTGTATGTTGACATTCGGGGCTATGTTCCTGTGTTGCTGGAGAATTTGCGTGGTATGTCTTGCTCTAAAACTTACTGGCTCTTGGGTGGTGGTTGGTTTCAGTGTAGGTATGGAGCTTTTGGACGGTCACTTATTGCTTAAAGTTCCATGTAGTCAGGAGTTTTCTGGTGTTCTCAGGTTTTGGGCTTAAGTTTCCTGCCTCTGGATTTCAGTTTTATTCTTCCTGTAGTCTCAGGACTTCTCCAACTATACAGCACTGATAATAAAACTTCTAGGTTAATGGCGAAAAGATTCTCCCCTGTTAGGGACACCCAGAGAGGTTCACAGAGTTACATGAACAGGAGAAAAGGGAGAAGGGAGATAGAGATGAGCAGGAGGAGAAAAAGGGGGACTCAAGAGGAGAGAGACAGATCTACGCAGCTGTCTGTTCCCAGAGTGTTCTCCGTATCTCAGACACCTACAAGGATTCACAGAATTGGATTGGGAAGAGAAGGGGAAAGGAGGAAATAGAGGTGTTCTGAGGTAGAAAACAGAGAGTCAAGATTGGGAGAGAATAATCTTCGGTTTAAAATAGGGCTTCTCTTTTTTTTTGGTAAGGTTATAGTGTAGTGAAAATGAAAATGAAGAGTAGTAGAGGAGTACTAGAGGACTTTAAAAGAAATAAGAGAAAAAGAAAAATAGAAAATAAAAGAGAAAACGGAAAGGAAAAAAAAGAAGAAAAAAGAAAAAGAAAAAAAAAGAAAAAAAACACACACAAAAAAAAAATTTTTTTTTCCCCTAATTAAAAAATCGTAAAAATCTATGTAAATGAAAGTTAAGGAGTAATGGGGGAGTAATAGGGAATTTTAAAGGAAAATAAAAGAGGAAAAATAAAAAAGAAAAAATATAAAAAGAAGAAAAAAAATTTTTTTTTTCCTTACTTAGAAAAAAAAAGTAAAAATATATCTAGGAGTTTCTCTGGAGCTGCTGCGGTCAGTGTGGGTTCGGCTCAGTTTCAGATAGCTCCTCGTTCCAGCTTACACTTCTCGATATCTACAGGGCCCTTCCGGTGAAGTCGGTGTTTTCTACAGGGATTTTAATCCTTTGCACCAGTCCCTTCTGAAGCGGTTCCCTTTATTTGGCTTCTGTTTGCCGGTCTCTTCAGAGCCTCATTTCCGCCCTGACACAGGCGGGCGGAGGTGGACTCTTATTCAGTTAGCTAGTTCCGTTGCGCTGCTGGGAGGGGCTGACGCTGCGGGGATGGGCTGGCGCTGCGGGGCGGGGCTGACGCTGCGGGGAGGGGCTGGCCCTGCGGGGGCGGGGCTGACGCTGCGGGGAGGGGCTGGCCCTGCGGGGGCGGGCTGGCGCTGCCGGGAGGGGCTGACGCTGCTTTCTCCGTCTGCCGCTGCTCAGGCTCCCGCTGTTCTATATGGAGCGCGCTCCGCGCTGCGCTAGGTTCCAGCCCTCGGGTGTTACACAAAAGGGCGGAAGGAAAAGCTGCGCCTGCTCTCTGTGCCTTCCCCGTCAGAGCGGTCCAGGCAGCCAGGGGCTTGGTGGGCGCGCTATCCCCAGGTGTGGCGCACTCACTCCCTTCCGCGGACCCAGTCTCAGTTTCCGCTGACGCCAGTCGGGTGCGCGCGCCTTCCGCCCTCTGCGTCCCCAGCCCCAGTCCCCGCCCGCGCCCTGTGTCTCGCCGCGACCTTCCCCTCCCCCCTGCCTCCTGCCTCCGGCGGGGCTGGGCGGGTCCGCAGCCTGCGACCTCTTCTTGGGACTTTCTCCGTCCCTTTATTCTGCGAACGGCCGGCAGTGTGTTCCGGCCGGTTAATTTTCTCTCTTTTGGTCTCCCACAGTTCAAGTTGGCACCTCACAGAAGCTCCCTCCGATTGTCCTCAGGGCCCTCAGGCCCGGACCCTAGCCCAAGCAGGGCCGCCTAAGACTCCCTTCCCGGGACGGGTCTCCGTCCTTAGCTCTTTTGTCTCACTTCTTATCTTTTATATTTTGTCCTACCTCCTTTCGAAGACAATGGTCTGCTTTTCTGGGCGCCTGATGACCTCAGCTAGCGATCAGAAGTTGTTTTGTGAGGTTTGCTCTGCATTCAGTTATTCTTTTGATGAATTTGTAGGAGAGAAAGTGGTCTCCCCGTCCTACTCCTCCGCCATCTTGGCTCCTCCCCCCTGCACATGACTTCTGAGA